>NC_071614.1:39419348-39775598 GCF_014839835.1 Dryobates pubescens
CCAGTCCCTTAATCATCCTGGTAGCCCTGTTCCATAACCTATTCCCAGAGTAGCTGCTTTTTTTTTTTTATATTCACCGATCATCTGTGACTCAACAGGAGAATCATTCTGCCATTAACACATTCACCAGGAGCTGAAGAAGATTAATGGCAATTTCTTTACTACTTCTGACTATCCTACTCCTTAATTCACATAAGGTCCATTGTTCTCTTTTCTAAATCTGTGCTCCTTGCCTATTCCTATGTCCAATACCAGTCTCACATCTCTCATCTAGTGCATCTCTTACACTGAATCAGTACTCAGAATGTGTTGAGCTTCAGTGCTTTGTGTTTGTATATGCTTAGATCTGGCAGTGACTTTTTCATGGGTAGATATAGTACTTCTAAGAACATGAAATGATTTCTTTGTGCTTCACTTTTCGCAGGCCTAAAGAGTGACACAGAAGTCCCAGTTCCTTATCTGCCATTTAATTTAATGTGGGGAACCTGACACATTAGAATAATGGCATGGGCATTTGATGTAACACTTCCCTTTACATGGCAAACTGGGCACTTACAAAGAGGAAGAAAACTAAACTAAAACTTTCTGGTCAAAATTAGAAGTTTGGAGTATTGGGATTTTTTTTTTTTTTAAGAATGTGTTCTGTTCTAAATGCTTCCATAACAAGGCAGTTTTCAGTGTTTAATATGGTTGTGCTTTACAGCACAGACATTTTTAATGTCAAACTGCTTGTCTTAAAATTAAAAAACAAAGGGGGCAAATTGCAGCAGGTGTATTTTTACAGTCATGGCTGTGGTTATGTAGAGTTCATTGAAGTGGAAGGAAAAATACATCCTGATAACTTTGAGAAGGCTCTTTTGTATACACCAATTTCTCCAGTCTTTTTACTTTGCCTAGTTTAACTATTCCTTTAGATTTTTCTTTACACAGTGAAATATTTAAGCATATATTTAAAGTTAAGGTTATGGATTGAGAGGTCTGTAAGGTCAATAGGCATCACTATGTTTTAAGAAGCACATCTTTATGCATCCCTAATAGTGTCAGGGGACGTAGTGCCTGTTGGTTTTTGTTTTTTGGGGTTTTTTTTGGGGTGTGTGTGTGATTCAAGTACTCAATAGAAAATGAGTGAAATTGTATTGTGATCAAATGACATCAGGGACATCAGGTTAGTTACAGACTCAAATCTGAGTGGAGTTGTACATAAAATCACAGAATTGGTTCCGTTGGAAAAGACCTCTAAGATTATTGAGTTCAATTGTTGACCTAATACCACCATGGCCCTTAAACAGTTCCCTGAAGTGCCATGTCTGAATTACGTAGAAGCATTCAGACTGGAACACTGGTCTGAGTTAAAATCCCTGAAATCCATACAGTGTGGGCATAAGGAACCACAGCAACTACTTTGTTCTCAGTTCTGTCTTATCACCTGCTAATACAGACACGGTCAAATGTTTTCCGTTCCATTCTGAGACAATCACACACACTGGGCAAGGCACGTACCCTTTGACTTTATCCTTTCTACGCTTTCCTGCAATTTGAATGTCTAACACACCCTTCTCTTATCTCTCCAGTTCCTAAAGCAACCCAATAGGCCTAACATAAGCATTGAATTAATATTAATTCTTCACGTGTGTTTTTCACAATTGGCATATGTATTACAAACACCTTGAACAGAAGATTAGTATTGAGATGCCAAAGCCAACATCCAGTATCTTTAGCAACGTATATAGCTAGTATAGGTTATTTCAAATTGCTTCATGATGTTTTGGAGCTGCTTGAATTCAGTTGCTTTCCTGTAAATGGATGTATCTTTTCTATGCCAGCTATTACAAAGCAGGATAAGAAGTGGAATAAAGACATTCAGTACAACTTGCAGCATGGAATTTAAATTAAATTGTGAAATCTTTCTTAAATATTGATAAAAGTAAGACTGATAAGCTAGTAACTTACACCTGATCTATTAGAAAGATAATTTTATTACTAAAAAGGCAATTTCGTACAAAAAGTACATTTGGAGTGGCAACATCTGTATTGCAGAAATGGTGGCAATACACTATGCATTTTTTCTTTTTATGCCTCTATTTCCATCTCTCAAAATTCTGTCTTTGCTAATTTTTTTTGGGGCATTCTTCAAAGCCTTAAACTCTCACCCTATAAAATCATATGGGAAGACTAATATGCCTGATTGAGTCATATCAGTCTTTGCAGGATCAAATTCATTTAAGTAACACTTTCCAAGACATAAAAATCCTCAAAATCCCCCCAGAAGTACAGAATTTAGAAGCTAGAGAATGCACCTCCAAAATGTCATGTGTATGTGTGTGGAATTCTTTGCAGTTTCATTACGTTATTTCCATTAACTCCGTAATGAAGGAAACCTGCAAATTGCAGCCTGAATAATGTATTTTGTTATTCCTGGGAACAAAGGTAACTTGAACAAAGGTAACTCAAACATCATGTTAAAGAGTAGCATTAAATTCTAGGCACAACCTCTTTAATTAAGTCCCTGTAAATTTGGTCAAGGGGAAAAGACTTGCTAAGTAGTTTTAGAAACTCCTGTTTCCCATTTGTGGGGGAATAATGAAAAGTGTGATTCACGCTTTCCACGTAATTTAATGAAATCCTTCATTAGTGAGAAATTACATTTGTCTTCTATATTCAATAAGTTCTTTACACATGGAGGATAATTCTCTTAATTTGTTTAAAATTGCCAGGAATCTATTACCTTTGTAGGATGAATAGTGATTGCTGTGCCATTGTTATTTTCACAACAAAATCAGTTTCAAATGAGGGTTGCAAGCAGCATGCTAAACCAGTTGCTGGAGAGTATATAGTGTTATTTTGCAGTACTACTTTCAATTAAAATGTACTCCTTCTGTAATCCCGCAGCTGACCAAACAGGAATGTTATTTATAGGAGATGCCATAATACAGGTCAGTAAATATTCATTTTGTCCACAGACATTTGTTTCATTCTTGCTTTTTGGTTTATTTCTTTACACTAACTTATACATTGCAAATAATTTTCTTCCTATTGTATCTGTTTTTAGGTTAATGGTATAAATGTAGAAAGTGCTACTCATGAAGAAGTGGTAAGTCATTCCACTTGTTTTTTTAATGTAGAATGTTCTGTGTCCATACTGTTTTGTCTCTAGCCTTGCCACATAGTTTACTTTTGTTTACTTATTGTCAGGTTTCTCATATGTGTGATTATTAACAGTTCAATTTTCACTGTTTGATATAGTTTCTGCATCTACCATGACACTCTTTCATAGTAAGACACATGCACGTGTGACACAAATATACTGTTCCAAAGTTGAGTCTCTGTCATTGGTTGGTTTTTTTTGTTTTTTAATATCCTTTAGATAAAAAAATGTTTCAAAGCACAAAATAAGGCACAAATGCAAATTTCTAGTAGGTTACCTCCATTCTGTTCATCAGAGTGCAACTCCTCTTCACAGAATGGGGACTATGTCAGTTTGATCAATGATCTCTGCTCTCCGAACCTCTCCTCTCCTCTCCTCTCCGAACCTCTCCTCTCCGAACCTCTCCTCTCCGAACCTCTCCTCTCCGAACCTCTCCTCTCCGAACCTCTCCTCTCCTCTCCGAACCTCTCCTCTCCGAACCTCTCCTCTCCGAACCTCTCCTCTCCTCTCCGAACCTCTCCTCTCCGAACCGAACCTCTCCTCTCCGAACCGAACCTCTCCGAACCGAACCTCTCCGAACCGAACCTCTCCGAACCGAACCTCTCCGAACCGAACCTCTCCGAACCTCTCCTCTCCGAACCTCTCCGAACCTCTCCTCTCCGAACCTCTCCGAACCTCTCCTCTCTTCTCCGAACCTCTCCTCTCTTCTCCGAACCTCTCCTCTCTTCTCCGAACCTCTCCTCTCCGAACCTCTCCTCTCCTCTCCGAACCTCTCCTCTCCGAACCTCTCCTCTCCGAACCTTTCCTCTCCGAACCTCTCCTCTTCTTTTCTTTTATTTTTTTGTTTGTTTGTTTTTTCCCCTGTAAACTATACATTGGGCTTCTTGCTATGAAAATTCAATGGAATGCAAAGAAAAAAATTAAAAGGACTTAATTATTTCAGAATGAATGGTGAAAATATGAAAATGTGCATTACTTTGTTATGATGCTGCTCATAAGTTATGAAATGTCCTCTGGGTGATCACAATCATTCAGGGGTTGCCAATAAATTTATATCTATAAATAAAAAGCTGTATATATATTTATATATATATATATATATATGTACAGACATTGTGCCTTGATTTTCATGGGAAAACCAGTATGTGTGGATTGCTGTGACACACTGAAAAGGCCCCTGGAACACAGATGTACAGCATGCTTTGAAATCCAGTTGCTGTTTCTGCAGAGCTTTAGAATCTGGTGATGTTCAGTTTAGAGGAATCTTGAGATTGAAGAATGGAATTATAATGACTATTCCTCGCACAATGTTAGCTCTCACTGCTGCACTCATTTTCATGGTAAAAATGAATGCTCAAGAAATGGACCAGGGTCTTTCAGTCAGTTTATTTGCTTGAAAGAAAAATTGTTTAAATTGAGATGACAAGGATTCCTCTTTTGCTCTTTCAGTTATTCCATGTGATTTCAAAATACAGTTTATCACAATGTTTGGTCTAATGCAAACTAAAATAATTTATTGAGTAGTGGTTAGTTTTTAACTGGTTTATTTCATTTATCAGTTCAACTGTATGTGGATAAAGCCAGTTCACCTTCATTCCACATGCAGTGCTTTTCCTGTCTGCATTGCAAGGGAGTGTATATAAAAATTATAACTCACCCCATTGCCTGTGTATTGGCAGTTCTCAGTCAATTCACTGACAGCCATATCTCAAAATAGCATCTGTAGCAACCATAAATGACATGGGCTCTGACAGTCTTATCAGCAAGAACGAAATTACATGGACAAAGGAACTAAACTTGCTTTCATTACTTGGAGGTATTCTGTCTAGGTCAAGATAAAGTGCAGCTGCATCATCTTGCAGTCCCTTTCTCGGTGATGATTAATACCATCACACTGGATTTCTAGAATAATTACAGACCATCTCAGTAAAGCACAGAAGCAGACCTATTGTGTTTTGGTGAACTACTCTTTTGCTGCTTCTATTGTTACCACACAAAGAAAACTCTAAACTTCCTGAACATTATTCCCTGCAAAATAGTAAGTTATATCCCTTAAGGACTGGGTTTCGATACCAAGAAGCACTCCAGAACTGTTGTAATACAGCTATGGTATGGTCATAAGGAAAGCATAATGAATTCTTTGCACTGTACATGCAAATTCAGTAGAAACGTTAAGCAAAACTTCCTGGAACAACTGTAGCCCATATGATTGAGGAAAGCTCTGGACAGAGGAGAGATCTCAGTGGGCCAGGAGATAATTCTGCAAGAGTGACTTTTCTAATATCACAACCTGATATCAAAATCAGAGTGGAGCTAGATAAATGGGTCAGATAGTAGAGGAATGGGATCATTCTATGAGATCTAAGATGTTATTCTATTGCTGAAATTCCTGAAAGAGTGAAGATGGTTTATTTTATTTGTATCAAGATTATGTCATTAAATTTTTATGAAATAACTGTTGAAATTTCTTACCCCAAACAAAAATCTATTTGAATATGGTGGGTTTGCAATTAAAAATAAATGCTTCAAAAAGAAGGGTTCACTTCATGACCCTAAGCTTTCAGCTTGAAGGAGTCATTTCTTTAGCAGAAGATTCTAGATATTTGTAGATAAAATATGTAAATTATGATACACTTATCTGTTGCCTGTCAGAAGGTTAATATTCCTCATCTCATGTGTTGGATTACAGCGGCCCAGAGTGTGTGCACTTGCACATAAACATGGCATAAACTTCTAAAGTGAAATATATATTTATGAATAGGTCTGACCAATCCTGGGGTTTTAATTATTTTCTTTTTAAAAGCTTTCAGTTTGCAGTCTCAGGGATCCATGAATTCCTATGACTTTTTGTTGAATGAGAGTGGATGTATTTAAACTTGTGTTATGGCACAGATCCAGAACTTCAAGAACTATTTTCTTGGAAAATATGCCTCTCTCCTATGTAAGCATGTTAAGGCATTGGAAAATAGGAAATCCTGCCTCTATGTTCTGTGTAGGGTTCAGAGACTACATAAACCATCAGCTTTCAGTTAGTTATCTCTGAGCAGCATGGAAGGAGACCAAATATTTCGTGTGAAGAGCAGCACTGGAATAAGAGCAAAAAGATGTAAACTGCCGTGGATAAGTCTGAAGAGTTTTTGAAAGTGCTGGTACAAAAAGTAGTTGCCTAGTTTTGAAGTGGGATTTGATAGCCTCAGGAGCAGTGCCATGCAGTGTTCCTTGTTATCCCTGACAATTGCTAGGAAGACCTGTCCACTCTTGCTTCTTTTGATCCTTGCATCCTGTGCACAGGCTAGTCTATGTCTTCATTTTTGGTTGCCATGCTGGGTTTCCCTGTTGGTTGAGCTTAGCTGCTCTGAAGCAATATCTTCTCCTCATTTTGCCCTCCCACATCTTTCTTTGCCCATTTAAACAATGTTTTGTGCTAGGTGACCATCAGTGTTTCATCAGGCTTTGAAGAGCTAGAGTGCTATCTATTCTAACTCAATGTTACTCAGAGCACCAAACTGAAAGCTAATTAAGAGCTAGTGTACCCCTTTGTTCTGTTGAGTAGATTAATTAAATGTGTTTGTCAAAGACCAGAGTTGTAGGAGAAGGGTTATTTTTGGATAGCTTTGGAACAGCTATGTTTGGTCTCTGACATAGAAAAGAATGTAAACATCTTGTAACTGAAAGGAGAAACTTAGCAGAATTTGGTTGGATGTGTTAGAATATTGTTTTATTATTTTAACCTATTGTGTGCCTTAATTACACACACACCAGTAGAAAATAACCAATTGAGATCTGACACATGTGCCTTCTGATAGAGTATATAACTTTGCTGTGTAATATAATAAAAATCTTCACCTGCTACCATCTTGGCCTGGAAGCTGTGCTCTAGGGTGATTGAGCACCTACACCCATACTACA
Organism: Dryobates pubescens; assembly: GCF_014839835.1. NCBI lineage: Eukaryota > Metazoa > Chordata > Aves > Piciformes > Picidae > Dryobates > Dryobates pubescens. The sequence continues at coordinate 39,426,403 of NC_071614.1, forward strand.
ACAAATGGTGACCCGCGAGGTGCACCCTGAGCAACTACAGATAACGAAACCAACTTGCATCAACAACAAAATCTTGGCTTCACAAGGTTTGTGGAGATGGTACTTGCTGCCATCATTAAATGGTTGCCTTGAAGTGGTTGGTCTCTATGAGGCTTGCTAAAGGTTTTTGTCCAGTGGAAGGAGAGTCCAGTGGCTAGTGACAGTCCCCAACTTAGCTTAAGTATAGGCGTGGACATTAAAAATAAAAGATAAATAAAGAAAAAATTAAAGGCACCTCTGGAGGTGGAGAGGGGGAGGGAGGGGAAGAAGAAACTGAAGAAAAAGAAGAGCCGCAGGCTGTGAGGCAGAGGTGAGCAGTTGGGGTAATTGTAGGGGGGTTGGAGCCTCTTTTTTTTTGGCGAGCACATAATGGGGAATAAGATGTCAAAAGAAGAGAGAGCAATATTCAGAGTCTTTACTTAGATCTTGAAAAAAGAGCTATAACTCCCTTCAACATGTTTTAGTTGCAGACAAAACGGACATTTTAAGCCAATAGTATGACTTGAGGGGAGATAACTGTCCTAAAAGCCTTTCAGAAACTCTTTAAGCAACATGAGAAATCTATCAGTACCTCTGCTTTTCAGCAGATGCTCTTTTCAGCTGCTGAGCACTGCTCCTCTTCCATGAAAAGAACAGTGTATGATCCAGGGATCTGAGTTTTGGGACTCTGCTAAAAAAGGAGAGTGAGATCAGAGAAATTAGAGCAATGTCTGAGGTTGAACCTACCTTGGAGAAGCAAGTGAAAAACACTGATTGCCAGAAACTTTTGTGTGCCTTAAGAAATGCTGTTGTAAGTGATGTGCTAACAGCTTGCATGCATCAACATCCAGAAACTTTGACAACAGAGGCTGTCGCAGCTTCTCCCTCAGCCTTTGATCTTTCCAACAGCATGGACAGAGGTATGGAGTGAGGAGGAAGCAATGGCTTCTGCTCTAGCCATCTCAAATTTCAGAGTGGTGGTGCCATCCATGGCAGGAGGCTCAAAAAACATCAATTAAGATCAGAATTGCTGCTATCACGTCCCCCTGGGACTTGCTTGTTATCTATGGGTGAGAATTTGACAACTTCTAGCAAACTTATGAGACTTTCCATGCCTCCAATGGATGCTGCAGCCCGCCCTGATATGAGTAATGATTTTAGCATAATTTCTGATTGTAAGGGACTTCAGAAATTTGTTATTTTGATGGTTTTAGTAGTTAAGTTTTAATAGTTAGCATAATGAAAATTGAGTACTCATGATAAGTGTTTAGTAGTTATAATAAGGTATATCAAGTAATAATAATAATAAACATGTTAAGCATATGGTAATTATCATACACTATTAGAATTAGTAATTGATTATTCAGATATGATGTCACAAGAAAAAATAAAAGTTTGAGAACATAACATGCTTTAACTATTCTATGTGTGGTTTTAAGTGTGATTTAAAAAAATTATGAAGGATATAAACATTTTGGAGGCTTTAGTTGGGAGACATTCAAAAGAAAAAGAAACAACATTAGGGCAAAGTTAGGAACAATAGGACTCAGTACCCTTCCTTAGGAAAAACAGAGCATCAAGACATCAGTATGTTAGTATCAGTAAAAGTGGATTATTGTGTTATGTTCAATTTTACATTGGGCAGAATTACAAACATTCAGGGTGTTATCTCTGACCCAGTGAAGGGGCCTTTTCACTCTTGCTGTCTGCCTGCAGGTATTTTCCTTATCTGTGGAGGTAGAGCCTGGCCAGCCCTACCCTCACAGATCAAGGGAAGACCTTGCTGACATTAAACATTTCTATGATTTTTGACCATCTTAGAAAAAGGCATAGGTGTAACATTCATGCCTTTGAGGCAGATTGTAAAAGACAGTGCTGAAGACTGGGTTTGCTGAATTTGTAGGTCTTTATATCTTAATCCCTGTGTACAATGTGTTCAGGCTACAACTGGTATGGTTAATCAAATCTTCTTTATTAATAAGAAAAGGGAAATGTACGTATTGGAACTAGCAAGTTCTAAGTTCTCCTTTAAGAGATCAGGCAGGTAACAAAGAAGTTCAAAACTGTGGGATGAAACTTTTCTATCTGAAATAAGCAACTGTCCTGTTTGTGTCTTGAAATTGTAAGTGGAAAGGAATGTATGCTTGTTATTATAGTATAGCTGGAATTCTTGTTAACTTTACCCTTATATTATGCCAGTTGTTTTAGAATGAGCTAATTGCTTTTGCAGTATTGTTAATTTTACCTTGTTTGCTTTTATGTATGCAAAGAATTTTAGAAAGGTCGATCAAAAAGTGTGGTTTTATTAGAAAAAGGGGAAGATGTAGGAGAAGGGTTGCTTTCGGATAGCTTTGGAACAGCTTTGTTTGGTCTCTTGACATAGAAAAGAATGTAAACATCTTGTAACTGAAGGGAGAAACTTAGCAGAATTTGGTTGGGTGTGTTAGAATATTGTTTTATTATTTTAACCTATTGTGTGCCTTAATTACATACACACCAGTAGAAAATAACCAATTAAGATGTGACACATATGCCTTCTGATGGAGTATATAATTTGCTGTGTAACATAATAAACATCTTCGCCTGCTACCATCTTGGCCTGGAAGCTGTGCTCTAGGGTGATCAAACACCTAACCCATACTACAACACAGAGTTACTCTGTTTATGTAAGTGAAACTCAATTATTTTTCATTTTGTAAATTTCCTGAAATGGAAAGGAAAATGTGTAATATAGAGGGCTTACACCCACATAAAATTAACTCATTAATACGATGGTTGTATTTATGATCACAGCGATGATTGATCAACTCTTTTGAGATCACTGTATGAGCTGGATATAAGTATTGTTTCTCTTCACAAAGCCATTGACCTAATAGGAATGTGATCTAAACAAGTGTTAGATCACAGTGCCTTATAGTTGTCACTAATATTTCAGGCACGTTTGTTCAGCCACTGAATTAAAGCAGATAATGGCATCTTTGCTTACTCCACATTATACAAACAGAATTGTATTCATATGCTTCAGATAACAAATAAGTTAGCAGATTGTATCAAAACCACTAAAGAATTGGATAAGTAGATCAAAAGTTGTTTGCTTTTTTTGTTTGGTTGTTTTTGTTCTTTTCTTGTTGGGTTTTGTCTAATGTGGTATTAGTAAAAGGTCTAATGGAAAGAAGTATAGCCCTGTTACTTAAGGAAATATGGCACTGGCTGTAATCTTGACTCTGGAAGAGGAGAAACTGATCCTTCAGAAGACTGTAACATGTCAATGAGATTTGATGTTCCCTTCATGAAGTAGAATGCGGTTGGTTTTTTTCCAGCAGAGAATATACTTTATGGTGACCTGTGGTGAATAGATACTGGTCTGTACAGTAGCACAATTACAAGGTGGTGTCCAATGACAGGACATGGGGCAATGAACATAAACCAAATCACAGGAGGTTCCTTGTAAACATTAAAAAAAATATATAAAATCTTCACTTTGAGCATGGCAGAGCATTGGACCAGGCTGTCCAGAGAGGTTGTGGGGTCTTCTTCTCTGAAGGCATTCAAAGCCCACCTGGCCATGTTCCTTTGTGATTTACTCTAGGTGATCCTCCTCTAGCAGGTGGGGTTGGACTACCTAATATTCAGAGGCCACTTCCAACCCCTCCCACTCTGGTATATAGGCAGGAGTCTTGAGATAGTGTTCAGAAGGTTCAGTATGAGAGTTTTCCCAATGCAAATTTCTTTTTGATATGTACTTAATATTGCAGATGATCTGCTGGTTTATGGTGATAGTAGCTCTTTCATGCTTGGGGCTGATGTGGAGGCCAAAGCATTAAAGATTGACATAACAGGGTACAATTACTGTGAAACAATGCTGAATTTTGTGTCTTTTAAGTATTCCTATTACTGTGTTATGTTCTTCTAGATGGTTTAAGGAATTCAGTGTAAAAGAAGAATGTTTGGTTTTGGTTTTGGTTGTTTGTTTGGGTTTTTTTATTTTCAAGTTTCTCCAGTTATTTAAGCCTGAACTGGTGACCATATAGATGATTACAAATAAATTTTATGCTTTATACAAATCACAGGGTGGTCTGTTGAGCTTATCAGTCCATAGGTCTAGGACTTCTGTTTTGTACTTCAGCAGTGAATGTGTAGAAACCAAAAGAAATTCTCAGTGCTTCATGCATTTAGTCACATATTAACTCTGGATGTCTGTTGAATGTCTATTAGAGTAATAAGACTTAGTACAAAAGGATCATTGTGGAGAAATTTGTCAGAAGAAAAGGAAGCATTGTCCAAACTGTCAGCCATTTTTAAATAAGAGAATGGAATATACAACCTGCTGGGTTTGATAACTTTAAAAGCTTCTGGTTTAGCTTTTGCACTCAGTAGCATAAGACAGCCTTCATTAAATATTGTTGGTCGGCCAGATGAAATTAACTTCATCATCATTTCATACCATTGCCTGCAGACAATGGCAGAAGTTTTCTGACTGGTATATCTCTCCTCAGAGACAGATAAAAGCCTTTTCTGAGAACTCCACAGGTATATTATGAATACAAACAAAAACTGACAAAGACAATTGGAAAAGTAATGGCTACATGAGAACTTCCATTTAGTCTTTTTGCACAATCAGTGTCAACTGGAATTTGTATAAACACAAACACATAACTGTAATCTGGAAAGATTACACAATTTGAAGAATGTGAACCTGGAGGGTTAGACAGCTACAATTTGTTTGCTAGAAAAAGCCTGCATTTGGGACTAGAAATGTTTACATTTCAAAAGATTCTTAAACGTATGCATTTCTAGTCATGCTCAGTCAGGTTTGTGTATGTGTGCTTGAATTCAAAGCGGCACTTTGATCGTGGAGTGTGTGACATACCAGGTGTGTCAGTAATGATTTCAGATAATTTCCATCTAAGAACTGTGTTTGCTTTCTGGTAATTTGTGTCATATTTTTTTGATACCTGAGACAACTATTGCATTTTACAAGTAATGGGTAAGAGAAGATAAGCAATACAACATCTTGTTTATTTTCAAATTGTGACTTCTGTGACTTTGAACTCCTTTCAATTATAGCACAGTTGAAACTGACCTGAATTTATAGAGGGAAGTCCCTGTAATGCTCTTACATTATTGTAATTTTAGGAAGGATGGAAAAAGTCCTTTCTCAGGGCTGGGTGTTCATTGTTCAGGTAATAGTCAGCCTTAAGTGAATTTTAAACTTCCATTGCCTCAGGAAACAACTGATTTGGCTCAAAATGTGTTTTACAATGCAAAGTATGTGGAAGCAGCATCTTTCATATCCCAGATGTTTGTTTCACTTCAAAACAATGCTTAAACATGGACTAAAGTGTGTAATTAAGTAAAAAACTCAAACATACACAATTTTAAAATAAATAAATAGTTGCTAGCCCCCTCCCCCCCCCCCCCTCATATAATTCCTGGTAATTATATCATGCTTTAGCAGTGTTATTTTTTTGAACTAATACTAATACTGAGATGTTGTAAAATACATCTTTTACTGTATTTGTAGGTAGAAATAAAAGTGCTAATTGAGTGCTAACCAAGAGAAACTGCAGTTTAATTTAAACCTGTGAAAATTTCTGTAGCCTGCACTGCCTGGCATTTTCCTATCATATTTGTATAAATTGTTCAGACACAAATGCTAATTTTGGAGTAGCCAATTAAACATTAAGGAAGAGATTAGGGTGCATTGAAGCTAAGGAAGATACAAAAATCAGAACTATTTATTGGAAATCACTTTGTAATTGATCAATGGTAAATAGAGAAGTGCCTCTCATATTGAGCTAACTTAATTGTACTTTAAGCTTTTCCAATACTGTCTGCAGTCCAATTTTAATTTTGTAAACTTTTTATTTTAAAGTCACTTAACTTTCACTGTCATTTTAAAGACTACTTGTAGTATGATGTCTATTTTTCATGCATCTTCCTTGCCTACTCATACATAGAAAAGCACAGTATCACATTTTTCATATGGGTTGAGCTGAAACTGCCAAGTTTCAGAACACCACTTCCAACCATACTTTAGTCTAGGAGGCATTTTAAGCATTAAGGATTATTGTTCCCTTTTCATTAGAAGTGCTTAATTTTTTTTAAAACTTACAGTTCTCTAGATTTAACTGACCTTTTGACATTATGTTATGATCTAATTCTCATATATTTCACTACATCTTCATGGTTGTTTGCCTGCTGCATTACAGGCTTGTACCCAAGACTTGCACTTTTTGTGAATTGCAAGTATTTTATTTGTGAAACACATGTACTTCCAAGCTCAGACATTCATCAGGAAATTCACTTTCTTTTACTTCAGAATTTTTGCTTCAGACTTTTAGCCTGAGCTAGGTATTTAATTTTCATCTGTAGATGCAAGAATGTATTTCATTTCATCCAGCTTCAGATGTTTGAAGTGTAAGGTTATCATCCAGACTCCTCTTCTTCAAAGAGAGACTCCTGTGGGTGAAAATTCCTTTTTTATCCTAGGATCTTTACTGACTTCTACAGAAAAAAAAAATCAACAACTAATTTAGAGTTGAATCTTGTAGATGGCTAAAGTTAAATGATGTGTCTCTTGCTCTCATAATAGGTCTTGGCTAAAGGGCCATATGCAGGAATTAATTAATCAGAGCCATGCACCTTTTCAATTTAATTGCTGTTACAGTTCTGGTCTATAATAAGTCAGAACTTTTACAGCCAAGCCCCTGTCTAAGTCTCTGAGCAGTGTGAATATTGAAGTGTGGGTTTAGGTTTAGAACAAACCACGGTAACAATAAGGCACCACAATTTTAAGAGAATGCACATCAGCCATAAATTGTGACATTGATTTGCCTGCCTGTCAGTGTATAGACTTTCCCTAAAATGGGTGTTGACACTGAAAATGAAGCAACAAAGTTCATTTGGTTTTCCTAAAATATGAGTCATATTTTTCTCTGTAGAGTCTAGACTGTAGTTATCAAAGTGAGATCTAGAAGTTCCTATTTATATTTTTATCATTATCTCCATTCTGTTCTTGAGAAATATGTGTGAAGAAGAGAAGCATAATAAATTGTGGTTTGGTGAATGCACTTTGAGATACACCAAATCCACAAATTAGAGCCAGCATGAAAAACAAGTGCTTCATCTGATGCCCTTTTCTCCTCCAAAACTGTAAACACGCAAGTAAGTGTACACACACAGATATCTCCAGTAAATATATTTAATCAAATTATTTTTTTTAAATCCACACAACTCACTTTTATCACTGTCCTTTTATATTAATGCTATTGTAAGGCAACAGTCCAATAGTGAATGCTTTTTAAAAAAAAAAAAATCCTTATGCATCCCCAACCTCTTTGCTTCTGGACCTTCATGTCTCACGCTCACTAATCTGCTCAGACTGCCTGTTTTCTGCTTTCTCTTGACCTCACTGAGCTCTGCCCTCAGAGCTGATTTTCCTAATTCAATGAGTGCAAACCACTGTCATTCACTCTCAGTGATCTGTGGTCACTAGTAAATAGAACAGCAAACAGATCTACCAATAAATATGTCTGTAAGAGTTTGCTGTGATTAGTTACTTTTCTAATTGATACATGCATGCTCTAGTTGTGCTCAGACTAGAGGCCACAGGCACTAGTTTCCATTTTTGACAAATGTGATCAGGGCTGCAGTTGCATACAAGCCAAATAAAATTCTCTGTCCTGAGTGTCATAGATATGAAACTAGGAAATATCTCTGCCCTATAACAGGAGTCGAGTTCCATCAAAGATGCTATTTAAAGCTCCTTGTGCAGTAGTTAGTGCTACACCTTTAATTAAATTCTGATATTTTAATGCACATGTCTACACATGGTTGTGTGTGTGTGTGTGTACGTACGTGTTCCCTTCTGGTTAGAAAATACTTAGAGATAATGAAGGCAGTCACAAAAATCAAGACTATATTTGAAACATAAAAATGTTCTTAATCTGTCATCTAAATGAATTGAACCAAATACTTACAATCTAGATAATTATGGTGTATCAATATATATCTTTATGTGTATACACATAATTAATGTATTCAGTCTACGTAAACACATATTTCCATACTTCTCTATGCCAGCTTTATAAAATGAATTTATTTGTAGATGTTGTGTTCAGCTGATATATAAAATAAAGTTGCACACCAAATTTTTTATTAAAGTAATTCCATTGGTCTTGCCTACTCTTAACTATTGCTGGTGTGGCTTGACCCTAAAGATAGTCTTCATTCCAAGTAAGAAATGTTCACACAGAGTTTCTTATAGATCAGCAAAGCTGTTGATTTCATTATAAGTAATGTGTTTTCCGTGACTAGTGGTTCTTCATTTTAAAGTAGCTGTTATTTGTCACACTGACAGGTACACCTACTGCGAAATGCTGGCGATGAAGTTACCATCACTGTTCAGTACCTCAGGGAAGCTCCATCATTTTTAAAGCTCCCATTAGGTAAGAGGAAATTAACAGATAGTAGTAATTTATTTTCCTCTTTGCAGTATTCTTGTGATAAGATGACAGTGACAGAAATAGGAATTCAATCTTTGAGTGTTTTGCAGGAAGAAACAGAAAATTGTGTGTGTATTTTATTGCTCGACATACAAGAATATAATGCATACTGCATGAGTGCTTCTGTATAGTTTATTCAAGATAAAACTGAAAACCTCATTAAAATGCAGTACAGTCATGGGTAATGTCTGGAAGTTTTTCTGCAGAAGCTTTGCCTGAATACAATAAAATAGTGTTTGCAAACATTTGAACTGTACATTCTCACTGAGAGGTATTTTCAGGACACTTCCCAAACATGAATAGCATTACCTGTACATATTTCATAAATTACTTGCATATTTTGATCATTTTTGTCAGAGAGCAGAATTAGTGTGACAACTAAGTAGTTTAAGAGCATCAGTAGTAAATTGTTAATGAACAACGCAGATAAGGAATTTTTTTGTTGTTCATTTGGCTAGAAAATGTAAACATTCAAGGTACTTGAAATTGATGCAAGTAGAAAAGTGTACATAATATATAAGGTAATTTAATTATCAATAGTTTCTGTTATAGACCATATTCAGTCTTGGTTCTACTAGCCATTTGATCTTGTTGGTTGACATCATATATATACTTGGACTCTGCCACATCTGGTCAGTTAACCATAGCTAAGAGCCAAACTCCCACCCAGCTGCTCTCTCTGAATCCTCATACAGACAATAGAGAGAAAACAGAATGAAAAATTTCTTGGGTCAAGGTTAAAGACAAGAAGACCACTGAATAGAATAGAATAGAATAGAATAGAATAGAATAGAATAGAATAGAATAGAATAGACCAGGTTGGAAAAGACCTTTGAGATCATCATGTCCAACCCATCATCCAACACCATCTAATCAACTAAACCATGGCACCAAGCTCCCCATCAATTTCCTTCTAAATACCCCCAGTGATGGTGACTCCACCACCTCCCCAGGCAGCCCATTCCAATAAGCAATCACTCTGTCTATGGAGAATTTCTTCCTAACATCCAGCCTAAACCTCCCCTGGTGCAGCTTGAGACTGTGTCTTCTTGTTCTGGTACTGGTTGCCTGGGAGAAGAGACCAGCCCCCACCTGTCTACAACCTCCTTTCAGGTAGTTGTAAACAGCAATAAGGTCTCCCCTGAGCCTTCTCTTCTCCAGGCTAAGCAACCCCAGCTCCCTCAGTCTCTCCTCATAGGGCTTGTGCTCCAAACCCCTCATGAGCTTTGTTGCCCTTCTCTGGACACATTCCAGCAAGTCAACACCTTTCCTCAATTGTCCTGTTCTCATGGACAAAACAGACTCAAGTTGGGGAAACTTAAATAAGTGTATTGTGTATTAAAATAGATTCAGGCACTGAGAAACAAAGACAAATGAACATAAACAATACCTTCCCTTCCCAACCTTTTCTCAGGCTCAGCTTCATTCTTGACCACTCTACCTCCCATGAAAGTGGTGCAGGGGGATGGGGAATGAGGGGTTTGGGGTCAGTAACACAGCATCTCCTCTTCCTTCTCACTCTTTTTTCCTAATCCATTCTGGGTCCTTCCTACCCACTGCTGTCCTTTACAAACTGCCATAACATGAGTTCTCTCTATGGGCTGAAGTGAAAAAAAAAATTTGCTCCAGTATGTGTCCCCCACAAGCTGCAGCTTCCTTCAGGGCACATCCACCTGCTCCAGCATGGCGTCCTCCACAGACTGGAGTGTGGATATCTGGTCTAATGTGGCCTTTCATGAGCTGATAGGAAATGCATGCTTCACCATGGTCATCCCATGGACTGAAGGGGAATTTCTGCTCTGACAGTTGGAGCACCTTCTCTTTCTCCTTCAGTGACAACCTAGACAAGTGATTCCCACCCTGTGCTCTGCAGTGGTGAGACTGCATTTTGAATACTGTGTTCAGTTCTGGGCCCCTCACTACAAGATAGACATTGAGGTGATAGAGTAGATCTAGAGAAGGGCAACCCAGTGGGTGGAGGATCTGGAGAATGTGTCTTCTGAGGAGCAACTGAGGCAACTGGGGTTGTCTAGTTTGGGGAAAATGAGGCCAAGGAGAAATGTCATTGCTCTCTACAGTGCTCTGAAAGGAGATTGTACTGAGGCAGATGTTAGTGTCTTCTCCGTGGTAACAAGTGACAGAATGATAGGTAATGGCCTCAAATTGCACCAGAGGAGGTTTAGGTTGGTTATTGGGAAAAATTCTTTCACTGAAATGGTTGTCAAATATTGGAGCAGGGTCCCCAGCAGGGTCCCCAGCAAAGCTGCGCTGGCTCTGGCTGTGCTCTATGTTACGGGGCTGCAAGGGAAAGTGCCGGGTAAACTCCAGGGACTGTGTGGAGCCAGACCAGTGAGCTCCCAGTAAATAATGGTGGCAAGGAAAGAAAGCTTCTTCCTGGTCTTCCAAATGAACTGGCGATGGGAGATACGCGTTCGGGATTTCTCCAGTCCAACTTGCATAGATGCTTATCGGTTGGACTTGGTGATCCCGAGGGTCTTTTCCAACCTGAGTGTTTCTGTGATTATACTGATACAGGCTCCCCCATTCTATTTAATCATCCCTGGAGATACTTAGAAGACATGTATATGTGGTGTTTAGGGACATGGTTTAGCAGTAGACTTGATAGCGTTAGGCTTATAGTTGGACTTAATGGTCTTAAAGGTCTTTTCCAGCCTAAATGTTTCTATAATTCTGTGATTTCAAGAGCTTCTCACCAGCCTGTGCACTAAAAGGAGTTTTCATCATCAAACATTGGTAACACGTATAACAATCTAAGTAGCAATTGCGCTGTGCTATAAAGGACTTCCCAACTCACACAGCAGGCAAGATTTAAGTGTGTCCATACATAAATCTGAAGTACCTGAGTCTTTCCTAGCATCCCAGAAGACTCAGACACATGGCCCACAACCTTCAAACATTCAGTCAGAACAGCTGCTCTCCTCACAGTTTTAATACTGTGGTTTGTTCACTTCAAATACAAACTTACTGTCTCTTCCTCTTAAGTAGTATTATATAAGTACATCTTAGCAGTAGTATCTCCCTCCCTCCTTCCTTCTCACACCTGTTCTGTCCCTACACTATCTCGTGAAATGGCTACAAAAAGCACAAGATGCCACAACAGGGAAATATCTTCTCACCACATTTATCTGGTTGATTCTGTCTTTCATGAACTGTGAAAAATAATAGTGGGTTTTGCATGGATTTAGACACAGGAACTGATTAACTGACACTTAAAGATGGTACAAGGGGCACTTATTTCTGTTTGGAGGAGATTCTAACTCTGGGTGCTATGCTAGTGTTAAGTGTTGTCTCACTCACAGCTGCCTGGGACTTTTGGCCCTTACTAGACTATTGTGAGGCTCTTCATAATCATGAATTAAATTATACCAACAAATAATCATTGCCACAGGAATTTGAGCAGCAGTTTTATACAATATTGCATAATGCTTGACATAATTTTGCATAGGGCAGATAATTGTTTCTTGAAAAGCTATCAGGCCTGTATCAGAAGCTAACATGGGCCAGCAGGGTCTGCTTCATTGGACATAGACATCGCCCTGGGCTGTGTTTGCCCTAAGGTCGCTGTCAGCTAGGGAGAGCATAGATTTTGTTTGTGGAAAATGAAAAAAAGAATTTTGGAGGTTCTTTTTCAGAGCTGGGTCAGGAAGTTATTAGTGGCTACAAGAGGTTTTTGTTAGCTCGATACATAATAATTATGGCATCAGCTCTTGGGTATTGTCCTTAAGAACTCTTTTTCCAGCTAAGTCCATACTGATCCCAGAGTTCAGAAGGGATGTAGGATCCTTTTAGATAAGAACTGCTGTTGCTGGGAAGACTTCAGGACATTTTATGCTAAAAGAGGCTCTCCGCAGAATTTTTCTTCCTGATAATCATACCAAATTACCAGGTATTCTGAAGCTGTAAAGTTTGCAGTGTAATTAAAAATCACCAGGAGTGTTTCCTTTTGATTTTAATTTATTTGTTCTTCTGGAATGGGCTCTTTTGTCTGTTGGAGGTTGTCTATGACATAATTAGCAAGTTAGATAAATGAGCTTTTATTTGTATGCAAGAGGGCTACAGCAGCATTCAGCAGTGTTGTTCATAAGACTAGTTATTATAAAAGATAAGGTCTTGCTGACCAACTGATGTACATTGATCTGCTGTCCTGCCTTTCAGGGCTTTGTTTGTTAGAGATGTAGCATAATTCACTGAGTGAAATAAACAACCACCTGTTGATGGGAGTCTGAGTTAACCAGAACTTTAATAAAGAGTTTTGTAGGTCTATAAAGCCAAAGGTTTTTAAAGTTACTTTATTAAAGCCTAGGCTTTATTTTTAAGTAGTAGAATATCTCTTTTTTTAATTGAAAAATCTCAGTCATTCTGTCAAAAAGAATGTGAAATGATTTGTAAGTACTTCTTACCTGGACCACTGCAAGAGAGTCCTCTAGGTTTTGCCATCTAGTTTGGTGATTTCCTGTTATTGCAAAAATTCCTGTGATCCTTAGAAAGTTTCTTTCCCCTGCCTCAGCATCCTACTTGTCTTTTCCCTGCTACCCCCAAGGAGATCTCAGTCTATTTTGTGACCTGCAGACTTCTATATTCTTGCTATCTCTCTCTGACCCATTCTCATCTTACAGGGTACGTTGCTTTGTTGTGTTTTGTTTTTTCTTCTCTGAGCATACTGACCTATTGCTCAGGCAAAGATCATCTGCCCTCCTATGGTATCCCTTCCTAACCCAATCTTCTCAAGAAAAAAAAAAGCCACAGCTGAGAATAAACAAAGGAAACAGATGAAGTCCATCATAGTGTATGTTTGCATTCCTCATAGGCTCCCTGTCTAACTGTGGTGGAATTTTAGTGGAATGAGAGGACAGCCAGTCAATAATGGCTGCTGGAAAGATCTGGCATCAGTACCCATCACAATACTGTATTGTCATGGAGCAGGGATTTACCTGTAGCAGATGTATTTTACATAAACACTTTGTTTTGATAGTCTTCCTCTAATTAACAGTCCAGAATTTGGACTGGTACCTACCACTTGGTTTGGAGTGTGAGAGCTAAAGTAGCAGGTACTAAAAGATTTCCTGTGTTTCAGTATATTTTGTACCATGGATATCATGTGTATGTACACTGTGTTTTGGTCTAAGAGCAGGAAGGAAAGACTGCCTGATTGTTTGGAGGCTGGCCTGTAGGCAACACCCCCCCGCCATTTATTCTAGTATATCTTGTATTATGGTAAAACTTGGATTAGAGATTTGGAAATACCTAAATTCATGTCTTTCAATATGCTCAAATTGCTGAAGAGGTGGGATAATTTCACTTTAAGAATCTTATTTGACTCATAGACCTGTCATAGTTGTCTGCTGCTGGAGATACTATAATTTCCCAACAAGCAGACCCTTCAGTGGAGAATTTAAGGCCAACTTTTAAAGTTTTATTTATTAAAAAAAAAAATAAAATAATAATCTTAGAATTGTCAACATTGGAAGAGACCTTTGAGATCATCAAATCCAATTGCTCACCTAGAGCTCACAATCCCACCGCTACTGTTCCAAGTTGGAACAGATACGTTTTGTGGTCTTCAATCTTTTTACATTAGCTACAAAATGTTGTGGCTAGCTACTAAAGTCAGCACTTGGCTTAGACCCATAGAAGCAAAACATAACAGTTCCTTCTACTGACATCATCTTAATGCTGTACAGAAAGGACTCCAAATGGAAACATGCTGAAACTTCAGAATTCGGGGTATAATTCTGAGACCTCAGCACTGAACTGGCAGATTTGTTATGGAGAAAATGAGCTTTTGCTGAATTAAGTTCTATTTTGCTAAATCTTCCAGATATGTGGAGTAGATACATACAAAAACATCTGGTTAAGAATGACTTTTTGACTTCTGTGATGTTAGACTTGACAGACTTATTAATATGAAATGGCTTACAGGCAATTTCAGGTGACTTCTTCATATGGAAAAAGGAGTTTTTTTATGATGGTGACTGTAATGCTGTGAAATCAGCGCTCTTTATTGATGAGATCAAACACTGTCTCATAGTAATTGTGTATTATTGGTGCTATATATTAACATTTACATTTAAACAAAAATTACATATTGATGAAACTTTGTGCTATTTCCATTATTGTATGTTACAAAAGTATTAACCTTTCCTGAAGTAATTTTAACTACTAAAGCAGGATCATGGTGCATAACTGCTAAAATAAGTGATACCTTGAAGGTTATAACTGTGTAATCTTAACACATTAATAGATCTTACAATGACTTTGCTTCTAATGTCGCAGTTTGAGAAGTGCATTATGTTGAAAGTAACTGGCACTTTAAGAAAAGGATGTGTCCATTAACAAAGTGTGTGTGTACACTTAGTACTTGCCTGAGAGTTTCTTAATAGCTATGTTTATAAATACAGTCCATGGTTGTACTATGAGGTGTGAATTCTTGATTTTAAATATCTTATAGCTATTGGAAAAAACCTTAATCTTGCAAATAGTTAAGCATGCAAATAGTTAAGCGTACAAAGAGTTCCCATGAACACAACCTCTATAAAATGGCATTTAGCTACTTTTTTCTTTCGAGAGTATAGCATATGGATATTATATTGGTTGTCATTCTAAAATGCAAGCAGTACTTTTGGTTTGGTTTAGTGATTTATATTAAAACTTGTTGCTGTATTTCACAGCTAGAATAGGTATGGCCTGATACACAAATATTTTTAGCATAAGCAATTTTTTTCATGATCTGATTTCCAGGTTCCCCTGGACCATCCAGTGATCACAGCAGTGGGGCTTCATCACCTCTCTTTGACAGTGGCTTACATTTAAATGGAAACTCAACTAACACTGTAAGCAAATGCATAATAAAAACGTGGTGCAAGCTATACAATTTCTCTTTCCATTCTGAGCCTCAAAATGCTGGCGTGGGACTGTAAGACTGCCTTGATTTTGTTGCTTGTTTGATTGGCTGACTGATTTTTATTTATTATTTTTTTAAAGTGCATATATTATAAAATTCTGTACTTAAAGTAGTCAACATGGGGCCCTGGGCTGCCAGGTTGTTGTGAGACCGGTGATTAGCTGTAGCGATGAGCAGAGTAAGATTTAAGCATGAATTCATGTGAACTTCTGTCATACTTTGCTGAATTTTAGTATTATACTATTAAGTTTAGTCCACCTAGAGATCCTGAAATTAACATGGAATTCAGAAAGTAACATTAAGCTGAATGATTGGAGGAAGCTCTTTTGTGATTGGAAAGAAAGAGAGGAAAAGCAAAACTAAAATAGAAAAGCAGACTTAAGGGGGGAAAATGGTCTGTTTCTTTAATTCACAGAATATTCAGTACTTTTTGCTGTGATGATTAGGTATAATTAAATTAATTGCAGCATTACAGGAAAAAAAAAAAAAAAAAGAAATTCCTTTCTCTGGGAAAAATATTAGTTACCAAAGCCACATTAGATAGTATGCCTTAGTAAGGGACACTACTGCTCTTTTTAGAATGAATACTGAAGATGCAAATGCTAGCCCTACAAGGGCATGGATCTTCATCCAAACTTGTTTTAACTCCTAAGAAATTACAGCTGTCTTTTTTCCATTGGATATTAAATTTTACAGAAAGAATGTCCAGTGACTGGACTAAAGGCTTCTCCTCTGCTCTGTTTTTCCTTTTCTTTCCTACTCAGCTAGAGATGCCACTGTCTGCTGCTTAATGTACTTACTGTACTCCCAGGCTTTGCACTTTGAGCAGTGTCTCTCTAAACCAATCCTTAAGGCTTGTGTTCTTCTGATTAAAAATATATCATAACATAAATATATTATATAAATACAGTAAATAAAAATAAGTATGCTTTTCTGTCCTGATACCTGTACCTTAGTGCCTGAGGTCCAAACTCAATAAATACACAAGGTTTCTTGTTTATTTGGTTTTGATTATTCAGATAATCATTACCTTTAATTATCTTGTATTGTCATCTTACTTAAGAACCCAAATCTGCCCTCAGGGTCTAGCACTCTGCAATGCTGTCTACCAGGTGTTCTGCAAAGACCTTTCTTGCATTTTAAGAGGACTGGGTCAGATGATTGCCCGTAATTGCATTGCACATTTTAGTATATTAATGCCTGTTGAGTGCTAGAATGAGTGTGCCTTAACAACTTTCAATAATCTTTATGACTCTATTGTGGGAATTGCACTCTTTGAATTCTGTGCATTGCAAAAACATAAATAAATGGCTGGGAGTTTTGTAGGCTTGTAACAGAATAGTGCAGACTTGGTTGCCAAGGTAGCATACAACAGGCAGTGCATTAACTTGAAATATACATGTTAAAAAACAGGAAATAAAAGAGAAAATTTAAAGGGAAGGGGGGAAAATGAAAAAAATACCCAGGAGTACTAAGGTACTAGCTTGCTTTTTAAAGCTCTTCATTTCTCTGGAGCTTGGCATAAAGTCACATGAGGAGCTATGTATACACCAGACAGTAAGGCTTAGAAGTCAAATAAAGCAAAGCAATCTTATATCTGGCCTAGTAAGAAGTCTCATTCTCCCTTCATAGGAAACAAGCTGAAAAATGTCATACTCCTATTCTGAAATGCAAAGCAAGGTTCTAAGTGTGCTAAGCAAGCATGACTGGCTTTTGGGATGGTCCACTGCAGGTGTGTGGTCAGACTTATCAGAGTAAATTGTGAGTGTGACTAAGCTGTGATCAAGTCCTCAAAAGTGGTTTTAAATGTCTTTCAACTACCAGCTAGTGAGTACTTTGTTGTTTTGTTTTTTAGTTAGATATTTTTATTGTTATGGCAAAGGAAGAGCAGAACTGACATTTCCTATAACAGTGTTTCCAGTAAGGCTAAGGAAATTACAATCCTTTTTTAATGTCAGGTTATCAGGGTAGATCTGACGAATATTGCGCCTTCTAAGTTTGTGTTGCAATTGTATGTACCGCCTTAACCACAGTCTGATCCATGCTACATTAGACAACGCACAGTGGAAAAGAAAGGGCAGGAATGAGAGGTGAGGAATTACTGTTGTGTCTGTTTTACCGAGCTGTCATTCATCATGTCTGTCCTAGAAAAACAAAACAACAATACACTTGAGCTTATACTGAGTTCAGGCTGTGACATTCACATGATGCAATAGGCTATGTTTTGGTGGTGGTAGCTTGTATCATATAAAGCATAGTGTAGCCATGTTTGCATCAAGTTGCTTCTGCTTGATACCAATTTCAGTTCTGGTGCTAGCCTCTGTTAGACATAACTTTATCACCTCTGCTGTGAAGCATCTGTAATATGTGATGTGATACCATCCTCAGGATGCAGTACAGCATTTCAGCAGGGTTCTCTGGAACATGGAGAAATGAGCTGAAGTGCTCTCTTCACACCTAATTATTTTGTGCTTGGGCACTGTGACAAATGTAATAGAAACTGGTAGTGGCAGATACATTCATCAGTACCTTATAAGTGGTTTATTAAACACAGTGTGAAATTTCAGAGGGGAACTTAAAACATTCAGAGATGCTGGTCTCTAGGCTAATGATTACAGGTTATTTACAGGACTCTAAATACAAAACAATGAAGAAAATTCTATACATATATTTTCCTAGATGTCTGGGCCAGTTATCTGGAGAAACTGGAGGTGAAAAAAAAGAGACTAGAAATAAAACAAAATTGTTTTTAAGATGCTATTGGATAATATAATCGTTACAGTGCAAAGGGACAATGGAGTATGTTTTAATTTGTTTGGAAATCCAGCTTCCCTGAATTTACTAAAAGTGATATTGTAATAAGTGATAAATAATGTGTAAATAATTATTTTCTTGGTGTTCATATAATTTAAGAACTCTGATTTAATTTTGGTAGTCCATGTTTAGTTTAGTTGGTTAAATGAAACTAAACAGGCACTTAACATTTCCAAATGACTTTGAAATATTTTCCCCTGGTAGTTTTGTTTTGCCTGTTAAAATCTTTGCTTTGTAGAAAGGCACTACCTGCTTCATCAGAGAGTATGGATTTTAAATTAGGAAAACTATGGATGCCCAGTTCATGGTGGGACCACTAGGATGCTAAACCTGTAATGGTGGTCCTCATTCCAGATTAAGAGAATGATCTGACTCAGTCTCAGATGTGTAAAGGCAACTGGAGAAGAGGATCAAAGGCAAGGGGATTGACAGCCTCTTACTGAGAGTTACAGCTGTTCTGATGGACACTTCAGTAGAGTGTGTGAGCACGCCATTGAATTGGGATTGAGGCCCTGTATTCAAAAGCTTCGACAGTTTTACATTGCTGTAGTGTTTTCCAATTCTATATGAACCTACTAGTGATCGTTCTGAACTTTCCTTTTGTTTTAAATTTTTATCATCCTGTAGCTCAATTTAAAGAAGAAAAGTTCTCATCATTTCAGGTCAATACTTTTCTATTAGGGTAATTTAGCATGTGATACCAATAGACTGCCAACTCCTGATTTGAAAAATCTATGATTTTTCTCCCTGCATATGAAAGTAACTTTAAATTTACTTCCAATTCAGGGTGTTATCATGTGGTAATGTATGTGCATAAAATGTAATTAATGTGATACATACAAACAACATGTCACATAGAGTTACAGCACTGGTTAATAGATAGAATAGATACATAGAATAAACCAGTAATCTCATGAAAGTAATGGCTTCCATTAGCTATCTGAAGAGAAACTTAAAATAGATGAACACACAGCTAGATACACTTAAGGATTTTGGACTGCTGCTGTGCTGAGGACCAGTATGAAATGACATAAACACACTGCAGACAAGTGAGCTGTGGTTTCCTCAATTAGTAAAATATGAAGTGACTATCCCCTTTCTAGCTGCAGTGGAAAATAACCCAAATTTTCTGTTCCTGATTATATCCCTCAGAAATAATAGCTGTAAAAGCTGTCAAAGCCTAATAAACACCTTCCTCCTCCACTACTATGAGATTGTTAAGGAAGTGCTTTTGACATTGAGAATTGAAATTGTTTGATTTAGACTTAACTGTTCAAAAGTGCTGTGTTTTTACTAATTAGAGTTGGTTGGGACTTTCACTATGACATTAATGAAGTGAATAAAAGGTAACTCTAAAAGTCTTATCTTTTAGTTATATTGATCCTCACTGCCACTACTAATCCTTTCAGCAGACTTACTTCTTCTTGTATTTAACATCTGATTGATGAGGTTGCTAATATCTTCTGCACAGAAGTTAAATGCTTGTTTAATTTCCAAGTAAAGCTGAAGTCAAATGTGGGTTTGGGAACTATTTTTTTTTTTATTATTGCATTTAGAGCTGTAACAAAAGCTGGTAAAATACAAGGGAAGTCTTCCTAGCTGCTAAATAAGTGAACACTGAAAATTAAGCTGATCTCCACACACCTTCAAAGAAGGTAGCTTCAATTTTTTAAGCGACGTCTAAATCCAAGTCTGTTTCCACTGTAAAAGTAGCTAAAGACCAAAGGTCATGGGAAAGTTTATGGCTTTGTTATTTGTCTTTCAGAAAAAAAGTGAAGCAGGAACACAGAATCATAGAGTGGCTTAGGTTGGAAGGGACCTTAGAAATCATCTACTGCAACCTCCCTGCCATGGGCAGGGATCCCTCTTAACTAGACTCAGTTGCTCAGTCTGGCCTTGAATACCCCCAGGCAGGAGCCATTCACAGCTTCTCTGGGCAACCTATTAGCAAGTCCCTCCACACTCATACTGAAGATCTTCCTAAGATCCAGTCTCAACTAACTCTGTGTCATCTTAAAAGTTCTCTCAGTCTGTCCTCATATCAGAGGATCCTGAGGATGATCCTCATGGATCATCTTCCTGGCCCTCCTCTGGACTTGCTCCAGCAGTCCCATGCCCTTTGTATGGTGGGGACACCAGAGCTGGATGCAGTATTTGAGGTGAGGGCTCACAAGAGCACAGTAAAAGGGAAGAATGGCCTCTCTTGACCTGCTAGCCACAGGTTTCATTGTTTTATTATATGTATTTTCCCATCCACAGCCTTTTCATGTGAATATATTGTTTCTTACAGCTTTTAGTAATTTATTTCAGTTTGCAGCATCAGTATAAAGAAAATGGCTCAGGAGATAAAGATCATTTAAAAATATTTTTAAAATAATTTCTGATCATGTGTCATTCCACAAATTCCTGCAAAAATCTGACACTTAACAGGGCTCCTAGTTATGGATACAAGCAAGAGTTAAGTCTCAGATTTATCCTGAGGGGTGTGCAAACTCTGGAGTTCAAAGGATTTCCTTAACCTTGAGCTTTTTTTTCCTGCAAGGACAGCATGCCCCATCTGGGGATATGAAGGGCTGCCAAAAGCTGTCTGTAACAGCTGAAGTTTGAGTACACTTGCATTTATAATGTAACACCATAAAATTAAAATCTCAACATTGTATTTTGAGGGATTGGCCTGGCCTGGAGAAGGAGATATTATAGCAGCCTTCCAGTACCTCAAAGATGCATAGAGGAAAGATGGGAGGGACTATTTACAAGGGCACCTAGTAGCACTACGACAAGGGGCAATGGTTTTAAACTAGTGAAGGGTATGTCTGATTTGGACAACAGGAAGAAGCTCTTTACCATGAGGGTGGTGGAACGTTGAAACAGGTTGCCCTGGGAGGCGATGAAGGCCCCATACCTGGAGATACTCAAGATCAGGCTTGATTGGGCTCTGAGCGACCTGATCTAGTTTGGGTTGGAAGGGACCTACAAAGGTCATCTAGTCCAACCTCCATGGCAGAGAGGAGAGACATCCTCTACTGGATGCTCCTGTTTACTGCAGGGGGGTTGGACTGGATAATCTTGGGGCCCTTTCCAACCCAGTGCATTCTATCATTCTATCATTCTATCATTCTATCATTCTATCATTCTATCATTCTATCATTCTATCATTCTATCATTCTATCATTCTATCATTCTATCATTCTATCCTATCCTATCCTATCCTATCCTATCCTATCCTATCCTATCCTATCCTATCCTATCCTATCCTATCCTATCCTATCCTATGTTTTTTTCTTTTCTATTCCTTATATACTTTTAATACTGTGTTTTGATTTCTGCCTGCTGTAATGGTTTGAGATGAGTCATAATTACTTCTTGCCCTTATGCTGAGATTTAATATAAGCTACTCTGTCTCCTACCCCTTAAAGGAAGAATATTTCTCAAAAGGTGTTTCAGGCAAGGTTATTGAGGTTACTCAGGAACCAATTACATACTAGCCCAAGGGAAAGAATTTAAAGAAAAAGGTGCTAGATTCTGTCAAACAGTCCATATGTATTCTCTAAAAATATCTTAGTCAGGTGTGTGCCTTATTGGTTCATTAAAAAAATAATAGTGTAATAGCACCTAGCAGCACAGCTGTAATAAAATATTCATTAATATTTCCATTGTAAATCACTCATAGAGAAACTTATATAATGGAAAGGTTTTAATTTGTTCCTTACAAATTTAATGTATTCTTCACAGAATAGCAATCTCACTGA
This sequence comes from Dryobates pubescens, assembly GCF_014839835.1. Lineage (NCBI taxonomy): Eukaryota > Metazoa > Chordata > Aves > Piciformes > Picidae > Dryobates > Dryobates pubescens. The sequence continues at coordinate 39,448,413 of NC_071614.1, forward strand.
TTTAAACATATAGCTACTGCAGTGAATTTGGGCCATTTAAGTCTCTAATATGTGCAACTGTACAGTCTGTCTGTGTCAACTCCACATATAGGTGCTCAATGTCTGCAAAACTATCCATTCACATACCCAAAACTATCCATGAAATGCCATCAAGAGCAGGCATTAGATTTAAAAGTGTGCATGCGATGCAGCATTAGAATTAAAAGCATTTCATTCCAGTGACAGAAAGGGAAGAGTAGTATCCATGTTTCACATGTTTCACCTTCCTCTCATTTAATTAAGCATCTGTCAATTAATATAATATAGAATAGAACTGTATAATCAGAAGTTACTGCTTTCATTGAATTTTAAAGGCATCAGATTTCTTATCCAAATTGTTACTTCATGTGGAAGAGCTTGTTTCCTGCATAGAAGCATTTATCTATTAAACTATTTGGTGATGCATATTTTACCAGATAATTACTTCTTGAAGCTGCTGCAGAATTGTGCACCTGCATGTAAGAAGTCCATTAAAAATAGATAAACACAGACTCTCTCCTGAATTGATGCTGCATCAAAGCAATGCACAGGTATTTTGATAACATCATTAAATCCCTCTGTATTCTGAGACAAGTAGAATGCTCTAATTGACTTCTGTTTACTGCAGATATCTCAATAATATGTTTCTTTTAGTTTAGCATCACAGGACTTTCACTCCTGTCTCTACTCTGCTATTTCTTGATTATCGTGTTGTTCAATGATTAAAGTAAGCTAATATAAGACTCTTGTGCTGCTAAATAGAAGAGCCTTGTTTTCTTCCCCAACTAGACTACAGCTGTTGTTTCCTGTCTGCTCCTGGAGGAAGTATAAGCAAATGCTTCATCATACATGGGTGAAAACTAATTCTACGCATATATATATAAAAAACTGTATGTTACAAAGTGCCATGTCTACATGTTTACTGACCACCTCACTTGGCAGCCTGTTCCAATGCCTGACCACTCTTTCAGTAAAGAACTTTTTCCTAATAGCCAATCTAAAACTCCCCTTGTGCAATTTAAGACCGTTTGCTCAGTGTTTATTCTTCTAAAAGTAAACTATACCAATCACTGTTGCCTCTTTACTTAATAGTGGTATGAGAATCATAGAATCATTAAGGTTGAAAAAGTCCTCTAAGATCATGGAGTCCATCAGTCATTGCTTGTAATAGATATATTGCTACTCCAGGCATAATCTTTCATCTACATCCACTATGAAGACTTGCCTTATAGTCTAGAGAGTATTTGTAATATGAGATGAAAAATATTTAAAAACAAGCTTAATCATGCTGAGTGATATGACCCTGAATATTTCTGACTCCAAAAGAGAATTAACCCAATTTCACCCTGCCTGAAGCATGCATTTAATCAAAGAATGATATGTCAGCCTGAAATATCATTGTGGCTGCTTCCTTCTGAGGGACATGACATTTTTCTCACAGAGATTTAAAATCAATGACAGTTAATAACAAAAAAAAAAAAAAACCCCAACACAATAAGTGAGTTTCCCAAGCTCTAAAAACTGTATGTCACAAAAAGATGAAAAAATTACAGTTCCCACCAGCTATGATATTTTACCTTTGTTCCTACTTTCTTAATAGGAACTTAATTAAGAGACACATGTGATTATGTCTCCCACTTAGCAGAAGACTTTCTGGACTCATCCTGCTTTTGGGAAAATTTCTTGGCTGCCTCAAAATGAGTTATTGTAGAGGTGTTTTAAAAACATACAAAGCACTTCCCTCTGTTGTCCTTCATGGGTCAGTGATAGCTAGCAGGACACAGAATCAGGCTGTCCTTCAGGTCAAGGGTACACAGCTGTCCCAGGTGGGTAGTGATTATGTGTCATTACAACCTGATTTTTGTTCAGTGTTCTATCAAAAATGAGCTTTCTGTGTTCAATTCATTTTGTACTGGATCTTGCAAACAGACTGTCATTCATTGACAGCTTTGGCGGTGGTCTCAGTAGAAAGCCAAAGGTGTGCAATGAACCAGAGGATAAGAGCTGTAATTAGGCAGATGATCTCAAAACAGCCAATTATTTATTTATTTTTTAATGCTTTAGAGGAACAGTGTGAAGAGTTTTCAACATGAGCAGCAGCAACTGTTTAGTAGACAGAACACTTGAAGGTCAGCCAGCTCAATACACTGGGTCAGACTAAAGGACTATGTAGTCAAATAGCTTGTTCCCAGCAGATGCCCACAAGAGAATACAGAACCAGAGGAAAAAATTATTTATAGTGTATATCGCCTGCACCTCTGATGATTTCTGGCTTAGGGGCTTTTTGAGCCAGAGTTTGTTATGTAAGGAAATGCAGTCTTTGACTTCTATCCTACTATCTTCTAATTCATACCGCTGCTTCTTATGCTCTGAAGAGGGCCTAAGGGCTTCTTTTGCCTTGAAAAGGACAAGCAAACAAACCAGTTTCCTAATCCCTTTCTATGTTATTTATTTTTTGCAATTCTTTTTCATGCAATTCCCTCAGCTGCTCCTTTTCCAGACTAATGTATCTTTGTTTGCTTAATTATTTGCATGAAAATGATTGCATTCATTTCAACAATTGCTTTTCCCACAACAGCAAGATCTTATTTTTCAGAGTTAATCTCCTGTTCATATCCTTTAACAGTGTGGGGAAAGTTAATGCTGTCTGTCTTCATGTGCATTAGCCCTCATGTCTAAGAAGGCCAACAGTATTCTGGAGTGCATTAAGAAGAGTATAGGAGAGGTTCTTCTCTCCCTCTACTCTGCCTGCTGGAGCCACACCTGGAATATTGTGTTCAGATATGGGTTCCTTGGTTCAAGAAGGACAGGGGACTACTGGTGAGAGTCCAACAGGAGGTCACAAAGATCATGAGGAGATTGGAGCATCTCTCTTATGAGGACAGGCTGAGAGAGCTGCAACTCTTTATCCTGGGAAAGAGCAGACTAAGACCATCTTAGCAGTGTTTATAAATACTTCAAGGGTGGAGGTCATCTTCTCAGTTGTGCTTAGTGATAGGACGAGGGGCAATGGGTGTAAATCAGAATACAAGAGGTTTCACTTGAGCTTGAGGAGGAAGTTTTTTTCCTGTAGATATGCTGGAGCACTGGCATTGGGTGCCCAGATTAGTTGTGGAGTCTCCTTCTTTGGAGACTTTTAAAACCTGCCTAGATATGTTCCTGTGCAACCTGCTTTAGCAGGAGGCTTGGACAAGTTGATCTCCAGTGGTCACTTACAACCCCTACAATTCTGTGATTCTGTGATTACCATAGGTTTATCTATCCTTTCAACAGTTTATCTCTTAGTCACTCAGTATCATGAGCTTCTACTGCAGCTGTTTGCTGCATTCTTTCTTACTTTTTTTTTTTTCATAATCACTCTGGTGTTTACCATCTTGTCCAGATCATTAATCAATACACTGAACAGATAGTACCCCTCTGCAGTGAAAACTGCTTCTTAACTCTTCTGGTTTTCGCTTGTTATGTTTTAGCTAATTTCTAATTCATGTAAGCATTTAACCTTATTTCACAGCAAATCGATTAACCTTTTGTGGGGGACAAAAGGTTTTTGGAAACCCACGTATCCCATAGCGATTGCTTTTCCTATATTAGTTAGCAATTTTGAACAACTCTGAAAGATTTATGACATGTGACCTCCATTTATAAATGCTGGTTTGACTTGCTTCTTCCCCATTTTCTTGTTTTTATCCATGAGATTTGAAGGGGATACATCAAAAGATCTCAGATTGAAGCATTAATAAGTTATAGGGCAAACTGAATAAAATAAACTGTTGCTTCTATGGTAATATTTTATCACTATGCAATGTTTTTATGGCCATCTGTACACCCTCTTTTGCTCTTAAGATAAATAGGGGGCAATCCAACTTTATGCTCCACCATAATAAATGTCTTAGTAGAATATGGCTTAGTAAGAAAGAGACATTTGAAACTTGAACCGGTTTGACCCCGTCATATACTTTCCGTGTTCTTAGTCATTAGGGTTCAGATGATGCAGTAAGGTTTCTTCAGGTAAAATTAGTCCAGAACTAGCGAGGGAAATAATAAAATTAGTCATTCTAATGTGTTTTTCAAATATAAAAAAAAAATGAAATTTTTCTTTAGAAGCCACATTTTCTTTAGAAGTGTATCATAACTTTAGAATTAACAGATGTTGACCAAGTAGATTTGGTCACCTTTTCTACTGCAGTTTATGGATCTAATTATATTAAAATTGTCTAGATGTTTGCTGTATCTTGAGATCTGAGAGGATGGGAAAGAAAGCTGAAGGTGCAGCAGGAACTTTTGTTTCATTTTTATGCGATTCTTCATTTAAAATTTAGTTGTCATGTTCAAGCATTTGTGCTTGATTGTAATAAACTATCTTCTGCTTTATTTGTAGATATCTCAGTTTTCAGAGAGGGACATTAGATTATGTTGATAATTTTTAACTTCAGGTAGCACATGGTTCTGTAAATTATTTTAACAGAATTCTAAAATATGTATTAGATTCTTCACCATGACATTAAATTTATACTAAGCTTTGGGGACACCTTAGCCTTTTGTGGCTAATTCTGTGAAATAGAATTAGTCTATGGACTAGATTATGAAATATTCATACTGCAACACCAGGAGATCTCAATCAAATGAAAGCTGGATTGTTGTGGGGGTTGCAAATATGCTAAATGAAATTCCTTTCCCCAAAGACTCTGCAGTCTAAAAGATTCTTTAGTGTTACCAACTCTGGTAATTTCATTACAAATTTTTCATTTACTAGGAAAGTGTCTCTCAATCACTAACTCTCAGTTGTCCTGTTAGAATGTGAAACTCACTATTTTCATTTACTTAAAGAAGTAAATAGAAAGATCAGTTCTTACTGTCTGTAAGAAGGATTGGGGGAAGGAGGCTGGGGAGAGGGAATCGAGGGTGGGAAATTACAAATAAATCCTGATGAGCAAATAGAACAATTGATAAATTCTCAAAATGCTCTTTATTTTGAGTAAGTTTTATGGCTTTTGAAAACACTGGTCACAACAGAGCTGAAGTTGGGTCATTTTGTGAATCATTTGCTTTTCTAAGTACTTCTCAATGTGTCTTTACATCTGTTATAAAAATAACCATCTTTCAACTCCCTTCTCTACAGGAAAGTTTTCTGTACAATATGGGACAAATAATTTTTGGTTTGGAGAGTGCACAAACACTGAACTTTGATCTAAATATCACTGTGAAAAAAGGCTGAACAGTCTGTATATGAGCTTTAGATTAGATTTGAGAAGACCCTTTTCTCAGTACCTATCTATTCAGGCCAATTCCCTTAATTTGTATTTGCATATATTTGATTTTAAATTATTTTCTTTGTTTGCCATAGTTACATGAAATGAGTAGATTGTAAAAGTGCATATTTTCGTTCTTCTGTGATCAAAGCAGTACAGGACATGCAGATGATATCAACTGTTTTGCCTTTCTGCCAGCAGCATTTGAAGAAAACCTTGAAATTTCAAAGTTCATCAGTTTGTATATGGACAGTGATAACACAGAAATCAGAATTTTAAGTCTACTATTAAATAACATTATACATAAGTCACAATAGGAAATAAGAAACCAGTGTTCTCAAGTGTAGTCTTTACACGAGTCTTTTTCTCTGATGATTCTTAGAGGCATTTAAAGGAGTTGCAAAGAGCAAATTAGTTTAAAGTTGTATTTTATGTTGTGTTTAGAGAAACTTCAGGACATTTATGTCTAAAAACTATTTGTTTCTATTGACAGTTATGAATACTAACAAAAATAACTGTATTCAATGTTTAGGTAGTACTGAAATTAATCCCTAAGCCTAGTACCCAGATGGGGTCCTTCCTACTTGAATGCTGGTTTTTATTTCTCTGCTAAAGCCTGAATTTCTTGAAGAGTTTTATTTCTATAATCATTCACTTCTGAGACAAGCAGAGCTAGAGATGCATATTCATGTTTTTTTCATTATATTGTCTGATAAACTACACTTACTGATTCTCCTTTATTCTGCACAGGCTCCATCATCACCTTCTTCACCTATAGCTAATGAGCCAAAGTATGAGAAGCGGTGGCTAGACACCTTATCAGTTCCTCTGTCAATGGCTCGGATCTCAAGGTACAAAGCTGGAACAGAGAAGCTAAGGTTTGTAATCTAAAGTGGGAAACACTGGGTTAGCTAGCTGCACCCCAAGATTTTTGCTCCAGAGCATTGGCTCTGTAAGAATCCTCAGAGTGGAGATATGAAAGTCTTACTGAAAACTATGCAGTCCATCTTCTTGAGATTAATGTCATGAATGGCAATTATCAAACTTAAAATGAAAACAAACAAACAAACCAAAACAAAAGACAATTAATATAGCCCCAACAAATATGCTTCTGTAATCTGTTGTACTTTAGATACTCAGCATCATCAGCTAGTACAGAGGTTAAGCTTGGTGTTACTTGAATTATTTTTTTTAAGGTACAACATTTCATTCTGTAGCTCTAATAGAATACTGTTATATTCCCAATTTCTATAATGAAAATTAACTCCTTTTTTCTCTTTTTTCTTTACAAATTATAACATACTGCACAATCATCATGACTACGTTGCATATCATCATATAGAAACTCATATTAACAAGAGATTTTGGCAAAGTATGTGGTACAAAATACTGTATTTTTGACTGTAGAATCTTTTGTTTCTTTGTTTGCTTTTTGCACCTCAGAGATCTCAGTAATGGTCCATAAAGTAGCCATGGAATAGGTTGTCAAAGGTGATTTTTCCTGGACTCCAGGGAAGATGAAAATAAAAGTGAGTTTAATAAAGCTTCAGTAAATAATGTGCTTGAGAAGGGTTTAACACATTGCAGAATGCATCAGTTCTTTTTCTGCAAACCACCTCATGTAGGAGGTCTGCCTCAAATCTGCTAGTAGTCAAATCTCAAATCTCCCAGTAGTCCACAGTTCAAGGAGTTCTCCCTATGTTTGAAAACAAAAGTTCATTTTCTGTTGTTATTTTCCATTTTCTTTATTGAATGCTATTTACCTTTTAGTTTGTGTTAACAAGAGAATTGGAATCCCTGTTGAAGCATCAACTATACAAATCACCTGCTACCAGGAATTTCATGTGTATACATTTCTTGATCTGTGCCATATTTATTAGGTCTTTCATGGAACAACTTGAAAATCATTGGTTTTATGGTAGGACAGTTAGGCTGCTTTAACTTAGAGCAATTAATCTCCTGAATCTGCTGGCAACTCCTCTCCCAAACTTTTGTGTTAAAACATCACAGGTGAAAAAAAAAAATGTATTGTCCAGAAAAGTTTGAAATTCTTCTACATTCTGAATTCTTAATTCCATTTTACTTAGTCTCTCATCACTTCTTCCACTGCTTTTATCATTCCTACAACAATTGACCAGTTTATATGGTCCAGTCCTTCCCAATCTATCACAAGCCTCCAACCATTGAAGGTTGAGAAGTTCACCTGTAAATTAACTGAACAGGTCTTTGTGTGCACATTTATATCAGTTCATCACCAATTTATCATCAGTGTTCTTCAAATTAAAGGGTCAGTTGAAGAAGATACAACATTTAAATCTCTGAGTTCAGTTATCACCCTCACAGTTTAAAGCATTTTCACTCCTGTTCTGTGCATTGTATGCATTAGATGGAGCAATCCTAATGGATTCCTGTTCCCAAAAGAGCAGTGTGTACATTTTGAGAATTAGTTGAAGTAATGCACCTTCTGAAACTGAGTCTGGCTGCAATTGAGTTATTTTTTTTCATAGAAGCCCATACAGGGATGTGACTAAAATACTAACACACCGTTGTTTTGGTTATTCCTGATCAATGCTTGCCAAACATTAAGACTTTCTCTTTTTTCCTGCTCTGTTCGCACTCAATGAGATGTTGGGAAAGTGCATGGCCTAGACCACTCAATTGACCAAATTGATATCCCTTGCCATGTAGCTTCATGCTCAGCAGTAAAAATTGGGAAGAGGGCATTTGGAGGGAGCTAGTCATTGCTTGGAGACTGACTGGGTATCATTCTGCTGGCAAGAGATGGTGAGTGGTTGCCTTTGCATCATTTGGTTTGTGTGTTGGTTTATTGGATTTTTTTCCTCTTCTCTTTTCTTATTAAACTATCTTAATTCCAACCCATGAGTTTTCTTACTCTTCCTATTCTTTCTTCTGTCCCACTGGAGAGGGGCAGGAGTTGAACTGCACTGTGGATGCTTAGCTGCTGGCCCAGAATCAATGCATCACATATACATACATATGTATTCTTGGGGATATATATACATATATATTCTTGGGGAGCTTAGTGCTTTCAGTTTCAGTCTTGGAGAGACACATTCTTTTGTGATGCATTCCACTTACATATGTTTTTAGTATATAAAGCAGTCCTTTATTATGGGTGAGTGGTTTATGTTTTTTTCCATTTTGTTGTAAACACTCTAAAGGACAATTAAATTGTTCCACAAAGCATATCCTGTAGTTCTACTAAACGCTTCTTTCTTATTTTGTAAACCAACAGAAACATCTATATGAGCATTAAAGGAATCCCACCTTGAGATTTACTGCGGATGAGGTGTTTCCCATGTTCTTACTAAAGGTGTTTATTTTTCCTGAGGGACACCAAGCTGCTCTTATCCTGTTCTCTCCATGTCTGAAATCTGTGTACATAGTTTTAATATAACCCCTCTTGTATGCTTTCATTTACATGTTTCTATGTTCATATTAGCATAAATTCTAACATTTGTCTTCAGTAATTGCTCTCTAAAGTCAGGTGTCTGCTCTACATAAAATCAAACCTACAAGCAATTATAAGTATAAATGTTTGTATCAGTCTTGGTAACAATCCTCCTTTCAACCATATCTACACATCTCTGTTCCCTTTCACATTTAAGCCATCAGTCTAAAGTGATTTGAATAAGTTCATGACAATACCCCTGCATGCCTCATTTTGCCATTCTCTGGGCATTTACTTGTAGCCTGTTGGCGTACGGTGGTAGACAGCATGTCTGCTCTTTTAATCCATAAGCATGTGTCATCCTTGTAACTTTGTCTCCCTCATAGTTTTTCTCATAACTTTTTTTTGTTAAAATGCTTCATCGTATTTTATTGTCTCAGTTACTTCAGTTAGTCTTAAGATGTACTGTTAACAGAACAGCCAGATTACTTTTGAGATCTGTGTTGATGTAGTATTAGAACTATATTCCGTAGTTTCACATGCACAACTGTGTGCCTCTTCTTCAGATAAATGGACCATATGAATGGTTTTTTCCTCTGAATTAAATTCAGAGAGGTCTGTAACATTCTTTTCATCAAAATTATTTAATTGACATTGCCTTGTAACTACAGAGCATGGTATGGCTTGTGAAAGGATGTAGAAGGCATTATGATCATTTTGCTATTACAGGTAATACATGCTCTATTATCTTCAGTTCTTCTTTTCCATGCTGGAAAAACCCCAGCTTTTTCTAGCTGTGAAATTCTTTCAGTTGTCTTCAGCTGGCTTAGTGTATTTTTGTTACTAAAATCAATCACAGACTGATTATTTTAGTATCTACTATTATATATTCTATGTATAGTAAAGCCAACTGCTCTTGCAATTCTGATGTGGTAAACTGCTGTCAGCCAGTCTGGATGTCCTCTCTGACCTCATTCACTTTCCTCTATTATATTCAAGATTGCTTTATATTTTCAACCTTCTTTTTCTGGTGGTGTAAAAAAGCTTTGCCTTTCAAATAAACTTAGAAACAAGAAAGAGGTTGTCATGAGGTCTAAAAGAATCTGTTGTGTTCCTGAAAAACATCTTTTTGTGGCCTTTATTTAAAAAAAATAGAGTATTATAATGTATGCTGTGTCAGCATCTTGATAAATTTTTTTGACAGTTTTTCAATTAGAAACATTCTATAGCATTGTCTGTTAGACTGTAGTATACTATTAGTGTAGTATAGATTATATGATATCTATTCTGATACAATCAGATTAGGCTATATTATATCCTTTGTGGTTAAACTATACACTGTACTTCATTTGAGTTCTCCAGTAACTTCTGCAAAAAAGTCATACATTTAGCTTGTGTCATGAGATAGCCAGGAACACCTCTTATGTTTTTTCCAAAAGGTCACAGAATCACAGAATGTTAGGGTTTGGAAGGTAACACTGGAGATCATCTAGTCCAACTCTCCTGCCAGAGCAGGTTCACCTAGAGCAGGTTGCACAGAATAGTGTCCAGGGAGGCTTTGAATGCCTCCATCGGTGGAGACTCCACCACCTCTCTGGACAGCCTGTTCAAGATGACCTGTTCCATAATCTTGCCTGGCACTGAGGTCAGGCTGACAGGCCTATAATTCTCTGGTTCCTCCTTCTGGCCCTTCTTGTGGATGGGCATCATGCTGGCCAGCTTCCAGTCATCTGGGACCTCTCCAGGGAGCCAGGACTGGTGGTGAATGATGGAGAGCGGCTTGGCCAGCTCATCTGCCAGCTCTCTCAGCACCCTAGGATGGATCCCATCCAGTCCCATGGACTTGTGGGGATCCAAGTGGCTAAGCAGGCCTCTGACTGCTTCCTCCTGGATTACAGGGGAGCTATACTGCTCCCTGACTCCATCTGCCAGCCCAGGAGGCTAGTTGTCCAGAAGACAACCTATCCTGCTATTAAAAATTGAGGCAAAGGCGGTGTTAAGTACCTCTGTCTTTTCCTAATCTTTTGTTACAATATTCCCCTCCATTTCCACTAAGGAGTGGAGGTTGTCTTTGTCCCTCCTCTTGCCATTAATATATTTATAAAAGCATTTTTTGTTGTCCTTCACGGCAGTGACCATTCTAAGCGCTAAATGGGCTTTTGCCTCTCTAATTTTTTTCCTACATGACCTAGCAACATCCTTAAACATTTCAGGGGTAACCTCTCCTTTTTTCCAAAGATAATGCACCCTCTTTTTTCCCTTAATTCATTCAGAAGTTCATTGCCCATCCAGGCTGGCCATCTACCCTGGCAGCTCATCTTCTAGCACATTGGCACAGCCTGTTCCTATGCCTTCAAGATTCCTTTCTTGAAGTAGGTCCAGCCCTCCTGGCCCCCCCATTTTTTTAAGGGCTATTTCCCAAGGTACCGTCTGAGTTAGCTCCGGAAGTCCAGAGTGGTGGTTTAGTTGCTGCCCCTCTTAGCTTGACTGCATATTGAAAACTCAATGATTTCATGGTCACTGGACCCCAGGAGTAATGCAATAAAATCAATGTATTTCACTGTGGGCAATGTTTGTGATTTCTGCCATGCTGATGTCAGAGACCTATCCTACACAGAATAAAAGATCAGCACTGAATATTGAATCCTAGAGATTAGGATGGTTTTGGTACCTGTTCCATGTGTGAAAAATGGGATAAAATATTGTGATCAGAAATTAGGCATACCTTTGGATGAAATATACTTGCAGTCCAAAAGTGTATCAAAAATCAGTGTCATGAAAACTTTAGGAACTTTTTTTTGCCTCGAGGGCAATGTATTCATGTCCTTATATGCATCTAGTTATGTTCTGTAGTGTGAAACCAACATAAGGAGGATGAGTTTATTTTTTTTAATATTTTATCTTTGTGCTATTTAGCTTCTAGTTTTAAAATCTGTGCTGTGACTAAGTGCACAAGCAAGAATCAGGAATTCCTGTTCATGTCAGGATATGTGTACTCGGGACCCAATTTTGCTTTCCCCCAAAGCCCATATGTTGCTCTGGAAAATTGATGTGCCAACTCTTCACTGTTGTTTTTCCTAGTGAAGAGCATCCCTTATAGGTTAGTACAGTGGATCACTCCATGGCATATTGCCAGTAAGCAGAAGAAAAACAAAATAAATTTTATCCCCCAAACAAGACAAACAGATTGTTACTCTCTGGGAATTGTTTGTATCAATATTACTACAAAGAATTACTTTTTCTTTGTTTCTGGAAAAGTTGAGATTTATTGTGTCTTGTGCTTGCTAATGACATGCTAAAGTCTAATCTACCAGGTTTAGCTCAGCGAGTCTCTGCCACCTCAGGATAAATAGTCTTGAGTTTCAACAGCACACCTGCCTGTTTCCCATTAATTTTGATATTAAAAAAATGGAAAAAAGTATTCTGGAGCAAGCTGAACATATTGAACTATGTGATGCTCATTACTTAGTTTTATTGCTGTTATTTTACAAAATACCTCTTTGTTCAAGAAATGCCAATTTTCAGAGGAGTGATGGGGGAAAAAACTTGATTTATACTGTTTTATCTTATCAGTAATAATCCTGATTCTATGATCAAGCTATATTGCTCTTTCCTCAGAAGGCAGGGTGTATTTATTTACTTTCCTCAGAAGGCAGAGTGTATTTATTTAGATTTCAAAGAAAACCACAACATTAATAAATATACCTCAAGCACATGGACATCAGTTTTTCTGTAAAAAACATGCCTGAATTTCACAGACAGTATAAATTTGATGGAGAATTTAATGTCTTGAAATACTCCTTTGCATATACTTTAAACATAAAAACACTGATGATCTCTGTAGTAATGACAGGGATTTATTGCTGTGAGCTATAGACTCTCCTCATGCCAAAAGATTTCAGGAGCTTGAATCTCAACTAGCATTACAGTGTCAGGCAGTCCAATAGTTGTTATCCAAACATAATATGTAAAAACACTTCCTTGAGACACTTACGTAGATTAAAGCCATTGACATGTCAAATCATCTCTGAAGATATCATTAAGGTAAATCCAGAATTTTGGTATAATCTGTGCTGTTGCTACCACCATATTTCAAATTATGAAATAATGGTTCATTTTTGTAATCAAACTTGTATTTTTTTAATCTTGATTGCCTGGGTTGGTTTAATTGGTTGTTAGCTGAAGAATTATTTTCTGTTATCCTCTATCAGCCACTTCTATAACTTTGTGCCACTTGGCTAAGGTATTCATAGTACCTGCTTTTATATGTCTACTGAAGTTGAGTTCATATCTAGGCACCCTGTGGATTCAGTGGAGAGCACATGCGGTTTCTTGGCACTCTTAAATTCTCTGGATTATCCTTTCTCTCTCTCTCTCTAAAGATTCTGTCATCTTAGCTTTGATATTTGAATTTCTCTAAGTTAGGCATTGTGAATGGCTTCTCTTCATGGCACTGTATTAAGTCTGTTTCTATGCTCCACTCTGTATCAATGTATAGGGATTTACAGATCTTCCCTATCTTTGGGGGATGTTGAAGAGATCATAGCATAAGTCATGCCATTCTGGCACTGTTAGGATCTTTGTCAGAGCTTTAGGTGAAAGGAACAGTATGCTTGAGAAGCAATTATTTCACTCAGTTTACCGGAAGAAAATAAAAGGATTTGTTTTGACCTTTCCTTTCTTTCTGAAGAGATCAAACAGATTTGCTGAAATGAAAGTGACACAGAATTGTGCTGTTGTCATCAGCTTTTATTAGTTGCCACAATAATTCAATCATGAAAGGAAAATAAGCAAATCAACTGATATACATTCAGAAAGTTATTTTGCAAAGAGCAAATATAACGTTTTACAACTCCTTTAACACTGAAGCATATCAGTTGATATATATCTGCTATAATACTTTGTCTTTTTAATATTATGTGTGATGGTTATTTTACATGACCCTTATTAGTGAGTATATAGACTCTAGTATTCATGTTCACCATCAAAATGCCTACAAATGACTAATGTTAGGTTAATAACTTTTTCAGTAAGTCAGAATGAATAACTGCCTATTAACTGCTGCATGTCATTTTGAATGCTCATGTTGGCATATATCATATATTGAACACTAGAGAACTTACAGCAGAGAATTCCAGGAAAACCCAGCAACTTCATGGATCAGTATTCTCCATTCAATAGTTTCATTTCTTCTAGGTTAATACCAAAAAGATAGCAATGTAGCATATAAGTATAAAGCTCTACTTTGCAAACGTAGTAGGTAGCAGTGGTATTTTCTGTATTATACACAAAACAAATATATGTGCAATCACGGAAAGAATTAAAAATCTCTTTCACAATGGTATGTTGAATCATAGAATCATTTCAGGTGGAAAAGACCTTTGAGATCAAGTGCAACCACTGTCTAATTCTACCAAGCCTGGTGCAAAACCATGCCCCTCAGCACCACATCTCTGCCTTTTCTGAACACCCGCAGGGATGAGGATTTAACCACCTCCCTGGGGGACCCATTCCAGTCTTTGAGAACCCTTTCAGGGAAAAAGTTTCTACTAATCTCCAACTTAAACCTCCCCTGGTACAACCTGAGGCCATTTTCTCTCATCCAACCCCTATCTTTCTATTCTATGATATGTAGAAAATTTAAGAAATTAAAGCCCGAGAAGGCAGTTTGCAACTTAATACATTCTTAGTAAATGAAACCAAAATGCTATAAAAAAAATAGTCATTTTGGTTAAAAAAAAAAAAAAAAAAGTTTAAAAATATCTAATGCATATTTCCTAAATGCACTAATTGAAGTTCAGTAATTATGAACATAATTTATATACTCATGGGGAGTAAATGATCAGCACATAGATACGCTGGTATAGAGAAAATACATGTTACATGTGTTGCTCCTGGTACTGCCCATTATTATCCTTCTTCTTGTTGCCTTTCTTTTGATCTGTAAAGTTCAGACTCAGAACTTCTCAAAAGACATTAAAAAACCACTGAGAACTATTGGGCAGTTTCAGAAAATTGACATATCTTCCTTTATGGATATATTTCTTCTTACTGCAGATCTAACGCATTTGAAGTGCTGGCACTCGATGGAGTTAGTACTGGGATACTTCAGTTTTATACAGCCCAGGAGAGTGCTGACTGGCTGAGAGCAATATCAACTAACATCAGTGATTTGACACTTCAAAATGTATGTTACTTTCTGCATATTTTCTTGTCTGTGCTATTGTAAAACTATTTCTAATTTTCCAAAGGTACAAAATAACTCACAGTTAAGATACCATATATAAAACACATGTGTATGGGGCGGAAGAGGAGAAAGGAAAGAGAAAGGAGAAGTAATCTGGTCAGTCAAAAGTACAAGGAGGTTTTCAAAACTTATGGTGGTATTATAGAAGAGAGAGTACTAGAAAATCAGATTGCATTTGTTATTTTAAATAATTTTTAAAATAAAATGCTTATCCTTTCTGGTCATTTCACAGAGCTTTAGATAGGAGCAAATAGGTAATTTTTCCTTTTTCTGTATTGGATTTCAACAAAAATCTTTGGTCAAAACAGATTGTATTTTGAATTTATTTTTCTGGTCTTTAAAAATTCTTTCAAATCATATTTGACCACAGTAGTACATTTATTCTGGTTGTTGGGGTTTTCTTACATTCAATTGCTTAAGCAATGTTTTTGACAAAATGGAACGTTTTTTTCTTGTGATGCATTCTTTCGTAATAGTCTTATTGATTGATTTACATAATTTATAGGGTATTACTACATGGCAATTATAAGACAGTAATTATATTATTCAGCAAATTTCATAACTTTTCTGTGACTAGCAAAAAAGAATGTAGTAAGATTTTTAGAGCATTTCCAGTTTATAGGTACTGAGCCAAATTCTTTTGCTTTTTAAAGAAATCCATTGAATAAAACTACCTCAAAGGGTATAGGTGAATACGATAATAGAAAGTGGCTATAAATGTAGTATTCTGGTCTTTTTTTTTGATGCGCTGTCTGCAGTAGCATGTGTCCTGACATAGTAGAATCATGGAATGGTTTTGGTTGGAAAAGGCTTTTAAGATCATTGAGTCCAACCATTATCTTAACTCTCCCAAGCCTGGTGCTAAACCATGTCCTTCAACACCATATCTCTGTGTCTGTAAAACACATCCAGGTGTGGGGATTCAACCACCTCCCTGAGGGAGATGCTTCCATTCTTTAAGAACGCTTTCAATGATGAAGTTTCTTCTAATATCCAATCTAAACCTCCCCTGGTTCAACTTGAAGCCATTTACTCTCATCCTATTGTCTGCTACTAGGAAGAAGACACCAAGTCCCACCTCACTCCAGCCTCCTTCCAGGGAGTTGTAGAGAGCAAGAAAGCCTCCCCTCAGCCTCGTCTTCTAAAGAATATATAATCCCAGTTCCCTCCACTGTTTCTCACAAGACTTAATGCTTTACAGGTGTTGCCAAATGTGTAGCTTGTGGTGCAACTGGAAAATTCTATTCAGAGCATTATTTCAATTACTGACTGTCAGAACAGGAGATGTAGTAGTCAGTGAGAATGTCTTTTGTTGCATCCCAGTATGTTGGACCAGGAGTGTGAGGCTGTGAGGCTGGAGTGCAACTACAGCATCCAGCAAGAGAAGGCTGGAGCGTGCGGCTGCTCTCTGCGTGGCCAGAGGACCAACAACCAGAGTGCTTTGGGACTTTGGATTAGATTTCTTGAAAACTCATTTTGAGTGCTTTGTTCTACCTTCATTGTTCTACCATTGTTCTACCTTTCACAAAATGATTCTTTTCTTATACTTTTGAAATTGATGTTAGGGAATGGATCTGTAGGTCCTCAGAGCTTTTTTCTGATTATTTGCTTCTCCACTTCTCTGGACTGTCTTCTCTATTCTCCAGTAGTACCTGCAGATAATCACCACTGGTTGAGAGACTATTTCAGAGAATTCCCTATCTGTTTAAGGGTTAGTTTCTTCAGTCCTTGCTGACTTCAAGTTCAGTTGCTTCTGCAAATATTTAAACTATTCATGTCTTGTTCTCCCCTATGCCATCATCTCTGTACCTAAATTGTTAGATAGGTGGCCACAATGGACCTGCTTGCTGATACTACTGGCGTAAAGAATGTCAGCATTCTTACCTGACCTATTACTAAGCATTTCAGCAACATTTTCCCACTGTTCACCTTTTTGCTTGTGCATATTTTTAGATCTTGTTTTTGCTGATACTTGTTTCTTAACTTCAGCATCTTTTCCTGCATCTTAGTCATTCTTACTTCATCTGTTGGTGCTATTCTTGTGTACATACCTTGTCATATACATTTGTATATAATTTTGGATAATTTCTTGTAGAATTTTTGTTTCTAAAGAGCTCCTGATATATAGGATTTTTTTTCTTACAGTGCACCCTATCTTTCTTGTATCGCTTTACCTTAACATGCTTTATTTTGCTGTTTTTCCCTAATCCAGTCTCGTTCAGCTACTGGCAGCTCTTTGTCAGATCTCCTGCTGATACCAGAAGACAATCCTAATGTAGACAGTACAAAAATAGCTCTGCCACAATGTGACACTCCTGCTGATGTCAGACTCCTCTTCTGAAGTACTGAAACATCTAACTTCTATGCAAAGGCAAGCTCTCTGGGGATCAAGTGTAAAGGAGGAATCATCTTCCAATAATGAAGATGTCAGAGATTGTCAGTGCCTGAGTGCTTTCTCTGGATGTTAGCATGTCTAAAATGTGTTACTTGGTAGATGAGAAATGACTTTGATATTAGCTTGGAGAGAGTTTTTATAAGACATAGGAGAAGAGGGAGTAGTGCAACATGGAGAAAGATGTAAAGGTGTTTTTTCATCCCTCCTTAGTGATACATGCCTTGTATCCCTAACTCAGAAAATCTCCTAGTAACAGTCAGCTTTACAGGCAGGATGGATTAATATTTTTTTTTCTTTCTCTTAAGTACCCTTGTCCCAAATTATTCATCTCTTTATTCATATTCTTGTTTTTCTCATACTTTTCTACCAGCGTAAGACTTCCCTATTATCTTCCTTTGTGATTCGATCCCAAATCTTCTCAATGTTCTCAAAGTTCTTCACATCTCCTTTTGGCAGAAATAAATAGAGATGAATCAGCACATCACTTTTATTTCTTAGAACACCTCTTTTCTCACAGGAGGAGGTACAGTTGAAGAAATTGAGGGGAGAGAGGGAACAGAAACTGGCATTGAAACTGCCATGATAAAACAAGCACAGGAAACAAGTTGATCTGCATGTGCTTCTTGCTGCTCCTGTTCTTAATTTGTTCAGCTGGAGGGTTCTTTGTAGACTGAGGTAGCAGTGTTCTGCCAGACATTATTTTTTTTTGGACAGAGTTCTTTAGAGTAACTTAATTCTGTCTGTTTTCCACCATTCAGATAGCTAGCTATTAAATATGTGCAGCTTTTCTCAGGGATCTTAAATGTTTTCATGTTGTCGTGATCAGTAGAATCACCTAAAGTTCATTTATATTATAAAGACTTTTTTCTTATATTTACAACTTCCTCTAGGTTTTATTTCTTTCCCTGTATATTCTAATTGTGTTATTAAAGGAAAAAATGAAACAAAACCACCACCCCCCACCAAAATTAAAACCCTACAAATGACTATTTCATAAGCATGGTGGAAAACAAGTTAAGGTGCGATTACTCCACTTTACACATTATGAATCATTCCAGCAGTTTCATTGGAGGATTGTGAAACTTAACATTTGGCTTCAAATATTGAAATCTGGGTTATTAATCCAGATTATAGTTTTGCCTTTGATGGCTTTTTTGATTTTTGTATGTTATTCTGTGTAATGACATGTAAAATCATCTGTCATTCCTTTCTACCTTTAAGTACACATATATGCAACTGATACTCCATCAGTGAAGTTTCTGTTTGAATAGAGAGAGACTTACTAAATATGAGCTTTGAACATGCATATTAAAAAAGCAAGAGAATAAAGAGGCATTGCTTTCTTTACACAGCAGAATGTGAGGTACATGGGGTAGATGGAAACAATATCCTTGTGTGTAGGAAGCAGTATGCAGATTTGACTGCCTCAATGATTATACAAGCAATTCTTTTCCCAGGGTGAAAACATATGATAATATTTCTTAGCTGCTGTTTGTGTTTTCTTTTGTTGTTGTCTTTAAACCGAAACATTTTCATCTGAAAGTACTACAGAGTTTGAGGTTGTATGGGGGAATCAGTAAGGGTAGGAATTTCATCATTTAAATTCATCCAAACAACACACAATGTGCATAAGATTCTCTAATAGCCAGGTATATAATAGGTGTCTGTCAAGATCTTTCCCTCTATCCCTCTGTCTGGAATGAGAATGAATATATATATGGTGTGTCATGATTTCCTTCTTGGCTTGCCAAAGTTAAGTGAGATAAATCCCAGCTTGGGAGATATTTAGAATTAGCAATGTGGTTCTGAATCATTTCTACCACATTCTGTTCCTCTGTGTTTGTATTCATTTAGAACAGAGTGCAGGGATTGCAATTTCTTCACAATTCCTTTTCCAAGTTGCCTGCAGGCTTTGCAGATCGAGGTTTTTGGTTCTAGTTCCCCTAGTCTCCAACTCCCATTACTGTACTGCAGTGCTGAAAGCTGGCACTGCCAGCAAAGTGTAGCATCTTCCAGCTGTAGAGGCATCTGCCAGGTGATGTGGAGAGTGCAGGCTTCTGTCACTTCAACCTCATGATGTAGGAATGTAATGTGGTGCAGAAGGAATCTTTCTTCCCCCCACAGTTTTGTCAAGGCTGCAGCCATCCCTGCTTTGAATAAGGAATGAGCTGAAGCTGTGCAGTGAATAACTGTGGAGACCAAAGCATTATTCCCTGTTGCCCTTACCATTAGGAAGCTGGATTACTTGTGAGGATGATCTTTGCAATACCCTTATTCTGCAGAGAACCTGTATGGCTAATCTCACACAGATTTTTCCAGGCACATCTAAATACAATAAAATAAGTTGGATAACACTTTTTTTTTTGTAGCGTAGAGTGAGCTTAAGTACTTTGACTGAACCAAAAAGAAGGGTAAAAGGAGACAGAATCCCAGCTAACCCTGTTTACTTGCTATGCTTTATGCTGTAGTGATATTACTGAGCATGTGTTTGACAGCCTGCAAGGAACTAGTATTTTCTGTGCATATGACACAGCTTCTGCAGTTACCTTGTCTATGTATTTGTGTCTGAAGCATTGGAGAATGGTCAGAGCTGAGCATGGGCAGCGTATGACAGCTTTCCTGTTGACCTTAAAATATTCCAGGTGCCTTTTCACTGTGTACCGCACAATTGCTCAAGATTAAGCCTATTACCAAAACAGACTGGTGAGGTCTGCTACCTTCTGCAGTGCTAAGCATGTCACCAGTTTGTTTTATCCCAGTCATAGAGTGGGACTCTTGAATTCCTGCTGGTTTGTTACTGTTGGGACCCTAAGAGCACTGAAAAGCTCTGCCACCTCTTCCCACTCCCAACATGCTACTAGCCACCACTGGCATGGTACAGCCAATGTATCCTGGAGTCGCACTGCTGTAGACAGATGTGTGTGCAAGAACTGTGAGGAACCTTGCTGGGGGCCCCTCATCCACTTGGCACCTGCGTGTCAGGTCCATCCTCAGTAATGGTCTTAATCTGTGCTATGGTGCAGATGCCAGCACCTGCAAGCTATGACCTGCCTCTGTTGTGTCCTCATTCCTCTTCTGGGGTGTCAGGGAAGTGGTAGGGAACATTTCAGGGTCTGTCCAAGAGGCTGGCAGGGTCTCCCAGCACTCTGCCCAAGGTGCCAGCTGAGTCTGGCAGATGCTGCAGGATCTCAGCAGCTCCTGGCCACCTTATCCTCACCACTGCAGTCACTCTGAGCAGCACACCTGCACCATTTGACCACACAACTCAATTCAAACTTGAGTGTGAGGAAGAGCGCCCTAATGGTTAGGGCTGACTAGTAAGCTCCTACAGCCTGAGCCTTGTTATCACCCTGTGTCCATACTGTAAGGGCTGCTTCTGTCATCCCGTGCTCCTCCACATTGCATTTTGCCCTGAGGTGACTTTGTTTATGGTCATAGATAATTCACTCTGAGCAGAATAATGACTTGATTGCCATTTATTAATTACAAGAATGTGTGCATTGACTTATTAAAAACTGCATTAATACTTCCAAATTTAAGCACTAAATGATTTAATTTCTAAAAATTTGGAAGTATTAATGCAGTTTTTAGTAAGTCAATGCTAATTACATTGTAGAAGCTTCTCAGCATATTAATAACTCTGTGTATTCTGCCATCTCTCTTTCATAGATGAAAATGGCAAATAAATGCTGTTCTCCCTCAGACCAGGTAAGACTTTCATTATACTGTCCATCATTTTTAATTCTTGTCATTGTGATAACTTGCAAAATTTGTAGAGCATACATGCATGTTTAGTCGGACTTAAAATTCTAACCCCAAGCTTTCTATGGTTTGAAGTTCTGAAGTTACTTACTTAACATGGCAGATTCTTACTAAGCCACAGTAATCAGTAGACTCCTCCCCTGAAGACTTAAAAAGAGAATTCAATGTAGCCATGAAACAAATGAGAGTAGGGAAATGGAACTCACAACCAGGTCTTGGAAAGTGTAATGTATGTTTGCATGCAATATTGAAGCAGTGACTGTGACAGGTTAGCTCTGTATTTACCTCGTACATGGTGCACCAATAGACAAGAAGTGTACTGCAAATCCAGTCTCATTTCCACCTGTTATGCTGTGTAGAGTGTGTTTGCCATGACTGTCTAGGACTTCTGGAGCTCAGCAGCTTGATGAGATATGTGTTCTGCTCCAACTAGCCAAATGTCGAGGGCTTAGATGTGTTTAGTGCATTAGGAATTATTCTCACTTCTTGCAGCACTTGAAAAAAACCCAATCATTTACTTTGTGAAATATAATAACATTTTCCAGGCTAATTATGTAATTCTGGGAAGTACTTTGAAGGTTGTATTATAAAAGCAATGAGTTTCACTTACATGTGCTTTGCATCAGTCTGGCATGGAATCATTACTCAAGAACAGAGCCCAATCCTTTCTTTTTCTAAAAATGCTGGGTTTGTAAATTGTAAAAGTGCAAATGAGGCAAGATGTCTTTTATAGTCTTCTATTGCAGAAATTTATTAAGGAATTTTAATGTAGATGTCAAAGACCAAGTCAAAAGATATTCTATATTGGAATCAAGTTTGACAGCTTGTGTATTCTTTCATATGTCACCGTTTTGTCACCCTATCTGTAAAATGTACTTGAAGATTTATAGATTTTTCTAGAAGTTATTGAAAATATTACAACATTCACGTTTTCTTACACAAGAGGGTCAGTACTTTGGAAGAAAATATACCTCAGCAACCTCTGTTTTACAGACTGTGGGACTGTCTTTGAACTACTGTCCTTGGGAACTGTTTGGAGAGGAGTTGTACTCAGATATGGAGATAGCTACTACTGAAGCTGTCTCCAAGTGCCTATGTAACCTGTGTAGATGACAGAGCATGCAGTAGCTACACCCTGGATACTTTTAGAGCACATTGGTGCCCACCAAGGAGTGGGGAATGAACTAGGTTTCAGATTATTTTATTGAGTGTGGGTGATGTTTACAGTCACCATTCTTCAAATATTGTAACTTTGTATTCGGCTTCATACAACTTATTATAGTACTCCAGAGACTAAAAAGCACTTGACTCTTTGTTACCAGTAGACACTTAAGTTTGGGATTCAGTTTTCCATAAGATCCACACTGCTGGATTGCTCTGTATTTGTTTATGAAAAAATAATTGAGGCAATTCTCAGTACAGAAAAAAAGGGTACAGAGCAAAATAAGGTTTTCTTATTTTGTTTGCTGGGGAATTTTTTGTGTTTTTTAGATGAATATGAATATTTACTGTCCTCCACTAAACCAACAGCTTCTTAGCAGAAATAGGAAAATATTGATAGGTTCTGCACTTGTGTCAGGGCAATCCCAAGCACACGTACAGGATGTACAGAGAATGGATAGAGAGCAGTTTTGATGAGAAGGACTTGGGGGTGCTGGCTCAACATGAGCCAGAAACATATGTTTGCTGTCCAGCAAGCCAAACAGATCCTGGGCCACATCAAAAGAATTGTAACCAGCAGGTCGATGGAAGAAACTCTCCCCCTCTACTCTGCCCTTTCAAGACACCCTGGGAGTATTGTGTCCAGCTCTGGAGCCCTCAACAGAAGAAGGACATGGAAGAGTTAGGGAAGGTCCAGAGGAGGGCCATGAAGATGATTAGAGGGCTGAAGCATCTCTCCTATGAAGACAGGCTGAGAGAGTTGGGCTTGTTGAGCCTGGAGAAGATAAGGCCCCCAGGAGGCCTTAGAGCATCCTTTCAATATTTGAAGAGGGCTTACAGGACAGCTTGAGAGGGACATTTTGTAAAGGCATGTAGTTAAAGGACAAGAAGTAATTACTTAAAACTGGAAGAAGCTGGATTTAAATCAGACATTAAGAAGAAATTCTTCACCACAACGGTGATGAGGCATCAGAACAGGTTACCCAAAATATTTGCAGAGGCTCCAATCCTGGAAGTGATAGATGCCAGGTTGGATGGGGTCCTTGAGCAGTCTAGTCTAGTAGGAGGTGTCCCTGCCGATGGCAGGAGGGATTTGAACTAGGTGGTATTCAAGGTCCCTTCCAACTCAAGCCATTCTGCAATTCCATTATATTAATAAAACTATGTATGTTTTGTCTTGTGATGCTGTATTAACAGATTTTTTTCAACTTTCTATGATATACCTTCCTTTGCTTGTTTTAATTTTTGCAGTGGCCTCTTCATTAAGCTGTAGAGGAAATCATATAGAAAATGAAACCTAGACAGAAAGATTCTAAAAGCATAGCAAGTGATAGTAGCAGGAAGGCCAGGACACAAATTAAGATGTAACCAGCAAGGGGTAGACCAGTAACAAAAATCTACTCTGTAAGTGCACTAATAGCAACAAGACAAAGTTCTACTCAGCTATCAGAGGTCAGCCTTCACCAAGAAGGTTAATGGCAAAATATGGTTATTGCAAATAATATTGGCAAAACCCAATAAAATCTCAGATTAAAACACAAAGGGAGGTTTTGGTAGTATGTCAGCATTAGAATGCCTGGTGACATTAAAAAAACTTGGTCCAAGTAATCTCAGAGCTATTATCAAGATATTTCAGGGAATTTGTGTCTGCTAGGTGGTATATCAAAAGTTTGGGTAAAGGCAGATATCGTGAGTGTTAATGGAAACGGGAAGAGAACCTGGAGAATTAGAGACTAGTTAATTTGACTTCAATCTCTAGAAAGAAATTTGAAATAAACAACTAAAATATTTGTATGCAGCTGTGAGATAGCAAATTAATTACTGCCCTGAAGGATTTCTCCAGAATACATAGTAACAACCAGTCTAAATTCTTTCTGTGATAGTATAACACATTTTATGAATGGGTGACAGGCAGTTGCTGCAACATATCTTGATTCCAGTAAGGTTTGTGACATTTCTTGACATAAAGCTGTTGTAAGTATTATATGGATTTGATCCTAGAGTCTTCATTGGATAATCCAGTAATAGGTATAAATGGTTCACGTTCAAAATTGGCATATTGACTAGAAGTCTTCAAAAGGTCTGTCCTGGATCCAGTTTCCTTCAATACTTCCTTTATGATGTGTAAACAAAAGTAAGCTTCCTAGTTTTGCAGACGTGAAGCTTTAAAATGTGGTGTTAGACATAAGAATGGTATTGACAGGTTGAAGAATGAGTCTTAAACACAGGGTGGAAGACAGTTAGGGTACAGCATGTAACAGGAATAATCAAGTATATGTGAGAGGCTGGGGGAAACAACTGGGCAAGTTGTTACTAGAAACAGTGACTGAGGGAGCTGGGGCTGTTTAGTTTGAGAAAGAGGAGGCTGAGAGGAGACCTCATTGCTCTCTACAAATACATGAAAGGATGTTGTGGAGGGCTTGGTGCTGGTCTCTTGACACAGGTAATTAATTGTAGAACAAGAGGGGATGGCTGAAGCTGCAATTAGGTAGGTTTAGACTGGACATTAGAAAAACAAATTCATGGAAAGAGTGGTCAGGCTTTGGAATGTGCTGCCCACGGAGGTGGTTGAGTCACCAACCCTGGATGTGTTTAAAGGTGATTTGGATGTGGTGCTTGGGGATATGATTTAGTAGTAAACCTTGTAGAGAAGGTTATAGGTTGGACTTGGTGATCCTAAGGGTCTTTTCCAACCTGAATGTTTCTGTGATGCTGTGAAAATACTTGAAAATTATCTAGGGATATAAATTCTCTTAGGAAGGTTTGATCCATCCTCCTTTACCTTGCCAGGACTTCGAAAGGTCATCCCAGATCATAGAATTGTTTTGGTTGGAAAAGACCTTTAAAATCATTGAGTCCAATCATTATCTAACTCAACCAAGTCTGGTGATAAACCATGCCTCAAAACCATGTCTCTGCTTCTTTGGAACGCTTCCAGATACAGGTATTCAACCACTTCTCTGGGGAGCCTGTTCCAGTCTTTGAGAACCCTTCTAGTCAAGAAGATTCTTCTAATGTACAGTATAAATTTCCCCTGGTGCAACTTTAGGCGACTTCCTCTCATCCTATCACTTGTTACTAGGGAGAAGAGATCAACCCCCACCTGACTCCAGCCTCCTTTCATGGAATTGTAGAGACTAAAACCCCAGTTTCCTCAGCCATTCCTCACAAGACTTGTTCTTCAGATCCTTCATTAGCTTTGTTGCCCTTCCCTGGACCTGCACATACACTTCACTATCACTCTTGTAGTGAGAGCTCCAAATATAGAGCCCCAAGTGATTTTCATATACAATGGAAATCATTAATGTAATGCATCTGAACTTTTGGCATTCCAAAATTTTTTGTTTGTTTGTTTTTTGTGAGTTAATCATTATAGATATGACAGAGCCAAACAGGTTGGACTTGTTACAGGTTGGACTTGATGATCCTTGGGGTCTCTTCCAACCTTGGTTATACTGTGATACTGTGAACTCCTTATTTTTTTTTCTTGCCAATATCTGTACTTTTGAAAACGTCCAGTCCAACACTTGCTGTGAAACTGAGCAAAAATATTATTTAATTTACCTCAAGATGTACTTCTCCTTGCTTTCTTAATTTTGTGTGTTCTATCTTGCTTCAGGGTAGGACACAGTTTCTTACCTTGCAGGACAAGCTGGTGTCTGTTGCCTACATTCATTACACAAGCGTCCCCTTCTGTTCTGACATGTCATACATCACAGCTTCACTTGATTTTCTTTCTTCTTTTCCCTCTGGAGTGTTTTGCCTTGTTTACTTTTCATAAGTCCTTAACTGGAAGTGCTGTATATAAACTGTACTGATTCTTTTATTAACCTAACATATGTTAAGTTTCCAGTTATTGAAGCACCTAGGCGCTTTATTGATGTAGGAAAACATTAAGTGCAAATAAGAACTTTCATTCATCTGCTATGATTGGGTTACATTTTGTTAGTGACTTATTTTATCTCCTCATAATGAGTGATATTCATTTTGTTCCTACTGGAAGTTTTGGAAAGTGTACTAGAACATGTTAGAAACTTAACAATACATCCATGATGTGTTTCAAATAGTAATTTCAAGTTGATTATGCAATATTAAGGCAAAGTTGTGTAACAATTCAGAGATCTAATTCTACAAGAACATATCATCATGAGCTAGAGTGTATATAAACAAAATACATGAACTCTGGAAGATCATCATGACACAGACACTTGGTTAAGAGTGGTAAGTGTCAGCATAAAGAAAGCTCATAAATATGAGAGCTCAGATTTATATGGTGATTTGTTCAGATGTGTTTCTTTAGAGGTATATGTAACAGAAATTTCAGTATGTCCAAGTTTTGACTGTGCTGTAGATAATGTAGGAGCATGGCTTTTATGAACTGCTGGCTGAACTACTTTAGCATACCTACGTATTCTGCTGCTTCAAGTTAGATTCTGCTGAGAGATATGCAGGTGGCTTTTTAAATGGTGATTATTTCAGACAAGATTTAGACAATCTCTAGTGTAAATTTAAGTCTCTTCAAGAACTTCTGGCACACTGGCATGACACCATACTCTTCAAGGATATGGGAGTGGTGGGAAGGCAAACATGAAGGAGTGGGTGATGCATCCTGTTCCCATATGGCCACTCTTCATTGTGGAAATGACCTATTCGCCTGTTTCCTATGCTCTTCTGAAAAATAGAGATTTAATTCTCAAATATTGTTTTTTTACAGATCATACACATGGGATGGGTAAATGAGAGACTTGAAGGAACTGATTCATCTCAGCTCTACAAATCCAAATTTCTAGCACTGAAGGGTTCTTCCTTTTACATTTTCAGCACTCCACCGGTAAAACAATACTAACTTGTGACAGTTTCATTGTAAATGGAAACCTGTTTGTTATGTTTGTTTTCCTTACCAAGCGAAGTTGTTAGCTGAGATTTCAATAGCAGCTAAAAACATAAGATTCCATTGAATTTCAGTAAGCTTCAGAAGTTAAACCTCTTTCAAGGTCCTGTGAAAATATTTTCATACTTGAATAGTTCTAAGAATTCTAATGGTGTGGAAATGGTTTATTTTTAAATTTGTCCAGTTGTGTTTTCCCTGATGGTTGATTCGGCTCAATATTTCTTACCTTATTTATTCTAAGGTGTATTTTAGATGTAATGGGTTGGTAGTTACACTGTTTTCTTGAAGACAAGATATGTTATGTTTCACACTGTTAGTAGATAATTGCAGATCATGAGCACAGGCAAAGAATTGAACTACATTGTTGTTGGAATCCAATGCCAAATGTACAGTTTCCAGAAATTATGTCATCTTGCTTTCATAATGGATATAGCTAGGAAAAAGGATTCCAAGATGACTTCTCCCCAAACCCTGCTCCCACTCCCCCCCCAAAAAATAAATGAGAAGAATGAAATAGAAATGAGCTGTGAAATTCTAAAACATTGACCCATGCCTACCACATGGCATTGTTTTATCCTTCTGTTTTTTATCAAGAGAGCCTTTGCTTTAAACAAATCAAAAAGAGTAAAATGTGGAATTAGAATGCAGTTATTTCATTGTACAACTTCCTCGTGGTTTTGCTCAGAAAGTGATCAATCTACCAATTTCTTCAGCTGATCCAAAGCAAATCTGATTCTTGATATGCGTACTGTTTGCAAATCCTTTGGGAAATACATACTCTTCAAACCTTATTTATGAACCTCAGTGAGAAGAAATCAGTAACATTTTCTCTCTCTCACTAGATCAAAATTCTAATTCAAATTATTCCTGTTAATTTTGGGTTTTTTTAAATGGCCAACACTTATTATTTTTTAAATGATACAACAGAAAAGTCTTGTTTGGTTGGTTGGGTTTTTCCCCTCTAAATAATTATTCATTTATATGTTAAGTCAAGGAACTAAAATTTGATTAAATTACTACAATCCAATTAAAATGCAAAAAGAATACAAAGATTTAAAATAAATTAATAACACACTACATGCACATTTCTCCTTTATAAATTTTGATTATTATTTTCAGACCAGTTTTTGAACATTTTTGATATAATTAAAACTATCAATCTACATGATACTAATTGGAGCTAAATTACTTCATTTATCATGTTTGGCAGTCTGCAGAGAACAGAAAAATAAGAATGAATGTTTGGTAGGACTCAAACTGTGTTTCCTGTACATCTACTACACTCCGTTTCTTCACAATTGTTTTGTAGAAAGAGTAGCTTTAAAAACAACAACAACAACAAAACACAAACAAACAAAAAAAAACCCCAAAGAAACAAATAAAAACCCAAGGGGATCCCTTTGGTCATTGTGTTATGTCATCCCAATACTCAGATATACCAGTAAATCATAAAACCTGTTGACCAGTTTTCTTCCTGTTTAATCATTCCCCAGATGTTTTATGTCAGAGCTAAAAATTAAACCAGGAATTTGGCAGTTTTCAGCAACCACCCACCTGGAGAATTCAAACCTGGACCTAAAGCTGCATTTTGGAAACTGCTTATCAGTGTTCTGAGGGCACCTCAAGCCATGGCTGTCCCTGATCCCCTTTCCTGGGGTTCCCTTCATCCTTTCCACAACCTGGGACCCTATTGCAGCTGCCTCATGACTGTCAGCCTCTGCTTCAGCAATGCAGCAGGACCTATTTCCAGCTTCCCATAGCTCCATCCTACCCAGCCATGGCTTCCAAAGAGCCAAGTCTATCCACAGATCCATGTTCAGGACCAGCCTCTGCTCACCTCTTTCTCTAGGGAGTTAACTGGTGCCCAGAGCAAGGGCAACCGAAACAGTCCAAAAGGGATATTATGCACTGTAAAACATCATGTTCAACAATAAAAAACATGGACTTGTTCTTCAAAAGTAGTGATTGCTTGGAGGATGGCTGTGCATTGGTCTGCATAGAGCAGGCAGTGTCCAATCCCTTTTGCATCACTTCCCCCCACCCCACCCCCCCCACCCCTTTCTGTTGTGACTGTAGCTTGACTCAGAAGTTTTCTTTATTTTGGTATTTCTTTCCTCTTCCCTATACCACTGCAGGGGCACAGGGGGTTAGAATCGTTAAGTTTGGAAAAGACCTCTAACATCATGTCCAACCATCAACCCAACACCATTGTGCCCACTAAACCATGTGCCTAGGTGTTATGTGTACACAGGGCTATTTTTTAAACAACTCCAGGAACGGTCACTCCACCACCTCCCTGGGCAGCCTGTTCCAATGCTTGACCACTCTTTCAGGGTACCCTGCCCTGAAAGACTCTTCCCTGCCAGACTTCAGGGGAGGTCCCATGGCACTTGGGAAGCCACCTGTCCAGACTGTGCCCTGACACTGGTTCTTGGCCACATGTCCCAGCTCTGTATCTGGAAACACAGGTCCCCCTGCAAAGCCATGCATCAAGCTGTTTCACTTTTTTCTACTATGTTAAGTGAAACATTAAAGAATTGTTTTATAACAAAAGTACAGATATATTAACTTGCTTGATATAGACTTTTCATGAGTCTAATCTGGGTTTTTTTCAGAGATCTTTCTATGATGTGATTGCTGTTTGTATGCAGAGCTGATGTAGTGTATTGGTGTATCACTGTAGTTTGGACAGAGTAGATAACCTATAAGTCATGCAGTTATCTTTAGTTGTAATGACCTTACACACAACTGCTTCTAAAACCATCTGGTACAATTTCTACTCTTTATTTTGTTTCATTGTGTATAAAAAAACTATATGAATATAAATGCAGCTGCTAATTTTCATAAGAACAGAAAACAGTCACACATAGGCAAAAATAAAGAGAATTGTGTAAAATATGTATATTATAATATGAAAGAAATTACTATGACAAGTAATACTCTATTTATGCTCCGTTTCAACAATACCTCAGATGGTGTTTCCAAAAATGTGGAAGCTTCACCATGGAAGTAAATATCAATAATGGTGTGATTAACAGAAAACAGGCTTTCTGCATCCCTAAAGCGTTTGATCTGACTGAGTTTAAGAAATTTGCAGATTTCATTTGCTGCGTTTTAGATTGCTGCGTTAGAATTGTGGCACGTTTCTGAAAACTGCATATGTGTAAAACACCATTGAACAAATGGAAATGATTCTTATGTCAATGTGCAAGTAGTATTTTACTGCATTTTAAAAACATCTACATTCTCATCAGTTTTCAGATCTTCAAAAAGTTCTGAATTCATATCCTAGAAGAAATTTGGGAGACAGTATTGAAAATTTCATTCAAAACCCAACTATTTTTATGCCATTGAAAATTAAAACCAGGAATTTTAAAAATTGTATTTTTTAAAGGGATATGGTTTTTATGTAAGGGAGGATTGTACTGTTTGATTTTTCCTATCTTCCTCATAGTTCAATACAATTTTTTAATTTGAGTCTTTCAGTAACAGGATCTTTAGAGCCCTTGTGTTACCCTTAATTACGAACCTATCTTTTTCAAGGTAGTTAAAAGCAGTTCATATGAAAGCAGCTAAGCTATCACTGCATGTGCTGCTTATGGTTTTAAGAAAAGCAATAAATACAAGAATAATGTGAAAGTAGCAGAAGTAATTCCACCATTGAAAATGAATGCAGAGGGGAAAAGCTTGCATACTGAAATTAGCACTAGTAGTGCTTTGAATATTAGAAAGTACTGGTGTATAAGCTCTAAACACTTGCATTATAATTTACATTGTATGTAACATCAATGTAATATATTAGGAAATAGATGGAAATGAGCTGCAGGGCATAGACTTGACTATGGATGCTTTTGGTGAGCTTTACACACAAGTATTTATTGATTTCGTTCATGTATTTCCTAGGATCTGACTGCTTTTTAGTGTGTGCTTTATGCCATCAATTTTGGGTTGGTTTGATCATCTTTAGGCTTCAGTCTCAGCAGCATTTCTTAATTATTATTTCTTCTTTTTAATATTGTTCAACTTTGTTATTTTTTTTTAATTTGGACTTACCTTATTTCTTACCAGTGAAGAGGCCAGTGAAATGCATTGCTCTTAATCTAAAAGTGTTTAGTCTTTTGCCTAGACCTTTTTATACCCACTTCTAGGTAAATTGTCTGATTCTGTGTAATGGTCAGATAACACAGCATTTTCTGTATTCCAATCATCAGTATTATAGCCACTTTGATATATTTTTTTTTCCCTTAAATTTTGATCTTTAAATTTATTCTTTTTTTTTTTTAAACTATTTTTGGGAGGCCACTAGAGATTTCTGAAATCAGATTCAGAGTGTGTAGAAAGAGGATGTTATGTTCCTTTTGACTTCAGTGAATTTCAAAGTGTGATTCTCCTTTACATACACCCCATATTTACTTCTCATGTGTAGCTATAGAATCATTAAGGTTGGAAACAACCTCTAAGATCATCAAGTTTAAACAACAATCCAACACCACAATGACCAGTAAATCGTGTCCTGAAGTGCCATGTCTATGTGGTTTTTGAATGCCTTCAAGAATGGGGATTCAACCACCTCCCTGGGGAGCCTTTTATTAAAGAAGTTTCTTCTAATATCCAGACTAAACCTCATATGGTACAACTACAGCCATTTCCTCTCATCCCATCACTAGTCAATCCTTTAACACTGATCTCTGAGTTAGTCTTCTATGATTTTTATTTTATCATAACCATTTTATGATTACAGAATTCTCGTCTACAGCATAACTTTTTCTTTTTTTTTTCTTGTTTACTACATATATATGTCAAAATGAATTTAACTTTTTTTTTTCTAAGTTTTTTAAAAAAACTTAATGATTAGCACATACATTTGAAGCTAAGTATATTTGGATTATAAGCCTGAAGTGATGCTGAGATCATTTGTGCTAAGTAAATCTAGACTTGGCTAGTTTTATTTTCAGAAATCCACTGTAATGCCTCTTTTTTAAAACGTAAGGACCTTAATCTCACACTGAAGTGAAAAGAACTTATGCAACACTTATCACTTTCATAACTCTCCATACTTAAGACTCTTGTTATGGACTTAAAATTGTAGCTTTGGCTTCCTATTTTTCTGTCTTTGTTTTGTTATTTCTCTGATCAGATCTGTGTTACCTGTAAGTTTACAAATGTGTTATTTTACAAACTATTTTGAAAGATTAATATAGCCTGATATCTACAAACCTAGGCGTTTCATAAATCACAAAATGCATTTATTTAGCTGAGGAGTTGGACTTCCAAGATTAATAGTAGCATTCAGCCACTTTCAATCATAATTCTATGAATTTTGACACTATTTTAGATGCTTTGTCACAGCTGAATTCATATGAATGAAAAGTACATCTCATTAAGTGACTCATTCATTATGTACATTTTGTCAAATGCATTACTAAAAAGTACCTATCTTGTCATGATAAAATGATCCCAAGGAATTGCAATGTATAACATATCCTTGAGAGCAAATCCTTGGGGAAATAATAAGAAAAGGTGTTTGGGTTTTTTTATTGCCAAAGAAACATATTTCAGTATCACATTTATCTAAGTCACCTATCCTAGTTGTTAAATATGCAGTGATAGGTAAGTCTACAATAAACTGACACATCTCTTTGAGCAAATAAAGGATTATAATTTTTTTTGTGAAGTTTTCTGATTCTTTCCAGCTTTTTTCATTGATTAGAAGTATTTGACCATTTGTGATTTTCATTAATTTTTTTTTAAAGCAATGTAGTCTATAGCAATAGCATTTTAAATTTAGACACAGTGTGATAGTTCTGAGAAAATGATAAATAATATCAACTGGCTTTTTGGATCATAGAATCATAGAATTATTTTATCTGGAAAAGATCTCTAAGACCATCAAGTCCAATAATCAACCTAACACCACCATGGCCATTCAACCATATCCCTAAGTGCCATGTCCACATATTTCTTGAACACCTCCAGGGACAGTGACTCCTCCCTGAGCAACCTGTTCCAGTGCCTGACCACTCTTTCCATAAAGAAACATGTCATAATATCCAATCTAAACCTCCCCTGAGTATCTCTTTGTAGTATGTTGGGGTTTTTTTTCCTCCTCCTTAAAATCCATTTCAACCAGTCTTTGAAGTTTTCCTGATGCCCTTGTACACTGTGATATTCAGATTGGTTTACTCTTGGTAGCCTTCTCTGACATACGGAGTAAAAGAAAATCTTTGCTTTATATACATAGTGATAGAAATTTCTCTTCTAGATGTCTTCAATCATGTCTGCAATAGGAGAATCATCTCATGTCTTGCAGTTAAAGTTAGAGAAATTGTCACAAAGTACTGGGGTTTTTTTTCTTTTTTATTTTTTTTCCCCCTGCTTCTTTCTCAGTGCATTGATGTCTAAATTTAGCTGGGATGCTTTCAACATTAAGACGAAACAATTCAGGTAATTTTGGAAACACTGCTTTGATACACAGAGCTATGAGGGTTACTCGATAACGCTGTTAATCAGTTTCAAGTGCAGTGGGCATAAAAGTATGTAAGATTA
The DNA here is from genome assembly GCF_014839835.1 of Dryobates pubescens. Lineage (NCBI taxonomy): Eukaryota > Metazoa > Chordata > Aves > Piciformes > Picidae > Dryobates > Dryobates pubescens. Next base: position 39,482,094 of record NC_071614.1, read on the forward strand.
GAAATAAATTAACACTATGTTCACATTACTCCTCCAACAGCACTCTGAAATAACACCAGTAGAAGTCTCATCAGTCTGCTCCTAAGCAGTGGAGTGATACAGATTTACACCATTTTATTACTGTTTTGCTTAATGTGGTAGAATTTATGAAAACATGAAAATTCAACTTAAAAATAAATTTTAAAAACCTCATGTTGATCTTCATGCAAAACTTCAGGAACAAAATCAATTATGATAGGTGAACCATGTGCTACTTTGAACATAGAAAAAGAATCTGTTACTGAATTTCATAGTTATTTCCTAGTGAATTTTCATCCATAGAAGCCAGGCGTTTCACAGCCAAACTTTGCTTTACCCAAACAATGTATTTTTTTCTACTTTCTTATTTTGTGGGTACATATGGACATACAGGAACAGCACAACTCTACATCTCCCCTTATATTTTAAATTATTCAAGTTAATATTAGAGTCACCAAAACACTTCTTTGGACGTGCTAGATGCTCTGAAGTTAAAATTTAGTGAAATTTTTCATATATCTATGCAGACATTCCTGAGCTTTCATCAAGAGGTATGATTTTGCTCAAAAATATACATATGTATCATACATTATATCATAGATACACATAAATTATTTTTCCTGTGTATGGATGTTGGGGTTTTGGCTTTGTTTTGGATTTTTTTCCTTGAACTACATAAGCTAGGTACTGATTTTAAAAGAAAACAGATGATCACGCTATATCATGAAATGAATGTTAGGAAAAAATGTCAAATATAATTCTGTCAAGTTTTATCAACCTGTCATGTCAACCAGATTAAATACTGTAATCCAAAGGAAAAAAAATAGGCTTTTTAATATTCATCATTAAGCACACAGCTGACATTTTGCAGTACATAGTCCTTTTCAGTTTTTGGCATAAATAATAAGATAGTAGAGTCATAGAATGCATTGCATTGGAAGGGACCTTTAAATGTCATGTAGTCCAGCCTCTCTGCAGTAGGCAGGGACATTGAGGTGGTGGTCATCATCATTGGAGGTGTTTAGGAGGAGCCTTGATAGGGTGCTTGGTTGCATGGTTTAGTTGATTAGGTGGTGTTGGATGATAAGTTGGACACGATGATCTTGAAGGTCTCTTCCAATCTGGTCTGGTCTATTCTATTCTATCTTATCTCCAACTCGATCAGGTTGATTAGAGCCCCATGAAGCCTGACCTTGAATGTCTCCAGGGATAGGGCCTCCACCATCTCCCTGGGCAACCTGTTCCAGTGTCCCACCACCCTCAGAATAAAGAACTTCTTCCTGATGTCTAACCTAGACCTACCTTTCTCTAGCGTAAAACCATTGTCACTCATCCTATTGCTTCATGCCCTTGTAAACAGTCCCTCCACACTATGGATGCCTTTGAGTGTGCAAGGTCAAACCTGAGTTCAGGGACATACATAGAATACATAGAATAAACCAGGTTGGAAGAGACTTTCAAGATCATCGCATCCAACCCATCAACCAATCCAACACCACCTAAACAACTAACCCATGGCACCAAGCACCCCATCAAGTCTCCTCCTGAAAACCTCCAATGATGGCGACTCCACCACCTCCCCAGGCAGCCCATTCCAATGGGCAATCACTCTCTCTGTATAGAACTTCTTCCTAACATCCAACCTAAACCTCCCCTGGCGCAGCCTGAGACTCTGTCCTCATGTTCTGGTACTGGTTGCCTGGGAGAAGAGACCAACCTCTGCCTCACTACAACCCCCCTTCAGGTAGTTGTAGAGAGCAATAAGGTCACCCCTGAGTCTCCTCTTCTCCAGACATTTGACAGTTTGACTATTTGACACTATCTTTTCTAAATACTGGATTCTAAATGAAGTACTGTGCCTATATCTAGAGCATCCAATAGAATAATTGTGCATGAAATCTTTCTAATTTTTGTCATCTCTCCATGACTTTAGAATAAAAAATGGTTGGGTTTTTAAAATATTTTCTTTTGATGTTATAGGTAAGCACTCTAGACTGGGTACGAGCTGAAAAAATCTACAACCTCTGTGAGGTTCTATTTAAAATTCACAAGGTAAGTTTCCTAATGATTACAAGGATGCTATTTAGTAAACAAAGCTTTTCTTTTCTTTTTAATAAGCTGAAGTTAACCACAACTAAGAGTAGCTAACCTCAAAATAGTCCATCTGTTGTTAAAAAAATCCTATTTGTAATTGATAGTGCATTGGCTTTGCAAGTGTAAGAGAATATGGAAAAAAAGATTAATAGAATCATTTTGGTTGGAAGAGACCTTTGAGATTATTGAGTCCAACTAATGTTGAATTCTGCAAGTGATTAAGTTCTAAGTGAACAAGTTGCTAAAATGCTTCCATAGAGAAGAAAATATTTGGTGTTAGACCTGGTTGTATGAAGTATGGGTGAAACACACAGCTTAGCATAGTGAAGCTGGATATTGTTTGTTCTTAAGTCGGATTTTAAAGTGAATGGAGATGAAGAATGCTTTCACTGTAGCTCCTAATCTGCATGAAGATACTTTAATCAGTACTTAGAAGTATAAAACTATGTCCTCATCATGTGTAATTTGCAAATATTATAGTAGGTTTTATCATACAAGGGGCAATATGATGCATTTATGTGCCATGGGATTCTTTGGGTGTTTTTTTCCACAACCTAAAAATTGTGTCAGGCTTGGTTTCATTTTTTTTAGCTTGTCCCAAGCAAAGATTTTGGGAACAACATTAGCACTCTGTTTAACTAAATGACTGTCAGAAATTATTTTCTAAGAAGCTGCATCAGGTAGATTAATTTGGTTGTCTACTGTCTATTCAAAAACCACTTGGCAGGTGAGGTAAGGCTGGGTGAGAGCCTGCTTGCCTGAAAGAGTAAAAAGAAACATATTACCGGGGGGGGGGAGGAGGCAAACCCCTCTCATTCCACCCCACACAAATGTCCAAACAAAAGCCCCACAGACAAATAAGTTGAAAAAATTAGTCTTTTCAGATGAAATGCTGCTTCACTGAAAAACTGCACATCAACTCTAGTTCTTACTAACTGCTGTCTTCTCTGCTGTTCCTCCTTTAACTATTTTACTAATGTTGAGTAGAAGAAAGTTTGTGGCTCTGTTACCTGTATAGATTCTGACTTAACATTGGAGTGAAGGAGAACTGCTTGGCTTTTGGGTTTAGATTTGGGATGGGGCTATATTTTTTTCTGCTTTAATTGTTACTACCAATTTGAAGCTCAGTCGTTTCTTGAATATTCTGGTAATTTCAAGGATGATCTATCCCTACAGTAAATTTTGATGCTTGTTTGTTAAGAAAAAGAAGTGGAAATAAACTATCCCAAGATTCAACTCTTTAATGTTCTTGACATTTTGGTAAATTAATGCTTAATTACCAGTCTTCATGAATACATTAGCTAAAGTGCAAAGGCTCAGATTCAACTCTTTCAACTCTTTTCTGTTGATTCTTTGGTATAAATGACAATAAGCAAAATGAGCGAATTGAAAAAGCTAGGCAAAAAATCTTGGGATTCAGGTTTCTGTGTTGCAGACTGAATGGTGGAGTTAATGTTGTAAAAACTTCCCTTTGGGGAGAGTGTTGGTAAGGATTTTCAGAACCTAGTTAGAACTAGTGCAAAGCTGTGATGGAGAGTGCTGTTATGTCTTCTCATTAAAGATGGGTTTTAAGGAGAGGTGAGCTTGCTACCTACTTGTAAACATCTCATCTATGTTTATTGCAACACAAGTTAATAGTGGAAAATAAGGATCTAATATGGAAATTACATTTTAAGACAAAATGTTGGGTTTTTTTCTTTCTATACATACATAAAAGTAGCCATTTGCATAGAATCATAGGACTGTTTTTTGTTGAAAAAGACATTTAAGAACATGGAGTCCAACCATTACCTGTATCAAGTCTGTGATTTGCATACACAAACATACATGTTCAGATATGTCAGTTACTATATATGTATGTACTGTATAGAGAGAAATATAGATAGATAGATATAAATGTACTTGAATATTCAGAGACATGTAGTGGTAGCAAGCAGATGATAGAAAATGTAATCTCTTAACATGGTTTTTCTTTCTATACCTTGCCTCATATTCCATATTTTCTGGAACTGTTACTGAAAATCGGTGATTTTCAGGGGTGATGATATTAGAAGCACTTTTAAAAGCAACCCATATTTAAAAAAAAAATATTTTCTTTCATTGCCTGGTGTTTTCACACATGGCATTTTCATACATCACAATTTCATATACAGAGTAAAAAATATTAATATAGCTGTCTGCAAGCCAGGATGAGCATCACTGGGTCTTGAAGCAGATGTAGATGGCAATACTTGTCACTCCTGCACACCAGATTATATGCAGTTATTTTGCTCAAATTCCTTTTCAACAGTCTAGGAAGCACTGTAATATGACTTTGAATTTCCTCAAGGCTGTTCTCTCCTCAGGTAGCTGAATGGCCATTTTTGACAACACAGTGCTTTGTACTCTGGTGGTATTATGTGCAGCTTCTGAGGTACCCCACAGAACAATACCCATAAGTTTACCAGACCAAATATGGTTAACTTGCATAAGATTAAATTTCCAGTTTATGATATTCAGTAATGCACCAGCACAAGCAAAATTTTCAGTTCCCATGTGAGCATTTTGATTCTGGTTGTGAATATGAAAGCAGTAGGTGGGCTGTGTTAGCAGAGTATTCATTTCCTCTGCTTTTCATTACTAAAAAGTGAATTTTCCTTGCTGCCCAGTGAGGACAGTTGTGTATGCATCTACAGGAGGAGGGACGCAAGACCCTGATCATTTAAATACTTACTTTACACATGTCAGAATATTTTTCATTACATTTGGATGCTCAGATTCCAAATGTTTTTGTGTGCATGGACTTTCAACTATGGCCTCATGAATGGATTATCAGAGGTTCTAGAAAACTAAATTCTAAATCTTCATAATCTAAACATACATCAATCTTTACATCTTTATAAGGCATATCTTGACTGTAAGATTCTAGGACTTGAGTACCACTACAAAGTTGCATTCTAGCCTTTTCAAAACCAGTGAAGTCCAGTCAAACAGATCTTCTCAGGTGGAGTCAGGTCTCCTAAACCTAATCTGGAGTGGTAGAAAGAGAAAAATCTACTTATGAATTACTTTGCAAATTACTTTTTCTGTTCTTTCAATCTTCTCTGACCCACATTCTTACAGAGAAATGGGGATAGGATTGGACTTGATGATCTTTGAGGTCTCTTCCAACCTTGGTGATACTGTGATACTGTGAAAGGGTAATTTCTGGTCAATAGAAATTTAAAGAATGCACAGAACGGAAATTCAGTCACTTAAATGAGTCAGATGTGTAAGCAGTAGCTTTTTTATTTGGTTTTCTTTTTTTTGGTCTATATTTATATGAATCAACAAAGTCTTGAAAGATTAGGGAAATTTCTTGTAAGAATCTGTTTTCATTTACAAATACTGCGCTACAAGAATATTTTTTATTATGAAAGACTAATGTGAAATTTCTCCTCTCCATCTTGATGATGGCAAGATTGAACTTTATCCCCTCTTGCAGTTGCAGAGCAGCATTGGAAGCTATTAGAGGACATTTAAAAGTTCACATTGTCATATCCAGAATTAGGTGCTTGATAAGAGAGTGCATTTGTTAGTGCTTAGCATATTGGAATGGCGTAATATTCTCCTGTAAAGCTGATACGTAGTTCTTGCGTTGTATTCAGCCAACATAGGGATTTCCTTCCTTTTCACTGTAAACTCCTTTTAGATTAGTTATGCATTACATAGGTTACTTTGACAGTAATTTGGAACTACAGAAGCAGCTTGGGTTACAGGGCGCAGTGTAAAGTGAATGAGAAGCAAAGAGAGAAGTTCTCTTTGAAGTTACTAATTATCAGAATATTTCTTCAGGGTAATTATTAACATAATGACATAACATATCCAGATACTTTTTGATAGATGAAAAATCAAATACTTGAACCTGTCTTTCAGCTCTGGCTTGCTGATGATTACTGGCTACAAGCAAATTTGTATTTAGGTATTCATCAGGACTATGATCTTGAAGACCAGAGGCCATATTGTTTCAGCATTATGGTTGGACATGGCAAGAGTCATTATTTCAATGTAGAGCTGGGCAGTGAGTTGGCAGTGTGGGAGAAATCATTTCAAAGAGCGATTTTCTTGGAAGTTCAAAGAACAGGGGTAAGTAATGAATGGTTTAAATCCTGGCACCATTTCATCAATAAAATCAATATAACAAGTTTTTAGATTATTTGTATGTTTAATAATTGTGTCTGTGTTCTGAACACCTCCAGGGGTGGTGGCTCCACCACCTCCCTAGGCAGCCTGTTCCAATGCCTGACCACATTTGCCAGTAAAGATTTTTTTCCTAATATCCAATCTAAACATCCCCATTTAAATGTAGCTTGGTTATGTTTACCATTGGGGGCCCACAAGTTCTCATATTTGACAGGGCTGTTTTCACCCTTAACCTTGTACATTTTCTTTCTAGTAGGAGTTTCTAGAAGAAGAGTTGCATTTCTGATAATATTCTGTCCCATCACAGTTTATGAAAACAAGTATTATGGTGCAATCGTACATTCAAAGGTGCTCTGGAATTTTGTCTACCTATATTGTGTGACACTTACACATTTCTTGTGAAAACTGCAGCATTAAATGAAAGAATATAATAAAGCAGGAAGAAATACCCCTCACAGTATCATTTCCCTTTCAACTGTTAAAGCAATACCCCAAGCTGCTAATGCTTCCAAAAAGGAGTCTGCTCAGAAACTGATGAAATAAATCTATTTCCAGTGATAGCAAACAAACCTATGTCAAATGTCTGTATTTTCTTCCTAGAAGAAGTATTGTAGTCACTGATGGCATAATCCTAACAGATATGGGCAATAAATATGCAATAGAAGTAGGGCAAGAAAGCAGCTGAAAGGAAGAAAACGTGTTGTTAAAAAGGATTTCCATGAGCGTGGTGATAAAAGTTCATACTGAAATGGAGAAAGAGGCAGTGAAGTCCTCTAAATCATAACTAGAAGTTCAGTCATCTCCCACAAATCTCAGCAAGCCCCTCTGTCTCACCTGGAACATCCTAAACAGTACAATGCCAATAATGATGCTCTGATAAAGTAGATCCTTAAAAAAAAAAAAAAAAAAAAAAAAAAAAAGGAAAAAAGAAACAAACAAACAAACAACACCTAAAAACCCCAACAACAACAAAAACCCCACCTTTTTTGCAATGTAGACAATCTCCAAAAATAAAAGGCTAGCATGTCTTCTCATATTCATGCTTTGACCCTTCAGGATGCTCTTTTCAGTACTACTGGATTTTAGTCTATTTTGTTTCAATGTTGTCATTTTAAAAGCTATTTTCTCAGTATTTTTCCTTCCCCTCAAGCTATTCTTTCCAAAGGAAATTATCTTGACTAATCCAAGTCTTGGATACAATTGTTACATTAATGAAGAAAGACTTTGAAAGGATGATTTGGGTCTTTGGGATCTTCAGTATCATTCAACAGGAGGAAAGAAGAGAATATTGGAATAGTATTGGTAGTGGATAGAGGAAAGAATGACAGTAATACATTGCACTGTCAGCTGCAGAAAAATTGCCGTAACTGGTTTGGTATCTTAAAATGTTGTTAAATGGATAGTAGAAGCCAGAGAAGAGTCTACTTCACAAGATGGAAGAGCTCTCAGGAGACTCAAATGAACATTCAGGAGGAAAGTTATCTACTGCAGTGTCTCCAAAATACCTGCAGGTGATATGTAGTGAGGAGAGACAGACTCTCCTCATTTATCTAGCAACTTCTAAACACAAAGGAAAGTTTTCCCTTTGTGTTTCCAGCTGTGATGCAGATGCTTCAAGCTCTTTCCAGCCCTCATGAAGCTGAATAACCTAGTTTCATGAAACTGTTTGCTTTGCTTGGACAAAATAAATTGTTTAGTAATAGTGCAAAAATTAAAATAGGTCAGATTCTGGACTCCAATCACTCCTACCAGATTAATCAAGTTTTTGTACATACAATACAAAATGGTGAAATACAATTGGCAATGCTGTCTTAGTTTTATGTCATGTCAATTACAAAGCACATATGAAACTATATTATATATGTAGGAATACCTTTAAAACTGGAAACTTCACCACATCCAATCTCATGAAGTTCAGTAAGTCACAGTGCAGGGTCTTGCACCTAGACAAGGGCAGTCTCAATATCACTACAGTCTTGGAGATAAGTGAAATTGAGAGCACCACTGCAGAAAAGAGCTTTGGGGTACTGGTGGATGAGAAGCTGGGTGTGAGCCAAAAAAGAAATGCACACTTGCAGCCCAGATGGCCCCTGGCATCCTGGACTGTATTAAAAGAAGCATGGCCAGCAGATCAAGAGGCTCCTCTACTCTGCTCTCACTTGAGTACTGTGTCCAGCTATGAGACCCCAACACAAGAGAGACATAGACCTGCTGGAGTGGGTCCAGAGGAGGGCCACAAAGATGATCTAAAGGTCAGAGCACTTCTTCTATGAAGATAGGCTGAAGGAATTACGGCTGTTCAGCCTGGAAAAGAGAAGGTTTGGATGAGACCTTATAGAAGCCTTCCAGTACCTAAAGGGGTTTTAAACTGGAGTAGGGTACATTTAGGTTGGACATAACGAGGAAGTTCTTCACAATGAAAGTGGTAAAACTCTGGAATAGGTTGCCTGGGGATGTGGTTGAGGTCCCATAACTAGACGCATTCGAGATCAGACTCAATGTGGCCCTGGGCAGCCTGATCTAGTTGGAGGGGTCCCTGCTCACTGCAAGAGGGTTGGACAAGATGACCTTTGGTCCATTCCAACCTGATGCAGTCTGAATCTGTGAATATCGAAATTTCAAAACTAATTGCTGAAACAAATAATCAGAGTGAAAATAATCCAGAAGTTCAGGTGAGATATTAAATAGCAATTAGATTAGGTTAGATTTATACAATCATTTAAAAGGTAGTTATTTTCTTATCAGAAGTACTCGGTTTAATTACACAATTAAGATTTAGATTATCTTTGAAGCTTGTTACACTTCCAATTAACCAATCATCTTTAGAAGTGCTATTAGATCTTAATTCATTTTTGCATTGATGCAAAACCCCAACCAATTTCCAGCTCAAAGGAGGATGCTGAGAACCATATGGATTAGTTGTAAATGCATTTGTAAAAGTGATTAATAATTCAACAATTCAGATACGAGGTGAGAACTGAGCAATCTATTCTAATTTGTTAAAAAATAAACCAAGAGAACATACCAGTTTACAAGGCTATTGAACAACATCTAGTTTACATATTTTGTATTTTTCAACATGATTAATACAAAGCTGTTGATTTTCATGAAGCTACACCAATGTTTCTGAAAACAGTCATACATTCTTAAAATTACAAATTGTTCATGTTGAATTGGTAAATCCAAAGACACACACACACACACACATGTGTGCGTGTATATATATATTTATTTGTAACCTCAAAGATTTAGATAACAACTCTGTAGTGTCCATCTAGCTTTGCTATTAGTTTCCAGACAATCTTACAGGCTTGAGCAAGGATGGAATTACTAAGCTATCAGAAAGTTACTCTCATGGAATTTCAGATTTATGGAGTAATACTACCTTTTTATATTTTCAAAGGTTGGTGTTCTCTATTATTTTCCACCTGTGATTCCTTTTTAATAATCAGGTAGAAAAATGAAATCCCAGTGCAAGCATCATTAATTCAGAAGTTAGATTTGTATTCAGTAATGTCTCTTGTTGACATTTCTAATTAAAACTCTTTTTCAACTGCAAAATTCCAGAATTTATAGATCACCAGAAAAGAAAAAAAAAACCTTTATTGTATTAATAACAAACAATTTAAAAGCCAAGTCACTGCCTTTGCTGAAGTAATCCAGTAGTTTTCCACTAAGATGAGTGGTTGCAGCCTGATTACTATGATTGCTAATGAGGATCTACCTCAGGTATGTGAAAATATACTTGGGACAATCTACAGGTACGAAATTGTTAATCATTCAAATCACTGTTATATCTTGCTTTTCTTTATGGACTAATGAGTTGGTGTAAAAGTCAGAAATATGTTGCTCAGGCACAGAGATGGGGAAGCACAATCTGCTCCTGACATAAGCTAAGGCTGAAAAAAATGCTCTTTGAAATTTCAGTGCTAGAGGATGACCACTTCTAAGCTGCTTGCCTTTTGTCCTCTTGCCTCCATTTTTCTCCTGAACTTTTCCTACAAAGAATTTGAGCCATAGTCTGCCTGTTCATCAGAGAAGGTAACAACCCCTGTTTATTCTGTCAGATTTACATTAGCCATGGGTGCACATTGCAGAGAGATTGCTATGGCTGTGGACAGGCACAGAATCAATGAACTGTCAAGCACAGAAGAGACCTTTGAGATCATCACATCCAACCTCTCATCTAGAGCTCACAATCCAATGACTACTGCTAAAACAGTGCCACAAAACCATGTTCCTGAGCACCACATCCACATGTCTTTCAAATACCTCCAGGTGACTCCACCACCTCTCTGGGCAGCCTGTTGCAATGCCTGATAATCCTTTCTGTGAAGAAGTTTTTCCTTACATCCAGCCTGAACTTGGCACAACTTAAGGCCATTTGCTCTTGTCCTGTCAGTTGTTGCATGTGAAAAGAGACCAACCCCCATGTTACTCCAGCTTCCTTTGAGATAGTCATAGAGGATAAGGAGGTTTCTTCTCAGCCTCCTCTTATCAAGACTAAATGACCTCAGTTCCCTAAAACATTCCTAAGACTTATGTTCAAGGCCCATCACCACCTTGGTTGTTCTTCTTTGGATACAGTCCAGCACCTCAATGTCTTCTTGTAGTGAGAGGCCCAAAACTGAACACAATATTCAAGGTGTGGCTTCACCAGTACTGGGTAGGGTTCCACTCATGTCCATAGCTCCAGTATCTACTCATCTTGACAAGTAATAGCTGGACCTCACAACGGTTCATGAGAAATTAGTTGATCTATCCATCTTCCTATAGGTACACAATTCCCTGCAGAGAGATGTTTGCTTCAGGCTGCATGTGCATGTAGCTCTAGCCTCTGTGCAATAGTGAGTTAACGCTTAATCCCAGTTATGTTTAAATTTTCTGAAATGCCAATCTGTCCAGTGAGAGCTCTACTGGGAAAACCTTTTCTGAGGCTTGCTGCTATAGTGTTGTGAGCATTACAAATTGTAAATAGATTAGATTAGATATTTATATCAGTTAGAGCAGCTGTCGTGTGTCAGGAATTTTACTTATGAGCCTGGCTCAGGTTGTAATAGATGACATAAAGGGAAAAGTTTCAAGTGTAGCAGTATCTTGAGCAAGCCAGCATTAAAAAAATTAGCATGTTCAACATAGGTGTTAGCTTTCTAAAGCACAGAGCACAGTGCTAGCTTCGCTAGTGCTGAAATCAATAGAAGCTTTCTTTGAAGTTCAGTGCAACTACAATGGGACATTATTAGAGTCCTCTAAAAAATCTTTCTTCTAGTGCTAGTTTCTCTTGCATACATAAATGCTGAATCACAGCTGTGCATCAATGTTTAAAATAACCCCATAATGTTGTCTTGAATTATCAAATTACAATACCATCTTTTGTAAGAGAATGTACCTTTTTATACTAAGAGCCAGTCAAGTATGTAAGGAACTTGTGCATTCTTCTGCAACTGCAGATCTTGAAGGACTGTACAAGAATTTTAATCAGATCTAGTTTGTTTCTATAAGGTGGGTTTAATTGTACCTATCCATAGTTATCACAGTTCCATAGCATTTTAATTGTGACATGAAGAATTCCTTAAAGACATGACCAGGTGAGTGTATCTGCCACTCTCACAGAAATTGTTTCACAGATCTTTTTTCCCGATTATCTGGAACAGGAATACACCAGAAGTTGAGAAAGCTGTTCAGGATGAAAACTCTCATGTTTTTTGATGACTGTCAAATCTCATCATCATTTTATTTTCTCATATGTTATGTGGATTCAGACTGAGAATGCTTTCCTTGTACATTCCGAAAGTTCTAGTTAAACAAAAAAATATCAGTCATATTTGGATAATATTAAGACATTTTTTTTCCTTCAAATTGGCAGCCCTGGAGTTTCTTTTTGATGTGATTGATCCGTTGACCAGTAATTGATTTCTAGAGAAAACTCTTACAATTATTATTGTAGTGTACAATTTAATAAGAATGAAAACTAAATAGTTTCATATACATTTAGCCCATTAGAATTCCTCTCTTCCTAGTCATCTCTATACAATTCACTTTCTTAAGTCTTTGTAAGATCATCCACTTTGAAAAACAAATCCTTTAATAGGGAAAAGTACTCAGTTTTTCTGTTTGAGATTTTTACTCACTTCTTGACTTGGGTGCCTGATACCCATGAACCAAGTTTAAAACCTTTTTGTTAGGTTAGCAGATGTGTTCACAAACACATTACCTTCTTCTGAGGGGAAGAGTTATCATAAGTGATAATTATGAATGCATAAATCAACTGGCCTGTTGTTGAGCATACTTGTAAAGTCTCTTGTTGTTAGACAAAATCCTAAATCAGTGTTTGTTTCAGAGTACTGAAGCAACCTGTCTCTTGACCTCTCTCTGTTGAGAGAACTGATGATATAAACACATAAGAATCCTGCCTTTTTTTAAATTTTATTTTTTAAGAGGTAATTAACCCAGGCCTTCAATGCTAATTACTTTCCACAGATTCTGAGATGTGTGCATAGTCATGGAACATACTAATTAAAGTGGATAGCAAGACCAACAACAACAACAGAAAGTACTAAGTTCCCAAAGCCTCACTGTTAACTGTAGGATCATGCTAGAATCAAAGTGTCAAGAGTTTTGTAGATGGGCATGAAAGAGACAAACTGCTGAGCAGCTGATGTGACCTTTTTTAGAGGGTTGAAATTCTGCCCTAGGATTAATATAAAGGCTTATAAATGTCTCAAGGGAGAGTGTCAAGAGGATGCAGGTTGACTCTTTTCAATGGTACCCAATGATAAGACAATTGGTACAAATTAAAGCACTAAAATTTTCATCTAAATTTAAGGAAAAACTTTTTTTCTTTGAGGGTACCAGAGCACTGGAGCAGGCTGCACAGGGAAGTTGTAGACTCCTTCTCTGGAGACTTTTAAAACCTGCCTGCACATGTTCCTGTATCTAGATGATCCTGCTTTAATGTGGGGTTAGACAAGATGATCTTCAAATATCCCTTCCAACCCCCAACATTCTGTGATTCTGTGACTATTTGATTCTGAAGGCTGCAGTGGAAAGGTACTTACACACTTTTGACAGCACCTCCTGCTCCTAGATGCAGGCCCTCTATTCCCATCATTTAGCTTCCAGGACTTTCTTTTTCCTCACTCTCTGCCTTGTCCAGCTTTCTTACCCTCCTCCTGAAGTTCATGCACAGAGAAGAGTCCATCTTTCTACCTGTGATTTACTGAAGAGAGGGAAGAATTTCATTAGCAAGAAGGAAACACTGTGACTTGCTTTCAACCTTTCCTTTCTGTTTTTGGTGCAAAGAGGCTTGCTTGCTCGCATGTGAGCTATTGTGGTCAACAGGATCCACTGGAGGCATGGACAAGATAGGCAGAAAGTACATGTGTTCAGGACTGCTCATGCCCAGTATTGTCAGTGTGTGAGATAATGCTTATTAGTGCATGATGAATTAGTACTGTGCAGTGGTACCATGGTAGTGTCATGCTGGACACCACAAGTCTGCCCAGAGAAGAAACTGTAATACCCATTGGTTCTGCAGGATGGCTCCAATGGAACCTGCCAGAATGCCAAGAATGCTGAGATAGTCTGTCAAATGAGGAGGACAGATCAAAGCTGAATTACTTCTGGGAAATTTCTATGCCTGTGGGAAAGATAGTGAGTGTATATCATAGAATCATTAAGGTTGAAAAGACCTCTAAGATTATCGAGTCCAACCATTAACCTAAGACCACCATGGCCATTAAAGCATGTCCTGAAGTTCCATGTCCACACCTTTTTTTTAACACTCCACTATTTCCCTGGAGTTTAGTATTTTTAAGTATTAACCCCTCTCACAGCCTGGGAGGACAGACACCAGTGCCAAAGATAGACCAGTGCCATGCTTCTGAACAGGCTCAAGAGGTTTAAGAAATTCTTTCAGTGAATGAGAAACCCTAATCATCACCTAATGATCTAAGTTTGTCAACTTAATGATCTTCTCATGAGTTAAAGGTATATGTGTTGTGATACTTATGCCTGAACAATTGCACATATAAGAGTTTTTTAATTGCCTTTTATTACAAATAATTATTCTATACATTTCATCATTGCTTGGAAAACATTAAAGAATTGATCTCAAATGTATAGTATAGTACAGTTTTCTTAGCTGTTGCAGTTCAGACATGAGGGTTTTTTTTAACAGCTAAATTCTTTGTGCTTTGACTGAAAAAAATCAGGCTTAAACTCATAGTCTACCTCCCCATAATGTTCAGAATCACCAAGGTTAGAACTGGAAGCGCTTCTTCATCCTGTCCAGAGCAGGACAAGCCAAAGATCACAGGATCACTGTACATTAGAGTTTGGAAGGGACTTCAAGAGTTCATCGGGTCCAACCCCCCTGCCAAAGCAGGATCACTTAGGGTAGTCTGCACAGGAATGCATCCAGGTGGGCTTTGAAAGTCTCCACAGAAGGAGAGTCTACAACCTCCCTGGGCAGCTTGTTCTAGTGCTCCATCACCCTCAGTGCAAAGTTTCTCTTCATGTTGAGGTGAAATCTTCTATGTTCAAGTTTGAAACCGTTGTTGCTTGTCTTATTACTGTGCACCACCAAAAAGAGCTTGGCCCCCTCCACTTGACACCCACCCCTCAGATATTTATACACATTGATGAGATCGCCTCTCAGTCTTCTCAAGGCTAAACAGCCCCAAGTGTCTCTGTCTCTCTTGTCAGGGGAGATGCTCAAGACCCCTGATCATCCTTGTGGCTATCTGTTGGATTCTCTCCAGCAGTTCTCTGTCTTTCTTGAACTGGGCAGCCCAAAACTGGATGCAGTATTCCAGGTGTGGTCTCACCAGGGTAGAGTAGAGGGTAGAAGAACTTACCTAGACCTGCTGGACACACTTTTCTTGATGCACTCCAGGATACCATTGGCTGCCTTGGCCACAAGGGCACATTGTTATTCCATGGAGAACTTGCTATCCACCAGCACTTCAAGGTCTTTCTCTGTGGAGCTGCTTTCCAGCAGGGCAGCCCCTAACCTGTACTGGTGCCTGTTGTTATTCCTCCCCAGATGTAGGACCCTGCACTCATCATTATTAAACTTCATGAAGTTTCCCTGCACCCAGCTCTCCAGCCTGTCCAGATCATGTTGGATGGCTGCACAGCCTGATGAGGTGTCAGCCAATCCCCCTAGTTTTGTATCATCAGCAAACTTGCTGAGGGTACTCTCAATCCCCTCATCCAGGTCGTTTATAAAGACATTGACCCAGTACTGATCCTTGGGGAATACCACTGGCCACAGACCTCCAAGCTGACTCTGTGCCACTGATGACAACCCTCTGAACTCTGTTGTTAAGCCACTTTGCAATCCACCTCACGGACCAGCCATCTGTGCCACATTTTCTGAGCTTTTCTATGAGGATGTTATGGGAGACAGATGATCACTCTACCACATTTGCTGATGTTGCAAATTTTCATACATGTATGAGCTGTATAAATTAATGTGGCTATTAGGGTACAGGTGTATGACTGAAAAATATTTTAAGGCATGCCTTAAGGTTGATGACCTTGTATATTCTCATCTACCTCTGCTTACAATCCCCAAATCCTTTGTGATAAGCTTACATTAGACCTAATCACAGAAAAAATATTGTTTATATTTGGTATAGAAGATTTTTTTAGGTAGTCTATTCTGTTGCTTAAACTGTGATTTCTCAAGCTGGCTGATATGCAGTGCTATTTTATGTTCTGAAAGATTCTCTAAGAGACAACTAAGCCTATATCTCTTATGCTAAACTTCCATATAAATATATTCTGTCTGTCTCTAGTATTCCTCTGCAAGTAATTTCCAAATCAGTTCCAATATTTGCAAATATTGACTATTTGTAAAATACTCCAGGCTAGTTATTTATTCATAGTTCATTTTAGTATTCACCATTTGTGGCTGAGCAATTAGATGCTTACCCATTGGGGAAATCTAGTATGTTTCATAAATTGCTTTGCTGACTCAAAGCCCAGCTCGTATATAACCTTTTTAATTGGAAAATAATGAAGAATAATTTATGACTGATGCTTAATGCCATCTTATAATTACTGAAAAAAAATGCAGGGATGTTTGAATGTTCCAATTCACTATCAATAACTGAAATATATTTAAATGCCAAATAATACAATATTTGAACACCAATAAGCAAAATAATATACATATTTGTCATTTATTATCTATACTAATAAATCAATTTAATTCCCACCCTTTTTCAAAATCCTTTATAAAATGTCCTATTTGTAACTCAGAAATGGATATTTTAGTATAACTATTATTTGAGTAAAACTTCCTTTAATATAAAATTATTTTATATAGTTTTTGTTTGGTTTAGTAGGTTGCTTATTTTACTATAACTGTAAATAGTTTTAGTAACAGTAGAATGAGGAATTTACAATTACTAAATGTGGAAGTTTTAAATTGTGCTAAAAATCTTAAAAGGACAATTTTCAACTTAAGCAAAAAGCTTTATTAAATAAAGCTTTGAATCTCCTCTAGGCCCTTCTTGTATTAAAACCATTTGGGAGGGAATTTAAAGAAACTATCCAGATACAAAACTTGTATGAAACCACATCTCTGTGTGAAGCAACGTTGCAGCTTATGAAACATTAATGAGAGCAGAATAATGCTCTCTTGGAGGCAAAAAAAAAAAAAGGTCAAAGATTTCCCAGGTCATGAGGGTATCATGCTTACAATGGCTGGTGAGGTGAGAAAAAGCTGGAGAAGGGATCTGAGCTCTGCTGATGCTGAAGGCTGTGGTATTTTTGCCGTTAACTGAATGGTGAATGTCAAGCTGTTTAGAAGCTTCTTCAGGTGCTTTCAGAATCCACCATACACCAAATTTCCCTACTCTTAAAAACACATGTAAAGAAGAATGGAAGTAACTTTTTACTGTAAATCTATTCAGAAGTTTAAGCATAATTTTTGTGTTTTATTAATGAAAGTGTTTTCTTTCTAGCCTGAGGGGTGATCAGAGAGTTGTTATATAGTACAAAAAAGACAAGGAGCTGCTTCAGGGAGTCACTAAGATGATGAGGAGACTGGAACCTTATGAGGACAGACTGAGAGCTGGGGCTGTCAAGTCTGGAGGAGACTGAGGAAGGATTTCATTAGCGATGATCAGCATCTAGAGGGCAACTATCAGGACAATGGAGCCAGACTTCTCAGTGGTATTCAGTGACAGGATAAAGGGTAGTAGACACAAACTGGAACACAGGAGGTTCCGCATAAACATAAGGAAAAAATTCTTCCCATTGAGAGGGGCAGAGCCCTGGAACAGGCTGCCCAGAGAGGTTGTGGAGTCTCATTCTCTGGAGGCATTCAAAACCTGCTTGGATGTTTGAAATATTCAGATTTGGCTTTGTTTGTTTTGTGTCTCATTTTCTAAGAGATGGTTTCCAAAAATATGGTATTTAATTTGTAGAAGACAAATTCAAAATACAAAGACTTCTTGTAGATGTTTGGCTGACAGATCTGATGCTGACAGTGAGATTTTGTGACAGTTTAAAAATGTAATAATATAAAGCAGTACCAGTGTTGCCAGCTGAGTGTCTTATCACACAAAATACTGCATAAAATCTTAATTTTTATATGATTGGTGCTGATAATGATTGTTCTCTCAAAAAATCATCCCTTTTGTTTTCCAGTCTAAAACATATATGTGCAGTTGGCAAGGGGATAGTCTGAGTTTCACAGTTGACTTTGCTCTGGGATTTACCTGTTTTGACAGTAAAACCAAGGTAAGAGGGAAAACAAAAGAAATCTTTTAATTTGCTTTTACTGAAATTGTCAGTAGCTACTTTATGTTGGTCAGTAAAAGTAAATTTTTTTGTGTCGGTGTTGAGTATTTCTTATTCAAATGTACTGTACTTTATATGCCACAAACTGAAGTGTAGTCATGTTTGAGGCTTGAAAGAGACAATTATACTTTTACCTTTGCATGTTAAGGTACATTTTAGAGAAAGATATAAAAAAGATAATTTTCTTCCAAGTATTAAAAACACAGGAAGGTTATATTTAACAGAAAACTTGGTTTCTTGTAGTGACAAAACTTCAAGATTTTAAAAAGATTACCAGTCATGAAAAAAAATGAAGTGTTACCTGATTCTATTTGTTTTGAAGCTACAGATATCAAATAGGATTAATTATTTTTCCATCAGAATAAATTTAGGTCATGTCTAAGATAAACAGAATAAGAGCAAATGCATTTCAAAATCATAATCTGTGAGATTAAATTCAGTTATCTTCCAAAACAGTGGCTATGTATAAAGTGCCTACAGGGAATATTTTATGACACATGGCAACTTCCAAGCCTTTTCTATAATTCTCCTATTTTATATGTAATTTATCAATACTTTAAATTATTCTAAATGGATTTATACATTTATTTACTAGTAGAAGGAAACATACATGCAAAAAAAAAATGTTTCTGCATTACTAGTGCTGTTACATTAGTACTCTTGAAATATGAGGCATTGCCCAGGGAGGTGGTGGAGTCAGCATCCCTGGAGGTGTTCAAAACCACATGTAGATATGGCACTTCAGGACACGGTTTAGTGGGCATGGTGGTGTTGACTTTTGTCACTTGGACTTGAGGATTTTAGAGGCCTTTTCCAGCCTTCATGATTCTGTGATCCTCAACTCCAAATTGAACAGGTATTTTAAAAATATGTAATAAAGACACTGCAATCAATCACTCTGAGTTAAGAGGAAACATACTGCATTTTGAAATGTTGACACAAGGCCTACATTTTGGGTGTTGCTGTTACGGGCTGCTGCAGCTAGAATGCAAAACTTCATTGAAATCTTTGTGCAGAGAATTAATGACTAAGTTCATTGCTGTTTGAAAATGTTGACTGATTTCATTAAGTATGCTGTCCTATGAGGTAGCATAACAATTCAGGAACTTCATTTGAATACCTTTCTCTGCCTCAGTACTGCATTCTGAAATTGGGCCGTTTGCACAATTGTACATATTTTGCAGGTAGCCACAAATTAACAATAAAAAGTAACCTCAGTTTAGACTATAGCAAACAGCCTATAGAAATGATTGATTGGGTGTACTCACACCTTTAGAATTATACAGTTCTTTACTGCTCGGACTTTGAGCTATAGCATCTACCTCCAGTATTGATGAGGAGAAGGACATTTGTTGTTTGCCTAAGGAGAAATGCCATCAGATAGATTTATTCTGTTGTTAAACTGTAAAAATCTGGAGAGCTCCAGTACATTTATTGCTCGTCTGTGTGAGAGCTGAAGATGTTCTTTGCATTCTCAAGCTGAGAATGGATGGCTTCTGCAGTTCATCTTCACATAATTGTTAGCTGGAACTGTGTTTCTCCATACTCACAGCTTATTCAGAATATTTCCTACCAACACTGTATAGCTTGTTGAAGTGGTCAAGGAATTAAATGTCAATGTCTTACTTTTTTTTTTTTTCCTTCAAGATAATAAGTTTCATATTGTCATAGAATTGTTTTGGTTGGAAAAAGCCTTGAAGATCATCAAGTCCAAACATTATCTAACTTGACCAAGTCTGCTGCTAAACCATGTCCCTTTGCACTATAGCTCTGCGTCTTTTAAACACCTCCAGGGATCAGGATTCAATGACCTTCCTCGGGTTCTTCCAGTTTGTGAGAACCCTTTCAGTCAAGAAGCTTCTTCTAATATCCAGCCTAAACCTCCCCTGGTGCAACCTGAGGCCATTTTCTTTCGTCCTGTCACTTGTTGCTAGGGAGAAGATACCGACACCCACAGTGTCTAATTAGACTATAGGCAACAAATTATAGTCACCTATTGATGTAAAGAATGCTCTGACACCACAGCAGGTGGTCATACAGCCTCATTAAAATGAAGGCCAGTCCCCTGTCTATGGCTCTGCACTGCAGAGTAACCATGCACTCATTAAAACCTGCTCTTTTTTGCAATCCAGAAAATAATCTTAAATGGGCTTTCTCACTACAAATGACAAAATAAAGAGGACAAGAACTTTCATGGTGGGTTGACAGTGGATGGATGCCAGGTGGCCACCAAAGCTGCTCTGTCATTCCCCTCCTTAGCTGGAAGAGGGAGAGAAAATACAAATAACACAAGGCTCATGAGTTGCGGTAAGAGCAGTGAGACGTCTCATCAGTTACTGTCATGGGCAAACCAGACTTGAGGAAATTCGTTTAAGTTATTACCAATCAAATCAGAGCAGAGTAATGAGTATTTTCAGGGGATCAATAGAAAACATCCAAGTAAATACAGAAAATTACATTGGTTTCAAAAATAACTTCCCAATATTGTTTTTTTTAAATTTTATCTCCATAGCTGTTAATGCATACCTGACAATCTTGGATTTGCCAACAGCACTAAGATGCTGTGCATGAATAGGAGACCAAGAAGGCTAAAATTCTTGCATATTTTACAAGCAACTACATAACATAGAGTGTACTTTTGTGGTTTGTGAGACTACATTCAATAGTAATATTTTTTGCATTTCTATAGCTTGTTTTACCTGAGAGTTTTGCACATTACACACATCACTGAATTCAGCTTTACAACAGCTCTGTAAGATGTTATTATCTGTGTTATGCAGATGCACCAGATGAAATATGAAAGATGAAGATATGGTATGGAATTGTGTTCATAGTAAAACTGAGCCAAATGTCCTCATGGATCTTTCTAGAATTAAGCTTTTGCCATGGATTTTCATGGTACATAGGCAACTGAAACATGTACAGAGAATTTCTAAATAATTAATTAGTGACCATTAATGCTGCATCATTTGCTTTCGTATATGATAGAGTTGTTTTTATTTGCTCCTCAACCAGCCTGATACCATGTTCTATGTTTACTGCCCTAAAGTTTTATCTTAATATGTAAACATTGATCATCTACCTATAGTTCTAGAGAAGAGCATGTATCAGTCCTTAATCAGTTTTTTTCTCTCTTTAGAACATCTTGTGGAGGTTCAAATTCTCTCAGCTCAAAGGCTCTGAAGTCCTTAATCAGTTTTTTTCTCTCTTTAGAACATCTTGTGGAGGTTCAAATTCTCTCAGCTCAAAGGCTCTTCAGACGATGGGAAAACAAGAGTAAAATTGCTTTTTCAGAATCTGGATACCAAACAAATTGAGACAAAGGTAAGCAGCATCTTCATTCTCAGTCTACTAGCAAATGGCACTCCACTACTATCAAGGCATCCAAAATTTCATTTATTACTGCACATACATATGGGGAACTCTTCATCACAGGATTTTTTCCTTGCTATTATCCAGAAACTCTACAATAAACAGAATTTGATGCAGTATCTATAGATTGGTTACACTGTTTTTTTACACTGCTGAGTTGTGTTATGATGGTGCTTTACTCTTTCAGAAAGATTACTCTGTGAAGTTGTTTAGTTGACCTATACTATATATAATACCTAAAACCTACTTTTAAAAAGAGTAGAGGAATAATAAAACTATGTAAATGCCAAATACAGTTTTAAGCTTCTATATAGTAGACTTAAAATTTTAAACAAATGCAAGTTTAAGGTTTACCAGTAACATAAGAGAATGTCTGATATTTAATATCTTAGAAAAGATATTCTTGCAAGATGCCAAACAATCCCTGAAACCTCTTGGTTCTACCATTAATTAAGAGCACTCAGTGCTTTGCTCAGGAATTAAGATGTGGCGACATCTAGTCAATACTACAGAATCATAGAATGCTTGGGGCTGGAAGGGACCTTAAAGATGATCTAGTTTCAACCTGCCTGCCATGGGCAGGGACAATTCCTACTATACTGGATGATCAAGGCCACATCCAACCTGCCTTTCAACACTTCCAGGCTGGAAGCCTTCACAGCTTTCTCTGGGCAACCTGTTCAAGTGCCTCACCACCTTCATGGGGAAGAATTTTCTAATGTTTAATCAAAATTGGGCTTCCTCCAGTTTGAAGCCATTACTCCTCATCTTGTCACTACATGCCTTTGTAAAAAGTCCCTCTATGGCTCTCCTGTAGCCCACTTTAGTACTGGAAGGCTTCTCTGTGGTCTCCAGGGCCTTCTCTGGGTTAAACAACCTTCAGTTCTCTCAGCCTGTTTTTATAGGAGAGGTACTCTAGTCCTCTGACCATCTTCATGGTCCTCCTCTGGACCTGCTCTAACAGTTCCTTGTCTTTCTTGTGCTGGGAGCTCCAGAGCTGGACATAGTACTCCGTGTGGGTTCTCATGAGAGCAGAGTAGAGGGGGAAAGTCCTCCCTCAACCTGATGACCACACACATTGGTTGGCTTTTTGAGCTGAAAGTGCACATTGCCAGCTTATGGTCTTGAAAAGTAATCTGTTGCAGAAAACTGGTATGGTAAATACCAGGCAAAATACAATTTGGCAAAGTTGTATATAACTTATGTATTTGAATACAGATTACAAGTAATCCAGATATTGGCAGATATTCTTAGCCTACATGACATATACCCTGAATTTTCAAGGTTGCTTTAAAAAATGAACAAATACACTGATGCAGTGTGATCTGATTTTGTGATTAGACTGCAGCATATTTGCAGTGAATCCTATTCTCTTTGAAACAGGAGAACTTCAGGAGAGTGATCAAGGACAGGTCAGCAACCACATTTTTTTCTTTGGATTTATTTCATTTATCTGAGAGGATGTTTATTCCATATTAGTACTGTTGGTGTATGGCAAATTGCGGAGGAGGCAATCAAAGTTCTCTCTCTCCAGCAGCATTAATCTCTAGCATCAATAAGCCAAGATCTAGCACTCAAGTTCTTCTTTATTTGGGTCTTGTAGTTCTGGAGTTGGGCAATTTATTACTGAACATCTTGAGATCTTGGAAGATGTTTGAAGATGATGGTAGAGTTAAGGTTTTACCTGTGTGACAGTATTGGGCAGTCTGATTGCTGTTGGTAGTCAACTCTAATATTTGCTGGAATGAATGAGTTTACTTGGCTGCTCTTAGACAAGGGACTTGAGAACAACTTCTCAGATGAGCTTCTTGTGCATTAGCAAGGTTTGCATCTGCCAGTGAAACATGTAAGAGTTTCAGATTTAGCAGTAGATAGTGGCAGTTGGAATCCTTCAAGCTGAAAGCCAAAAACTATCTGACTCTTCCAGATCCCTGTAGAACACTTCTGGAAGACTTAAGTACAACTGACAGAGTTGCAATTTGTCTAGCACTGAATGTTGGCATCATAGATCCAGCTCTTATGCTTGTAGGGTAGGAGTACCATTTTAGCTTATCTTTCTGCTCATTGTGCAAATGACAGTCACAAAGAGGAGGCCAAATATAAGTTTTAAGCTGTCGAAACTTTCATAGCATAGCAGATAATTTATCTTTTCATGTTCATCACAGTCTTAACCAAGCTGTACAATACTAATGCATTTGTTCTTCTCACCCATCATATGGCAACCAATCCTGGGAATACTTGCTGAGATATGGAACCAAATTTAGGATTTCCTTTCCCATTTTGACTTCCATATGAACTGGAGCAAAAACCTTGGTCTCTTTACTTGTTTTTTTTAACCATTTCAATCTGATTTAAACAATATGCTGAAGAATACAGGAATAATATTTGTGCTTTTATCAATGACTAAAACTCTGAGGCTTACCCATGTCTTTAAAGAAACCATGAAATGCACAGGGCACAATAATACCATTTCTCAGTGTCTCCATTATCTGCTTTTATGTGACACAGGCTCATGTCTTGTTCAAATAGTGATTCAACAGCTCTGGGAAGCAATCAATAAAATTAAGTGTGTGTGTGGTAATGTTGCAACAGACTTGTCAAGCTCTTTATGATATGTAATAACTCTAACTCAGGTAGGTGGACAGCTGAAACAATGACATACATTTTTCTTGGCTGTGCACATGTGCTGATAGAGGCCAGTGCAATGTGCACATTTTTTATGTTCTCAGTACCAGCAGGCAGCTCTTCAGTCTTGTTCTTCCGCTGCTTTAATCCAATCCTCTATGTTCTCTTGCTGTCTTCCTTTTGGTGCTTTTATTGTACCTAATCCACTTATTACAATATGTGTAGTAAACTGAAGTGGCTTTGGTTAAGGAAGTATTAGACATGCACAGATTCTTCTAAATACACCATAAATAAATTGACAATGTTAATTAAAGAAAGAAGCAGCACTCACAGATAAGAAGTCTGTATAAGTTGAAAGTGTGTAGAACCAATGTAGAAAAATGTAAGGCTTTGTGAAGGGCTCTCTTCTATCAGTTCATTTGGCTACATTTGGTTAATTTTGAATATCGGAACCTGAGCTGGAATTGTTGGATTACTTCAATTGATTTTGGAGCAAATCTAAGGTTAATGTGAGTGGTTTTATATTTGTAGAAAGTAGTGTTTTTAAAGATGGTCATTTAGGAGCTAAGGGACTTGGTAGTTAAGTAGTGGTTAGACTTGATGATCTTAAAGGTCTTCTCCAAACAAAATGATTTTATTGTGTGATAAACCCTTTACTTGAGCTGAGAATTGACATACTGAGGCCTTGGTTTCATACTGAGTTGTATTTCATTAATAATCATGAGAGTGTACTTCATTTTAATTTTATAAAGCTTAGACAATGAGAGTTAATTAATGACACTTTTATCTTTTTCTGGAAGTGTTTCTATTAATTTCATACTAATATTTAGAGTACACAACTACTGTCAATAAAATATATTTAAGAAACTTGTGCCATACTTGCCCCAAAGCAATCAGAATAGAAAGAGCAGAAGTTTTATTCTCCAAAATACCAGAGTAAGGATTACAGGGGCTTAAATTCATCAAAGGATTTTAACCAACAATCACCCTTCATTTTTCTTTCACAATGAGATCTAATTTTAAGTGTGAGGCTCAAATGGTTACTTCAGCAACCAAATGCCAGTTATTTAGCAGTTACCTAAGTGCTTAGTTTGATAAAAGTTCTCAAGAGATCTTTCTTCTTTTAGGGTAATTATATCTTAATTTGTTCAGCAGCAGGTGTGCAAAAGCAGAAGTATGAGAGACTTTTGCATCTTCCCTTGTTGTTAGCAGATTTTTCTCCTTATTTAACTAGTTATGAATAATAGCAAATAGCATATTCTGCTTATTGATCATATTGGTTTATGCTCCTATATCTTCTAATTAGGAGTGCTTTGTATTTGCTTTTGTTACACTGGAAATGTCTGTATATTGTATTTTGCGTCAAGGTATAGTAACCTGTTTTGAATTGCTTATTGCTTCAACTTTTGGCATTAAAACTAGGTATGCAGTGTTTCTGAATTCAGATATTTTTTTCTTAGAAAGCTGTAGGAAAACTGCTCCAAATTTTCAGAGAAGAATTTTGATGGGAGAGAAGAATAATTTCCTTTATGTTAACACATCCTCAAATATTTTTAATTGAAAATTCTTGTGTTTCCAGCTTCTGGAAGGAGTTAAAATTGGTTTGTCTATGATGACCCACCCAGACAAATCATTATCCTAATCAAACAATGTCTGCTTACGTATTCTTTGCAAGTTGTAGTAGCTATTCTCTTGGGCTGCTTTGTGCACTGAACAAGCACTATAAGGAGGACAGTTTGCTGTTGCAAGTCTATCAAGTCTGAGAAGGTTTTTCCCTATAGTTTTTGTGGCTGTTTCATTCAGGATAAGGGGTTTTGTAAGACCTCTTACACCATAGGAAGTGTGTATCTTGGGACATTGTTGAATATCATTCTATTACTTTCATTGTCCAGTAATATTGCTTATTGTCCCCTTATGCTGAGGAAAGTAGATGGTAATAGAAAATTACATTTTTTCTGAGAATACATTTGCTCAGTGGGGAATAAAATCCCAGAGATAATAACCTATGTATGCCTGACATTGTAAAGCAACTACACAATTAAAAAAAAAAAAAAAATAATCAGGAGAATCTCCATATAGTGAAATAGAGCCTTCAAATATTGTCAGAGTATAATATTTTGGGTAGGGTTTTTTGTTTGGTTTTGGTTGGTTTGTTTTGGTTTGGTTTTTTGGTCACTCCTTGTTTCTCTTTTCCTTTACTGTTCCCCGCTTCTTACTCATTTCTTCTTTGCAAGTGTGATTCCCCCATCAGTTCTGGTGTTACCTGCTCTGCACTGGCCTTATTGCCTTTTGGGGGGGAATTTACTTGAAATCTAAATATTCTGTTTGAGGCAGAGATTTTTCTTAAGATGATACCATAAAATACTGTCATAGGAAAAGCAGAAGTCCAGTGCTTTGCCTTTTGTTTAAAGGCAAGCATAGAGAGTGTGCCTTGACAGACTATGATTTAGCCAACACATTGAAACGAATGTCTTCTCCACAAACCAAAAACTGACCCTAGCATCTCCACAATATTTACCAGATGCAGACTTTACTGCTAGCAGTATCATGGAAATTGAACCTGTTTCTTGTACTATATTTGTTGTCATTGTCAAAATACCACTATGTTTCTGTCTGGGGAGATTGGGAAAAAGAAATTTAACTTGTGCTCAGAAGATGAAGTATGTTATAAAAAGTCAAGGGAATCTGTGAAGTAATTAGGATTGATTCTACCTTTCTTTGTGAATTTAGTCATATGAATTTCATACCTAGCCATGTTTCTACACACAGCTTATAGTGTGACTTCACCTTAGCTTCCACTCTGCCCCTGGCCTCCCAGCTTACTTGTCAGACTCCCTCAGAGGCTGCTGAAGTATGTGTCCTCTTCACCCTCCTCAGCTGTGCCTTGACATCAAGCATCAACAAGGATCCTTACCTTATCAAATCCTTTAAAATATGTTGCAATATTTGAATGTTCTTGCATGTTCAACTCTTTTATTGTCCAAGCTAAGTGAAAATTAAGAAATAAATTAACACAGAGAACTGAATTTTCATGCAGTGTCAGTGAACAAGGTACAGATACACATCTTTTATTCTTAACACTTTTAACTTCATCATTCAGATAAAGATTCAAATTTTAAAGTCTATTGTCCTTTGCTGACTAGTCTGTTCTGTATTTATGTAAAGTGTTTATAAACTTGAATATGAATTCACATTTTCTCTCTCTCTCTCTCTTTTTTTTCCCCGTCTTACTTCCTCTTTTAGGAACTTGAATTTCAGGATTTGACGGCAGTTTTGCACTGTATTCACTCCTTTATAGCAGCAAAAGTGGCATCTGTGGATCCAGTATTCATAGACAGTCAGAGTATTGCAAGAAAGTATATGTACACTAACTGATTCCAGTTTATATGTTGTGACTCCGGAAAATAAATTATTTTCTTAAAGTAATTATTTCATGCACAATATTGCAACTTTGTGATTCTATGAGAGGCCTGAAGTTGTATTACCTGGAACACTAAGAGTTTTCACAATCTGTTAAATATTTTGAATTCACAAGTTTTCAAATTTTAAGTCAGACTGAATCAGTTTGTCATCTTCAGCATTATGAAATTCTAAGTGAATTTTCATTTGATATTATTTGTGGTGTCACTCTGATTTCTGCTCTCATGGTCATACATGCTCCTCATTGGACAGAAATGTGGAATAACATTTCAAAAGTGTGTGTCCAAAATTTGGCTTCTATGTCTGTTTTGAAAAGTGCTTGGCACACAGACAATTTCTACAGCTTTAGCTGTAGAAAAGAACTAATTACTGAAGATAACTGCTTTAGGAATTGAAAGTTTATCTTCCCTCTGTATGTTTGAAAAATTATAGTTCCACGGTCCAGTTCATTCGAGACCTCAGAGTTTAGCTCTGGCAAAACACGAAGTACTCTAGTTCAGATTGAGGAAAAGACTTAAGCACACACTTGACTCGAAGCATATTAAGTAGCCTCAGTGTATGCATAAGGTAATGTTCAGATTGTATTTAAATATCGCAGTAGATCAACTGAAGAGCTTTAGACTCTGCTAAGAAGCCTAACTGTAGGCACACAATTTTAGAAAACTTGCCATAGGGTTTTCTTATCTATTAATAAAGCTTCCATGAATCATTTATTTATTCATCCATAAATTGCCTTGACACTATCCTTTGATGTGATGCTCCGTATGGATGCTCCCAGTGCAGGGTGAACATAACAAAACATACAGATTTTTCTGGGCCATCTACCTTTTTTTTTCCCTACAGCTTATACACCCTGACTTATACACAAGTGCAATGGTTTTGTCCTTGATAAGGAAATAATATGCTTCAGCTTTTGACCTTCCTTCTGAAATCATCTTCTTATATACACAGATAATGCTGTCTGCTATTGAAAAATTCTTTAAAAAGAAAGCATTTTAATCATGGGGCATATTCCATTTAACCGAATGTTAACCAAATGTTTCAGATTCCTCTCATAGATGTCTCAGTTCTCAAGCACTGTTTGGAGGCAAAATCAGGCAAATTTGTATTTTTTTCAAGAAAACAAAGCAATCAAAAAATCAAGCAAGAAGAATATCCTCAAGCAAGAGGAATATCCTAAATAGATGCAAGGGATATGGAGAAATTTCATTAGTCTTCCCTAAGTTTTAGGAGTCTAGTAAAGTATCCTGCTAAAAGTAAAAGCCTGAAGGTACTGTATCTTAAGGAAAAGAGGTAGGAGGTATTTTTCATAACATCAGTGCTTAAGTTTGATCAGAGAAGTTGCCCCTTTCGGGTCTTGAGGTGGTTAATTTCTTTGGAAGACCATAATGGGGCTTCAGGTACATAGGTTAAATGGATGCTTTTCTGTTCCACCTGTAGTTTAGGCATAATTAAAGTGCTTAAAGTAGGTGGTTTGATCCTGCCATTAGGATTACCTGTTGCCAAATACTATCCATAGATAACATATCTATATCCACATAACATATCCACTGATTTTAACAACAGGAATTCTACAATTCCTGTGTTGTTTAAAGGTCTAATGTTGTTTGCAAGGAGGTATAGTAAGAGTGTCAACTCATGGATTGAAACAGTATTTATCAAATTGGGAAAATATTTTTCTTTGTTATAAATAAATAGTTATAAGCATTATTTTTTTTAGCAAATGTAATCTCTATTTTATATTACATTTTTCTAAAAAATCAAAAAATTGTCATTCTCAAACATACTTTGTTCAAAATATTTCACTTTAAACTTTCAGTTTGAATTTCAGCTCTTTGTATTTACTGAGATTTTAGCATTCACAAATTACAGCATTAAAATTAGAATCGCATTCTTACGAGCAGTTCTCGGTTGTTAGCATGAGCAATTGTAAATGACAGTGTCTGTAGGATGAAGAGTGGTGGAATCACTTTTAACTTCTTTTAATGCTATTTTCTCAGGCATGGAATTCAACACTTACAGGGAACACTATAAAAACTCTACCAGCTGGTACTTAATTGATACTACAGTCAGGCCTCTATACTTAATGCTTTAAGTACCAAGTGATTTAAAACAGAGTGTATCTCCCCATATACTGTACACAAACATTTTAAAGAAATTGAACTTAGTTTATTAAATAACATTTTCTTTTTACGAAAAACTTCTATAATTGAAAAACAAATGTTACTCATTTTCTTTTTTTTTTCTTTTGCAATAGCAACTGAATATTGCACATTTTGGTCATTTTGATTAGCTACCTTCAGATTTTTTAGAAGAAGTTGCTCATTCTGATTTAAAGTAATTACTATTTGTTTCATAGAATTTCTAAATTCTTTTAGTCTTTTGGTGAGCTGTGCTCTACACGATTTTTTCTGAGATAGTAGTTTTCTTCTGGTATGTCCACATCAGTCTCGAGGAACACTAGTGGAAAATGTCTTATACCCTCGAGGTTTTAGGGTTATGTTTCATAAATAATTCTCCAAATATGTCTTTCATGAGCAATCTGCAGATCCTTCGTAGCTCACTTTCTTTTTCCTTACTTTTAGATCCTGCCACAATCTCAAGGCAGAGACTAGAGCCTGATATTTATGGAAATTACCAAATCCAGGGGAAAGATAGCAGATTCCTAGTTGCTCAGCTGTTACATAGATTGTATAGGATTGTACAGATTGTATATAACTTCCATAGCACCTTTATTTTCCTTTGCAGTTCTCTCAACAGGAGAACATATACCTCATATATGAAAATGTTGCACTTCTAATTTGTTTGGGTGCTTATGTTCATCTGTTACATTTTTGGGTGTTTTGTTGTTGTTTTGCTTTGGGTTTGTTTTTTTTAACAATTCATTTCAGAATATGCATATAAACATGTAGATTTTTTTTTTCTCACCAAAATTACTGAGAATTTACACCACTTTTCAGCTCACTAAAGACCTCAAAATAGTAGGATTTGATGCTAGTGGGAAGGCACCTTCCACGGTAATACCTCAGAAATCACACACCGATGCAGAAGATGGTGGCTGGGCAGCCGGAATGTCACAGAATCACAGAATGGTAGGGAGTGGAATGAACCTGTGAAGATCTACTCCAACCCCCCATGCTAGAGCAGGATCAAATATTTACCTGCCAGTCAAACCAGAAAACAGATTTTTGTTATATACTTCTGATATATTAAGCTTTAGTCTTACTGCCTCATCATTTTTTTTTATTTTTTCTAGGAAGAGGAAGTGGTGCCACAGCTAAATAAAGGGTAACAGAAGAGAGGCATTTGCAACAGCAGAGCCATAAACAGCACTATGGAGAAAGAGGAATGCAAACATAGAGTCAGAAAATTGTGCACCATCACAAAATTAAAATTGGTACCTATGATTAAAAACGAAGTAAAACCAGGATAATTTCCATATAAACTTACAACCTTGTTAAAAGGGTAAAAAGAATCCTATTTACAAACATGATTTTGAGCAAAAAGGTAGTACTGTTGACTTAAACCAGAGCAAGGCTCTTCAGGGACAGATCTTGGACTTGGGCACTGGACTTGAATCATACTGTTGCTTTGATAAAATAATCACTGGCAATTTTTTGTTCTACAATGACTAAAATCCGAGCAGCAAAGACTATGTGGCCAGACCCTGCCAAATGCCCTCAGGGGTGGGAAAAAAGTCCCCGACATTTTTAGTTATGAATTTAGGTGTTGCCAGAAATTGTCAGAGATCTGACCTGGGTTTTTTTGGTGGTTTTTTTGTTTGTTTGGGGTTTTTGTGTGTGTGTTTTGTTTGGATGATTTTGTTTTGGGTTTTGTTTTTTTTTATTTATAAAGCATATAACTATAATATTGAGGCTGTGCTGATCCAAAGCCCAGGTTCTGGAAATCTGATTTAATTCCTTTCACACTAGGATCTTAGCAAAAGTATTTCAAAGTGATTTCCACCCTTGAGCCAGTAAGCCTGAAGACTAAACAAGAATTCTTTCCTTGGAGGCGGGGGCTAAGCTCTGACAAACTTTGAGACCATAAATCTAAAATCCGATCTTATATCCAATGTATATTAATTCATAAGTAACTTCAGACAAGGCGTGTTTTTTACCACAAAACCTTTAATGTGTAGTCTGATCTGTCTTGTGATGTAAGCAGTATTTTTAAAATGCCTGAATTTCCTTTAAAGTGCATTTCTTATAAATATTTCTACTAAATGCTGTCAGTACTTTTGAACACCTCCCCAATGCCCTGATTATCTCCTCTATCACAGTGGAGGGGGTTGTAATGGCAATACAAATTTTCTGCTTTGTGTTGACTGTTGGGGTTGATTTTTTTATTTGATATCTTTTGCCCATGTCCTCTGGCAAGATTTTGGGGCAGAGAGGGTAGAAGTTAGAAAGGAAAGCCTTTCCTTCCTGCATTCATGAGAAGCAAAGTCAGTGGTGATTGCTGTGCCTCTTTCCAATGAAGGAGAAATGGACCAAACAGTGCAAAAACGGAAGCAGGGGAGGGATGGGCAGGTAGACAGATTGTGCAGTCTTAAAAACCTATCACTCTTGGAATTTCATCTAGAAATTCTTCTTTCAGTGTTGTTCTCTCACTTTCAGTTGCTACTAATTAAGTGATGGCTGCTGAATAGGAAAATAATTTTTGGAAAATAATTTTTAAAGAATAATGTGAAAATATATAATCATGCTTTCCCCCCTGCCTTTTTTTTTTTTCACCTAAGCTTCAAAAATGTTTAGCTGCTTTTGTATTGAGGCATGTAGAGAAGAGATTTTCTTATGTGAAGTAAAAGAACTTGTAGTAAACTCATTAGGACGTATAAAAGGGATCAGTGTAAAATGCAAGATGAAGATGGTTTTAATTCAATGGACTTGAGCCAAAATCCACTGCTGTTTTAAGTCCCGGTGATTTTAATGGTACTTAACCTGAGAAATGACAAAAAGATACAAAATTTTAACTAATTCACAGGGGAAGAAAAGCTCTTTTCTTCTTTTCTTCAGCTGGTGCATAGCTGCCCACATTGTCAGGGAAGAGATCCATTCCTAGTGAAAAAGCTGCTGACTTCAATAATGAATCAAACTCAAATGGTTTGGTCTGAAAGTTGTAATCTTTGATAAGGAAAGTCTGCCATGGTACCATGGAAGAGTTGCAGTTATACACATATTCAGACCTCAAGTCTCGATGAATCTTAGAATCATGTTCTGAGCCCTAAAACAGGATCTATTGTGCAAGTCTGCACTTATATCAGGAGTAGCAGGAGGATCTCTGCTGCATTTACCTGCCAGGCAACCAAGGAGGCATAGGAAATTAAATA
Organism: Dryobates pubescens; assembly: GCF_014839835.1. Classification (NCBI taxonomy): domain Eukaryota; kingdom Metazoa; phylum Chordata; class Aves; order Piciformes; family Picidae; genus Dryobates; species Dryobates pubescens. The sequence goes on from NC_071614.1 coordinate 39,514,933, forward strand.
CAAGAAGGGAGCCTATAAGAAAGCTGGGGAGGGACTGTTTACAAGGGTGTGTGGCACTAGCATGGTGCAATATTGGATGAGGTTGCCCAGCAAAGTTGTGAAAACCCTATCTCTGGAGATATTTAAGGTCAGGCTTGATGGGGCTTTGGGCAACCTGATCTAGTTGGGGAAGCTTGTGCTTCCTGCAGGGAAATTGGACTAGATGACCTTCGAAGGTCCTTTCAAACCTAGTGCATTCTATGATTCTAGGAACTTTATTCTTAGGAACTTTATTCTTCTGTCCTGGTTAAAAACTGTTTTTGAAACATTATTTCAGTTACATTTCTAGCTTTAAGTAGTTACCAGGTTTTTACACCTCTCTAAATTCTCAGCTACAGTGGAAACATTATACTTGATGCTTATTAATGAATTGATATAGAAATTAGGTGTCCAGCCTGTGCTGAGCAGTTAATATGAATTCTGTAATCAGTGGAAAGAGACTGGCGATTCCAGGGAGTGCTTTACTGCCTCCTGCAGCAAGTGCCTGAAACCCGTAGATTGAATCAGGTTCTGACAAGACATTCATCTTTCTTCATTGAACAGCCTAAATTTTCCTATGCTGTAGCATAGTCTTTTGGTGGCTCAATTTCCTATAGATTGCATTAGTGTCAGATTTATATACGAATGCAATAAAAAGTAGCAATCATGAAAAATGTGGAGGGATTATGAGAATAAAACAATCCTGAAGTGAATGGAGTGTAAATGAGGAGTCTGTCATTCTCTTAAACAGGTAGAGGCATGGAGAAAAAGCCTGAGACTGTTTTTCTAGCTAGTATTTACATTTCCAAAATGAGGCAGTAGAAATGGTAGTAATTTGTAAATGAGTTCTGTGTCTCATGGGGTTTACTGACTCTTGGAACATCAAGTTACTGTGTCTTTAAGCATTTTGCTCAATTAACACTCAGAACTGAGCTAAATTGCTGCCCTACAAAATCCAGAAGCAGAGTACATAATCAGGTCACTGTATTCCTTTTGCACAGAAATGGACAAATATTCCCCAGCACAGTTAATATCAGTATTCTATTGATTTTGGGGATAAAATTTTCCCTGTGTTTTAAAGTGGAAATTTTTTGCTGAACCAATGTGTTTAGTCAGATAATTTCAGTGTTGGATAAAACTGGAAAAAACATGTTCCTTAAAACATAGCCATTAGGGCTGGAAAAGATCGCTAAGATCATCGAGTCCAAATGTTTCACCCCAAGACTTGGAGAAGTGCTATGACTTGTCTTCTTCTTGTACTCAGTTATAACCAATATTATTAAGAATTTTCAGAGTAAAGGTAGCAGTTTTCCCACATGCCTGCTCCTAAAAGCACTGTGGTTCCATAAAAGACCCAATGCTTACTAGTACATACTACACCTTGGAGTTCAAGATATACTGATGCTTTTCATAGAACTCAGATGGGGAAATAGCCAGAGAGAAGTGGGAAACTTTAGTAACATCAAAACAGGTGCAGAGCTGAATAGCAATGACATTTTGGGGATTTAATTCTTTGTGGCAGTCAGTGATGGTTGTATCAGCATTATTATGGATTTATTTCTCCCTCTCACCAGGATACTCATTGCAGGCTGAAAGGAAAAGGAATTAGATTCATTACCAAATGTGTATTTAATTTGCCCTTCACCTTCCTTTGGATCAAGGCACTGAGGAGTTTCAATTAATTCACTCCATACGGTAGGTGAGAAGAATGCTGTTATGACAGCATCAAATTCTGAGAGTTCACAGTTATTTTAACCTATACAGAGTTAGTCCTGCTGTTAAAATCCCTGCATTTATTTGCTTATTGCTTTGGGTTTGCTTTAGGTTTTTAGAGTTTTACTAAGATCCCAAAATACTCTTAAATATTTTTTGTTTCATTACAATCTTTGTCACCCTGCTCTTGTAAAGCTAAGTACTTCTAATGCCTTTTGTTACCACACTAACCATTTCTATTCTCTCAACATTTTCTTTATTTCTTTTTAATCTCTTAAATCTCACACACTATTTTTATCTCGTGTGGAGAAAGATCTGCAATTGCAATTATCCCAAAACACATAGTTTTTGAATGCTCATATCAAAAGCATGTAAATAGTTTCTTTGTTTTAATCATTAAGATATTTTACTGATTTTCCTCTTGGAAAAATTTGCTCCATCCTTCATTCTGGTGACTTATATTCTAGTAGGTACAGCAGTGCAGTATATCTTTTCCCTTGCTCCTTTGTGTACATCCCTCAATGATGGATGGCCTTTCATCCAATATATGGTATGTTCCATTATGATTTTACTTTATTTAAGATGCATTTTGATTTCTTGGGGGTTTTGTTTGTTTGTTTTATCTAAATAGCTTTGCCAACCATCTTCAAGTGTTTCTTTGCACTCAGAAGTGCTTCGCTGCCTTGTCCTCAAAGGGAATATTTTCCTAGTTTGGCATTACTGATACTTTGTTTTGTAACAATACAGGCAAGTAGGCAATGTATAGGTGTTGTTTAAAAGAAAAACCACTTTCAATATCCTTTTTAATAAGCACATTGTTGTCTCTAACATCCATAGATGCCCTGCTGTTACAGCAGCGCTTGCAAAAGTATTTTGGCTGAGAATGTCTCTGTGTTGAACTGTGTCTAATACTGGGTCCCATTTTTGCCTAATGCTTGCTGATCATTCACTTCCATTTTGTGGATGCATCTTTATCTGCGATACACACTCCCCTTTGATTTATCATACCACTTCACTGTTTTTGCAGTCATTTTTTTCTGAAAGGTTTTATGTTGTTTTCATTTGCCATAGCTCTTCTAACAAAGTCAACCTACTTTTATTCTTTTATAGTTACATTCTCATCTCTTGATCTGAAGAAATTCAACTGCCTGAAAGAAAAAGAAAAAGTTCTTTAGTTGTTCTCCAACAATTTACTTCATGAATAGAAAGTTACATTTTAGTAGTATGTTCCATCTTACTCTTCTTTTTCTCACATTCCTTTTTTTCCCCCTAAATTTCGCGTAATGCACAGCCAGCACTTTCTAGAAGACAAATTGGGCTGATTATGTCTCTGTGGCAGGAAAACCTCTCTTCAAAAAACAAATGTTAAAGAGTTCAAACTGTATGAGAAAAGCCCACAGTATTTACATGGGGCAGGTCAGTGTTCACTGTTCTTCAACACCACAGAGTTTGGAAATTGCCAGAACTTTGTGCAGATGTGCATTGATTAGTCAACTCCAAATAAAATTGAAACTGAGGGAATAAGCATTTTGGTATTGCAAATACTAGGAATATTTTAATGATGTAAGGAAGAGAGATAGTATCAGATGTACTTTTGATATACTAAGGTATATCCAAACCATGTGGATGTAAGAATTACCATTTTGTGTCTGGCTAAGATTTGCATAATCTACAAAAGCCAGGGATGTATCCAGTATTTTGGAAGGAATTTCCTAGACTGATTCAACTCTTCAAAAATTCTCTTACACAGAGAGACCTCTTATCCCCATCATTTTAAGTCACTGTATACAAGATTTATAAGAGCTGAATTCTAGCACCCAACATCATTCACTGTGAGCTATTTGCAATTTGTTTGCAGACTGCCTGAAGGATTTTACCACAGAGAGAAACCTCCCCATAACAAAACCCAGGAAGATGATATCTTTAAACACCCACAAAAGAATACATAGCCAGGAAGCAGGGTGAAATATGGATGAAATTGCAGTTCTTCTGTGAACTGTAATTAGTGACAACATGGGAGACCAGACTCTAGGCTGTTGAATATCTTTAGGGATTCTTTTAGCGGCAGCTTGGGAGACAGATATCCATAGCTAGCTTCCCTCTTGCTGTGAACAGATCTTGCAGTAGGAAAAAGATTTAGATGTTCCACTATTACATGTAAGTGATAATTTAGATTCCTCCAGAATTAAACTAATAATTAAAATTGCTAAACATGCAACTATCTACACCCAATGATCACCCCCTTTGAATTCCCATACCCTCACAGTGGTTTACTGAGAATGTTTCATTTAATATCTGTCTACAGCTGATTGCTGTGCCTCAGCTAATGAGTGGAAGTCATCAAGCTGTAATTGCTTGGTTACCTGTGGCTGTTTATCTGGGAATCTATCCCTTGACTTTCCAGGTTCAAATAGATTAGCCTCACTAGAAGTGCAGGTTTGAAATGAAATGATGAATATAGGCAAATTCTGCAACATATTTTTGGTGTGACAGGAACAAGCAGAAATAGTTACATTATGAGTAGAAGAATAATAAGAAAATAGGCACACCTGATGCTCTTGAAAAGTCTATTAAAATACCTTTTTTTTTTTTTATTCTAATGATTTTTGATCATCTCAAAGCAAGGCATTATTCGTTCTCATGTAAACATGCCGAGTAGGAAAGTCAGACTTTAAATTGTAATTGTAGCCTTTTCAAATGTGAGAGGTCACTCAGAGCATTTGCCTGTTAAGTTGCATTCTTGCTTAATGTTTCTCTTTTTAAATGCATGCCTAACTGATTTTGGCTGTATCTAGAGCCACCACCACTCTTACTGCTGGATATTCCTGCCTGTTTCATGTCAGAAAGCAAAGATTCACCATTTCTTATAAACATTTTGTCTGATTTGTGTTTGAGGGTGAGGAACAATTTTGTGGTTAGACCCAGAGGAAAAATGCTTTCCTTCCTTGAATTAAAAAGGAAACAAAATGGGGCAGATATTCTGAAAAGCTCTCTTTGAGGGGAAAAAGATTACCTTTCTTTCAACACAGCATTACTAAATCTTTTCTGCATCTTCCCCGAACTTTGGTTAGCCAAAAAAGATTAGAAGCATTTACAATAGCAGAGTGCTAGCAAGCAAGTGTGGCCTGAGCCCGTCTTCTACACATTCAGAGTCATTTCACCACCCAGCAGTGAAATGTGTTCAGCAGGCTGCTAGATCCCTAGTTCTATCTCATCAAATGGATTACTTCAGTAACTACCATTCTGGTGAAATTCAGTGAGGAACAGCAAACTTGATGTCACTGTAATAGATTTAAAGGACAAATTGAATTGTCCCCACACATATACAAGTAATGGAAGGCTGAGCTTAAGCTGAACATAAAATTAACAGATCATTTACAGTGGAAAAGCACAAGAAGTTATTCAGTGGCTTTCTGTAGCACAAACAAGATAGAATCATAGAATTGTTTTGTTTGGAAAACACCTCTAACATCATTGAGTCCAACTGTCAGCCTAAAATCACCATGGCCACTAAACCATGTCCTGAAGTGAAAGACTGCCAAAGGTCAGAAATATTGACAATAGCAAGTAAAGCACAGATCTTCTGCAGGAGACAAAGATTTATAAGGACCAAATGATGCTTTCAGGTTCTTCCATTTTAGTAATATCAGACCTTTCGGGGTGACCAGCCAGGCACAGAGAAAATCCAGATCTACTTAAAAATTCCTGTACTACAGATCAGGGCAGAAAATGAGCATGAAAATGGGAGACATCTGACTTTCTTCTTTCTCCTTGTGTTCCCAAATCATCTTGGACTCCATATTATTCCACAATTTGGCTGTGTTTTCTCTGCTTTGAACACAGTGTCTACTCATGCAGAAGATCTATAGAGTGAAACTTCTTGGGTTAATTTACTACCTAAAATTCATGCACTTGGCTCTTGTTCACCATGTACAAAAAAAATTGGGGCTAATTTGAAGTTTTAGTAGCAGACAAGTGTATTGGAATGGCTTATCTTTTAGTGTCAATTTTTTTTGTGTGACGAAACAGTATTTGTGATGCAGCATTTCATTACAGTCAGCAAGACAAAACGTGAGTAAAACTATCATGGAAATGAGCTAACTGCATTCACAAGGCTCTTGTCTGTATAACACAAGATTTGTTAGAATATTTGTAAGTACTGAGATTATCCTCTTACACAGGGGCAGCTTGTCTCTGCTGAGTTACTTCTCTTGATGTTGGTAATAGAGATCAGAACTGCATCCTTTCCTCCATAAATGGTCAGTTAAGCCACCGATAGTCAGAATTAATTTTGAACGTTAATTCAATGGTGGGAAAGTAAAACATGGTTAAAGTATAAAAGTACTCTCTCAAATTAAAAACTTGGGATGTAAACAGTAATAAAAAAATTGAAACCAGTGAACTCCACTGGAATAACATGGATCCAGGCACTTGGGAATATTCTGGGTGCATCCTAAGAAGCTGTTCTGCAGACTAGAGTTGTCAGCGTACAGAATTACAAATATATGAAGAGCAGGAAAGAAGAAATATGGAACAATTTCTTACTCTTCTTACTCAGCATGAGCAAAAATGCCATTCAGTTATTAAGCACTGGAACTCCTATCAGTGACACTGAAAACTTGTTTGCTCTAGGGTTTTTTCCATTTATGCTAGTGAGTGATTTTGCAAATGCAAGTCCTTCCTGTATTTCTTGTTGAAGCATGTAAGTGTGTATCTCACTATTCTGTTTCCCATCCCTTTTGGGAAATGTTACTAACATTCTCTGAGAGGATGAAATTCCATTCTTGAAGAGGTCAGATCACGGCTGGGCACTGAATGTTTTCTCATCTCATCCCTTTGTGTTTGCTCGTCCCACAGCAGGTGCTTGTTCACGAGTCATATTTCTGCTGTTTATTGTCTGTTTTCACATCTACCAACATACTTGGGTTGTTGGGGGTTTTCTGTATCTGTTCTAGTGTCTATTCCCTCCAGAAATCAAATGTTATGTTCTGATAATTAATTTTTTCAAAACTTCTTATTTCCAACCCATCTCTCAAAGATAGGAATTTAACCTTCTTTTTAGAACTTTCTGACAGCTCACTGTATTGACAATATAAAATGGCAGGGTTTTCAAAATTTTACTTTCAAATAACATCACTTTGTATACATAATGCAATTAGCATACATTATTAATTCTTTATTTCAATTCTACTACATTTAAAAAAATGGTGTTTGTTAAACAAGCCATGATTATAATAAGAAGAAATAAGGGGAATAGCTATTTATGATGTTAAATGTTATGGTGTTATTTCCCTTTATGTTCACTTCAAAATTCAAGAAAATTAATGACACTTATTCACTAAGATTGAAGTCTTTAATTTTAATTTATGTTTTTTTGGCATATTTCATAGTGTATTAATCTAATGCTAGTCCTGTTTCAATGGAAACATGACTAATGCCTTCAGTTGGTAAGGATAACATTCCATAAATCACTTATGACTTCAAATTAAGGGAAATTTGAAGTTCTCAGAATGTGCTCAGAGTTCACTTAGCTGTAAAAAAGTGGGGACGACATTCTTTGTGAAAGTAGGAAAAGCTGAATAACCTTTCCCTATTTGAAAGAAATAGTTGTTATGTATCCTGGAAATTTGTATTAATAGCATTCCCACTCATGCTTTTATATAAACCAGGAATTTCTGTATCAAAATCCACTGCAAATTTGTCCACTGTGGGTGGCATCAGTAACAAAGCCATGTGCTACAGTTTGGGGAATTTCCATCTCAAAATGATCAGCTTGATTATGCATCCATTGCTTCTCCCCTCCATCATGAGAAATTGAAAGACTATTATCACTTCTTGGTGAAAACTTGCCAAAATGCACTATAGATGTGAAATGTGGAGGGGTTTAATGAGATTGATGCTTTTATCCTGTGTCTAAGTGTCTTCTGATCAGCAACTCACATACAGCTGATTGCTGTATACTCTTGTTCATTGGGAAAAGTGTGTATTTCAGATATTCTTCACAGAATCACAGAATGTGAAGGGGTTGGAAGGGACCTCAGAAGATATCCAGTGAACAATTTATAGGAACTGTTTTAGACCACTTCCAGAAATGCTTTGAAAGTGGAATTACCAATCATTCAGGGCTTCTAGGATTAAATCATCAGTAGCAACATTAATGCTCAGGTTTTCCTATGTAATTTTCATTTGTTCTTATTTCCACCCTGTAAACCTTTTTGTTGAAAAGGAAAGATCGTGTTTTCTCTAATAAGTAACATGAATTTTGAAGAATCAAGTATACTGAAATCTTTGGCACAGGAAAAGAAATAAAAATGAGCTACACCAGGTAATTAGCACAAGATTTTCAGTTTGAAAGTCTTATACAACTTTTGGGATTTTTTTTTAAAGAAGAAAAACCTTTAATTATTATACTCTGGTGCAACCAATAACTATAACTTATTAAACGCTTCCATACAGTTCATTGGCGTTGTCCTAAAAATACACTAGTTCAGCATTTCATAATAAAGCCAGAACTAAACAGATATCAAAATTCTGTGTTGTTCATCGTGGCCATGTGCAATTAAATGTTTGTTGAGTTTATAGAATCATAGAATTCTTTCAGTGAGAAAAGACATTTAACATAATCAAGTCCAGCCTTTTTCTAACTGCTGAGTCTGGTGCTAAACCATGTCCCTCAGCACCACATCTTTGCCTCTTTGAAACACCTCTAGGGATGAGGATTCAACCACTTCCTGGGGAGCCTGTTCCAGGCTGTGAGAAACCTTTCAGTTGAGAAGTCTCTTCTACTATCAAACCTAAACCTCCTCTGGTTACTATCACTTCTTACTAGTGAGAAGAGATCAACAGCCACCTGGCTTCAACCTCTTTTCAGGGAATTGCAGAGAGCAAGGTCTCCCTTCAGCCTCCTTTTCTCCAGGCTAAACAGCCCCAGTTCCCTCAGCCACTCCTCAGAAGACCTGCTCTCCAGGTCTCATGAAAAATGAGAAAAGCTCACTTTCTTTAAATGTTTGCAACATTCTTTGAAGGTTTTACTGAGGGCCAGAATGTTCTGCAAAACCATAATGCCAGAAGTCTGATCGTGATAGTATAGAGAACTACCTGCAGGTAATTCTGTAATTAACAAAGACAAATTAACAGTGTTTTTTCATACACATAACGTTTCACATCTAAATGTGTTTTGTTGAACATTTTATGTATTTCAGTTGGCAAATTAAGGCATCTAAAATGTAGTATTTTTTGTATGTGTAGCTTTGGGGGTTTTAGGGAGGGGTTTTGTCTTGGGGTGTGGGTTTGGGTTGGGGTTTCTTTTCTTGTCATTGGGGTTTTTTGGTTGGTTTTGTTTGGTTGGTTTGGTTGTTTGTTTATGGTAAATGCAGCCTTGCAACATGTGCATGATTGTAGATTTACATAGTGTAAAACTACTGTACTTTTATCTACTCCGTTCAGGAAGCCAAAAAGGGATTTAATAAGTAGTAAAGATTAAACTAGAAAGTAATATAAAGACAGAGTGTATATATTTTGCACTTTTAAATAACCTTTTATAAGAAGAGAACCCTATTATCGTACAGTATGCTGTAATTCCATTTTCTAGTGATATTCTTGGTATTGTCACAGTGTTGTCTTTGCATCTGGATATGACTCATTTGTATATGTACACACTTCAAAAGTGATTTCTATAATGGAAGATGTGCTCCCTGTCACTGTTATTAATATCATACTTGAAAAATATTCACCAATTATTTTTTTTATAAATTATGAATGTACAGTTGTAAATGAGAAAATCAAAAATTGTAGCAATGAAGAGATGCACTTTAAAAATATAAAGGTGTTTATCTCCAAGAGTGTTATTTTGTATAGATGTTTTGGAATAAATAATTTATTGCTCATTGGTAGTGGTGGGCTTTTTTTCTCGGTTATGAAATAAATATAAGGGATTTCTTAGCAGCTATGTGAGGTTTATATTTTATCATCAGTGTTTTGGTGGGTTTTTTATGTTTTAAAATGAAAATTTTGTAATTTGATCAGGGAAGGGCTTAGTCACACTTCATCTTCCATTTAATAATTCATCATTGGCTTGATCTAGTTCCTCTGTTGAAGCCTATGAGTGATCATAATGCAGCCCACAGTCCTCCTCGTGATCAACCAGGGGACCTGGCTACAGCCGCTTCCTTCAGCCATGAAGACCTGTTTTGCCCATTGGAGGTCAAGGTATGGAGATAGGGATACATAAGAAGTGCTTCTCATCTTGAACAGGACAAGTCAGAGCCAGGGTCTGGCCTTTGTAATCTGGAATTTTAAATGCTGCCAGTTGAAATAGTAGAATCACAGAACTGTTTTCAGTTGGAAAAGGTCTTTAAGATCATCAAGTCCAACTATTACTTAACTCTACCATGCTTGGTGCTAAACGATGTCCCTCAGCACCACATCTCTAAATTTTAAACACCTGCAGGGATGGGGATTCAACCACCTCCCTGGGGAGCCTGTTTCACTCTTTGAAAACCCTTTCAGTTGAGAAGTTTCTTCTAATAGGCAACCTAAACCTCCCCTGGTGCAACTCTAGGCCATTTCCTCTCATTCTATCTATTGCTAGATAGAACAAGAAAGAGTACTCCTTCCAGGCAATTGTAAAGACCAATGAGGTCAACCATCTACCTCCTTTTCTCCAGGCTAAACATACCGCAGCTCCTCACCAAACCTGTTCTCCAGACCTTCCACCAGCTTTGTTGCCCTTCTCTGGACTGACTCCGGCACCTCAATGTCTTCCTTGTAATGAAGGCCAGGAAACAGAACCCAGTACTCAAGGTGTGGCCTCACCAGTGCCAAGTACGCTGGCCTTTGAGCAGCAGCAGCAATGCAGGATGGACTGGAAGGGCAAGGCAGATATCCAGGGAGCTGCAGGCTCTTTATGCTACTGCTACTCTTTGCCTTGGCATGTGCCAGAGCCCTACAGTGGAAGCAATGTCCTTAGCTGCAGCCTTTTGTCTCAAGAGGTTGCTGTGAATGTGCCTCCTGCTGTGATTATGCTGCTGTTGTGTGGAGGCGGCAGATTTGCTGAGGAGGGAGGAAAAGCACAGATTTAAGTGCAAACTTCTGTAAACTGGTGTGCAGGGCATGCACCTGGGGAGGTGTAATCCTGATCTCTGGTACCCTTTCCAGGTGAAAATGCCAAGATGTGAGGAAGGTCTTATTTATATGCAGCCTAAATTGCATTTTACTATGACATGTTGGTCTTTTTCACTTCCCTGTGGTAGTAAATTGTGCTTCTCATGGCAATAGAGGTAATTGCTTTGCACTAAATTATATTAACTATTTCAGATGGTTTGTTCTACTTCATGCTTGGAATGACAGAGCTGAATTATTTTCTGCAGTGTGTAGATCAAGAAACAAGAAAATTCCTACTGATTAGGAAAAAACATTTATTTTTCAACTACAGAAAAAAAGGTGTTTTGACAGTGGGTAATAGTAAACTAATAATGTTTCCTTTGTTTTAAGGATCTTTAATGCTAGTTGCTATTAGTTGTAAACAGATGCCATGGAAGTAGACGCCATGGAACTAGAGATTAAGAATGATCAGTTTGAGTGCCTGTGGGTGAGAATTAGAGGTAAGGCCAAACAGGGCTGACATCCTGGTTGAAGTCTGTTATAGCCTGCCCAACCAGGATGAAGAGCTTGATGAATTATTCTATAGGCAGCTAGAGGCTGTCTCAAGATTGCCAGACCTTGTTCTTATGGGCAATTTTAACCTGCCTGATATCTGCTGGGAACTTAACACAGCAGAGAGGAGGCAGTCTAGGAGGTTCATAGAGTGTATGGAGGATAGCTTCTAACCCCAGCTGCTGTGTGAGCCTACCAGGTGTAAGGCTTTGCTTGACCTTCTTTTTACAGAGAAGGGCTGGTGGGAGATGTGGTGGTCAGAGGCTGCCTGGGGTCCAGTGACCACGAGATAACTGAATTTTCAATAGGCAGTCAAGCTAAGAGGGGCAGCAACAAAACCTCCACTCTGGACTTCCAGAGGGCAGACTTCAGGTTACTTAAGGAATGAACTCAGAATGTACCTTGGGAAACAACTCTTAAAGGGGTCCAGGAGAGCTGGACCTACTTCAAGAAAGAATTCTTGAAGGCGCAGGAACAGGCTGTGCCAATGTGCACAATGATGAGCAAACAGGGTAGATGGCCAGCCTGGATGGGCAATGAACTTCTGAATGAATTAAGGGGGGAAAAGAGGGTGAATCATCTTTGCAAGGAAGGAGAGGTTACCCAAAAAATGTTTAAGCATGTTGCTAGGTCATGTAGGAAAAAAATTAGAGAGGCAAAAGCCCATTTAGAGCTTAGTCTGGCCACTGTTGTGAAGGATAAAAAAATGCTTTTGTAAATATATTAATAGCAAGAGGAGGGGCAAGGACAAGCTACACTCCTTAGTGGACATGGAGTATTGTAACAAAAGATGAAGAAAGGCAGAGGTACTTAATACCTTTTTTGCCTCAATTTTTAATAGCATGATAGGTTGTCTTCCAGACAACTGTCCTCCTGAGCTGGCAGATGGAGTCAGGGAGCAGTATAGTTCCTCTGTAATCCAGGAGGAAGCAGTTAGAGACCTGCTCAGCCACTTGGATCCCCACAAGTCCATGGGACCAGATGGGATCCATCCTAGGGTGCTGAGAGAGCTGGCAGATGAGCTGGCCAAGCTGCTCTCCATCATTCACCACCAGTCCTGGCTCACTGGAGAGGTCCCAGACGACTTGAAGCTTGCCAGCGTGATGCCCATCCACAAGAAGGGCCAGAAGGAGGAGCCAGGGAATTACAGACCTATCAGCCTGACCTCAGTGCCGGGCAAGATTATGGAACAGGTCAGCTTGAGTGCAATCACACAGCACTTACAGGATGGCCAAGGGGTCAGGCCCAGCCAGCATGGATTTAGGAAGGGCAGGTCGTGCCTGACCAACCTGATCTCCTTCCATGATCAGGCGACCCACCTGGTGGATGTGGGGAAGGCTGTGGATGTAGTCTACCTGGACCTCAGCAAGGCCTTTGACACTCCCCCCCCGCCCCCCAGCAAACTCCTGGCCAAGCTGTCAGCCCATGGCTTGGACAGCAGCACTCTGCACTGGGTTAGGAACTGGCTGGAGGGCCGAGCCCAGAGAGTGGTGGTGAATGGTGCCACATCCAGCTGGCAGCCAGTCACTAGTGGTGTGCCCCAGGGATCAGTTCTGGGCCCCATCCAGTTCAATATCTTTAATGATGACCTGGACGAGGGGATTGAGTCCATCATCAGTAAGTTTGCAGGTGACACCAAGCTGGGAGCTGGTATTGATCTGCTGGAGGGTAGGAGAGCTCTGCAGAGGGACCTCGACAGGCTGGGCAGACGGGCAGAGTCCAATGGCATGAGATTGAACACATCCAAGTGCCCGGTTCTACATACTGGTCACAACAACCCCAGGCAGTGCTACAGGCTGGGTCAGAGTGGCTGGAGAGCAGCCAGGCAGAAAGGGACCTGGGGGTACTGGTTGACAGTAGGCTGAACAGGAGCCAGCAGTGTGCCCAGGTGGCCAAGAAGGCCAATGGCATCCTGGCCTGCATCAGAAATAGTGTGGCTAGCAGGAGCAGAGAAGTCCTTCTGCCCCTGTACTCAGCACTGGTTAGGCCACACTTTGAGTCCTGTGTCCAGTTCTGGGCCCCTCAGTTTAGGAAAGATGTTGAGTTGCTGGAATGTGTACAGAGAAGGGCAACAAAGCTGGTGAGGGGTCTTGAGCACAAGCCCTATGAGGAGAGGCTGAGGGAGCTGGGGTTGCATAGCCTGGAGAAGAGGAGGCTCACAGGAGACCTTATTGCTGTTAATTTTGTGGTCCATTCCATTCCATTCCATTCTTCCTACCTTTTCCTTGTTCTTCAAGGTTCTCTTTTATTAAACTAGGTCATAGTCAGGTGTTGCTGCAGCCCATGAGCTCAGGACTGGAGGCAATATACCTGGTGGAGAAATGGGTAGGTTGATTTTTAAGTACCCAAAGAGAAGTGGTTGTCTTCCTTTTTTTTTTTTCCTTCTGAGAGCTGGACTTTATTGTTCATATGAAGCCTTGGTTAATGATTCAGGTGCAGCTTTTATGCATCTGAAGGAGAAATTTACTTGACAATGTCAAAAGTAGAGCAAGAAGAGCCTAAGATGACTTCTTCAGCATCCCTGCCATCTGTGAAACTCCCATTGCATTAAATACTTATTGCCTATCCAACACAAAGGTAGCTGGCCTAAGATTTCACCCTTTCTTACCTCAGAAGCTGCACCATGCTCAGATTTGCACATCAGTAAGTTCTTGTGCTCTCAGCAGCTCCAGGTCAATTCTGCAAAACTACACCAGTCTGATGGTTTGATAGAGAGCTCTACAAACTGGAAATATTTTACCTAAAGGGTATTTTCCTAACTAATATGAAGTATTACTTGTTCATGGTTGTATCAACCAGGTCCACTGGGAGGTGTCCCTGCCCATGACAGAGGGGTTGGAACTAGATGATGTGGCATCAGCAAGAGGGACCTTGTAGGCTTAAAGTAAAGGAAGGAGGAGATGCAAGAAAGACATCCTCGTCTGGAGTAGGGGCAAATATTTTTCAGTACATTTGGCTGGGAATCAGAGTGGTGTTCCTCTTCAAATGCTACCACTAACCACACTGAGGTGCACACAAAGCAGGACAGGAAAAAAATTAATAAGGCTGAGTCAAAGGAGATTTGTAGGATAAGACATTTCCTGGTGATGCAGCTGAGTTGAATGTTTGTTACAACTATAAAATTACTGAAAATTGATAGCAAAAGATCAAGGCTGGAAGGAATAATTTCTTGCCCAGAATATTTAAATTTTATCTGTTTTCAGAGCTTTTTTAATGTAATTTGTAATCTTATCCAACTCAGTTTAGAGATTAAGCATTCTGACTTTAAGGAAAGGATAAGATAGTTAAACCTCAAAGCTTTGGGCAGTGTGGGGAACATGGAGAAATAGTGAAACTTCAGATTATAAATGAGCCTAGGTTAGAATACAACTACAAAGAAAAGATGAGGAGTTAACTGGGAACTTGAACAGAAGGTTGTGAGTTAAAAAAACCAGAATTAGAGCAGTCTGTAAGGGTTGCAGTAATAACTGTGTTGCCTGAATGTAATGGCTTGAACAGGTCAGATTAACACTGGCGCATGAAGCAGATATTTAAATGAGAGGCCACAACTGTAGTTGTACAGAAGTATTGAATCAAAACATACCAAAACCTCCTCACTAACTGTCCTTTGCCAGTTCATTCTTACTTATTTCATTCTCTGAGCAAGATCTTTTGCTTGAGAGCTATTTTAGTTGATTAATTCAAATTACTCTGAAAATTAGAAAAATACTATTAGACATAGGATGTTATCAATAACACTTTTGATGGAGGAGCCTTCACATTTCTGTAAGAGGGCCCATGTAAATGAGGCACATTGTGCCCATTCCTGTCCAACCTTCCAGCTTCCTCTAAAACCTGGCATCTGGCCTTCAGATGTCAGGTCCAAATTCCTCTGTCCAAAAGAATCATAGAATCAATAAGGTTGGAAAAGACCTCAGAGATCATCAAGTCCAACCTGTCACCCAACTGTTCATGACCAACTAAACCATGGCTTCAAGTGCCATGTCCAGTCCTCTTTTGACCACCTCCAGAGACAGTGACTCCACCACCTCCCTGGGCAGCCCATTCCAATGGCTAACAACTCTCTCTGTGAAGAACTTTCTCCTCACCTCAAGCCTAAACTTCCCCTGACGCAGCTTAAAACTGTGTCCCCTTGTTCTGGTGCTGGTTGCCTGAGAGAAGAGACCAACCCCCACCTGGCTGCAACCTCCTTCCAGGTAGTTATAGAGAGCAGTAAGGTCTCTCCTGAACCTCCTCTTCTCCAGGCTAAACAACCCCAGCTCCCTCAGCCTCTCCTCATAGGGCTTGTGCTCAAAGCCTCTCACCATCCTCGTTGCCCTTCTCTGGACATGTTCAAGTGTCTCAATATCCTTCTTAAATTGAGGGGCCCAGAACTGGACACAGTACTCAAGGTGTGGCTTAACCAGTGCTGAGTACAGGGGCACAATGACTTCCCTGCTCCTGCTGGCCACGCTATTTCTGATGCATACCAGGATGGCACTGGCCTTCTTGGCCACCTGGGCACAATACTAGCTCTTGTTCAGCTGGCTGTCAACCAGTACCCTCAGGTCCCTTTCTGTTTGGCTGCTCTCCAGCCATGCCGACCCCAGCCTGTAGCACTGCATGGGATTGTTGTGACCAAAGTGCAGCACCCGGCACTTGGACTTGTTGAATGTTATCATGTGGGACTCTGCCCCTCTGTCCAGCCTGTCAAGGTCCCCCTGCAGAGCCCTCTTACCCTCTAACAGATTGAGTCCTGCTCTCAACTTGGTGTCATCTGCAAGCTTACTAAAGGTGGACTCAATCCCCTTATCTAGATCACTAATAAAGATATTGAATAGGACTGGGCCCAGTACTGATCCCTGGGGGACACTACTAGTGACTGGCTGCCAGCTGGCACTGTTCACCACCACACTCTAAGCAAACCTGTCAGTTCACCTTGTAAGGTGAACTATAAAGTACTGGCCACCCAAGAGAAAAGATGAGCGCAATGTCTTCTACACTCTCCTCCTCCTTGAAGTTCCACATTTAATCAATATGTCCCTGGCACTTTCAGGGCTAAAGGAGCTGTACAGCTGTAGAAGGTTGTACATACTGGAACATCTTTAGCTTTATGAACATTTCCTTCCTGGCTCTCAGTGAAACTTCTCTTCATTTGCTATCCTGAAACCAGGATAAAGCATCTGTTAAACCATTACCCAGACCCAGCACATGAGGTACTTTGAAAGGAATGTTAAGACACAAGCGGTGGAGTGCAAATGTCTTCACAAACTGTAGTCCCTGTGAGGCTCCAGCCATCTGCTTACTAATTATATGTACCACAGCCTGGCTCTTACACAGAAAACAAACATTGCTGCTGGCAGCTTTGTCCTGCCATATAATTACTGAGACTGGCACGGGCACAATTCCAGAAAAGTTATGCCTTTTTGTGCCCATTGCTATTGACACTTTTTGTCTGTTCCTTCTTTCTTTCCTGGCAGAAAAGGACCTGGGGGTGCTGGTGTACAGCCAGCTGAATATGAGCCAGCAGTGTAGTCAGGTGGCCAAGAGGCCCGTGAGCATCCTGGCCTGAGTCAGGAATAGTTTGTCCAGCAGCACTAGGGAAGTGATTGTGCCCCTGTACTTGGCACTGGTGAAGCCATACCGTGAGTACTGGGTTCAGTTTTGGGCCCATCAATACAAGAATGACATTGAGCTGATGGAGCATGTCCAGAGAAGGGTAATGAAGCTGGTGAAGGGTCTGGAGAACAGGTCTGAGAAGCAGCTGAGGGAACTGGGGTTGTTTATTCTGGAGAAAAGGAGGCTGTTGGGGGACCTTATTGCTCTATGCAGCTCCCTGGAAGGAGGTGTGGTGAGGTGGGGATGAATCTCTTGTCCCAGATGACTAATGATAGGACAAGTGGAACTAACCTCAAGTTGTTTCACGGGAGGTTTAGATTGGATGTTAGGAAAAATTTCCTTACTGTAAGAGTGGTTAGCCATTGGAACAGGCTGCCCAAAGGAATGGTAGAGTCACCATCTTTGGAGGCATTCAAAAAATGTGTGTCATGGTGGTGTTGGATTGATGGTTAGACTTGATGATATTAGACACCTTTTCCAACCTTGGTGGTTTTACAATTCCGAAGGATACATCTGCTCTTTCTCCAGCATTCTACCTCATGCTAACCTGCTAGAATCTGCCTTTCCCAGCCTGTGCTAATCTCTCTCTCTGACAGTACATCATATTACCCAAGATGTGCTTGCTATACTGTAAGAACTTTGCTCATATTAAGGTAAACTTCATATGGCAATGGAATATTTAACATCTTTGCTCATATTACACTAATGTTGATAAGGCAGTTGCTGCATAGAAGTCAGCTTTTTGATAAGGCTGAATTATTCACTGCCTCAGCAAATGAATCTGGTTTTCTTTGTCTCAGGTGAGATCTCAAGAGGTGCCAGTTGATTCAGAGCAGTCAGGACATACTCCTCTGGTGGCCAGATGTCTAAGGACACCAGATCTGCACTCATCAGCATCTTCCTTTCCTTCCCCACTGCTTTTCCCTGGGGGTGAACAGCTCTTCCCTGTGCCCAGGCAATTGGCAAGAAGCAACAGCAGGTCATTAAGTAAATCTCTTATAGAAAGACTGCAGAATAAATAATATGGGAAAATTAACATTGTCCTCACCCACATCATAGGGTGTTTAGGTTAGCTTAGGTTAGACTGCTGGATAGTTAGGCTGTTTCACAGGCACACAAATGTAATTATTTTATTAATGCAAATTCAGGTACTTAGATGCTACCACATGCAGTAACTGAAAAACAAACCAACCAACCATAGAGAAACAAAACCAAAACAAATAAACAAACAAAAGGCACACACAATGACAACAACAAAACAGCAAACCCCCCAAAACAAACAAACAAACAAAAAAAGCACTGAAGATCTAAACTTCTCTGTGCTTCAGGGGAAGAGAATATGGACATCATTCCTAGATTTATATATATATATTAAGAAAAGCTACCCTTATTTGGTTTTAAGTGATATATGAAGATTACAAACACATGTATGAGTTATTCACATGACTTCAGACTGCTTAGTAACTTCTGCAGATAGAGGAGTCATTTCTTATTCATGGTCCTTGAAAGGTATTACATTGCATTTGTCACATCCCAAAGCTTCTACAAGTCCTGGTGTATAGTGTGTCCTTATTTATGGATGAATACCCACACCAAATTGATCAACCATCTCCTTTTGTTAGCTCTCTGGGAGGTACAGTTTGTTCTACAGAGTAGCCATCAGCAGAGCCTGGGCATGTTATTGGGTCTATTCCACCACATAGTGAAGTGTCTGAGATGCCTTTGTCTTCCATACTGGCCATATTCAGTCATCTTGAAAAAGTGATTAGAGAGCACCCTTTTTGAACCCAGCTATTGTTCTAGTGAAGACACTTTTGTTACTTTGATACTGGTAAATTAAACTACATCAGGAAATGTTTGGGTTCTGAGTTATGATTATCTCTTAAGTTTAAAAAATGAAAATTGCTTATGATATGATTTTGTCCCAGGCCAGTAACAGGCCAGTAAACAATTTGTTAACCAGCCCCTTGACATGTCTGAAGAATTAGTCAATGGGCCAAGTGCTGTGTGTGTCAGGCAGTTTAGTTACACCTATCTGGATCTGAATAGGAGATTTCTGGTAGTACAGATGAAAGCTGTTGTGTTTCACATGCCTTTAATTTATTCTACGGAAGAAACTTTCCTTGTCTTCTGTGTGCACTTTTTGAATGAGAAGTTAATGACACTGCTGAAAACTAGACATGAATATCAAAATGCTGCAGAGTTACATGGCACAAGACATGGTGTGGGCTAGTAGCACCTGTGTTACAGTGACACAGAGATGTATTTTGAGGGCTTTCAGCAATGCAACAAAATAAATTTAGAGTTCTTTCTTAGGGGCATATGTTGTCAGAGTGCTACCAAAAACGATCTGCAAAAGTTGCTCCCCATCAAAAGACATTTCTCCCAAGACTTTGTTTCTCATTTATACAAATGTCATTATTTCTGATGGGAACTGCAGGCCTTTTGGAAGGTAAACAACTCTGCTGTCAGATACCATTGGTTTCCTGTTGGCAAAGAAGGGGCTATCTTGTGCATCAGGGATCAGCTGCAGAATTGAGGAAGTGAGGCATACATTGTTATGATAAACTTATTTTCTAACAGGGATTCCCATAGCGATGTGCAAAAAAGTCTGCGTGGTTGGTACCAACGCACCTACAAGCAGCAGTAGTACAAGCACCTACAGACACCAGTAGCTACCCAAAATGTGAATTTATTCCAACCAAAATTGCCCAGCACTCTGACAGACCTAAGTAAATTACAAGATTGGATGTCAGCAGCAATATAACACTACACAATGGATTTCTAAGTTTAGCTAATATTCCTTTGTAGAAAGATGACCCAGAATGTGCACACACTCACTCACAAAAGGGAAAACCTCCCACACAAGGGTACTCAGAAAAGGATCATTCACCCAAAAGGGGGCAAGGGCTCACCCACATACATATATACAGAAACATTTGCTCACCAAAAGGGAGAGGTGAGGGCTCACTTGACCACAGGAAGTTTCTTTGAGCATCAGCTGATCTTAGAGGAGAGTACCTATCTACAGACGCACTGCTCCAAGGTGGACCCACTCAGATTAGCTCTCTACAAAGGCCTCCATTTATATCCTAGTCAACTCTCAACTGAGATCATTGTAGTTAGTTTGGGGCAAGCACACAGCAAAGGCCTGAAACAAAGTAATAAAGTTGTAATGGCCATGGAGCCTTAATCTTCAGTGGGTCTTTGGTAAGTAAATAATGTGGCCAGTAGGACCAAGAAAGTGATCATAGCCCTGTACTCAGTACTGCTGAGGCTGCACCATTTATTTATTTATTACATTCATTTATTCATCATTTATTCTCCTTTAACATTTCAGGGACACGTTTTATTTCCAAAGTTATCACCTTAGATTTGGCTGCATTCAAACAATTTTGTTGGATTAGTCAGTGTGCCACAGTATCTATTATTAGTTTTAGCTCAATTCAGATACTAAGACTTCAGTGAAAAGTAAGTTCCTTTGTTGTGTCTATCTAATTGTACATGTATACACACACGTACAAATACAGACACACAGAAATACTCTTCTCTAGTCCTTCAGCTACTTGGTAACCTCTGCTGAATTGTTTATAAAGTGTGGATTTTTATCAGTATTCATTTAAATATGGTGGGGCTTGTTCTTGTTAGTTGCTGTTTAATGCTACATGCTTGATAATTTACAGGTGCCTCTTTCATATGGGTGTTTCAAGATAAAAATAAGAAAACAGTAACATCTCTTGTTTGTCCAGTCCAAGAGGTTTCTAAAACATACTTTACCTACAGAATGCTTCAAATTAATCAGGGCGTTGAAAATAACAGCTCAAGATTTGTGGAATCTTGACATGACGTCAGACAGCCCAGTTATTTTTATTACTCACTCATAAAGCTCACTTAAGGACTAAATGTCCCAGAGAGTAGTGCTGTGTGACCTCTTAATATCCATGCTCATGAAGAATGTTTCCTTTAACTTCTTCAGATCATTTGCTTTACTGATTGTGACAGACTAATGGAAATTTGAAGATTAATTCACAAGCATAGTCATTTGCCTGAGTGAATGTGAACTTGGAGTTCAAGAGTATGTCATTAGACTTAAAATGTGTTTTTCAATTAACAAAATGTGTTTATAATGTAGGATGTGTCTACCGAACAATCCATCTAATGAGCTGGTGGCTATCTCAAGATTCTTTTTTTACTTGATTTCCTGAATAAGATCTAATTTTTCGCTGGCTCTTTGCTTCCCCTTATGATCTCTTTCTCCAAACTGAAAATTCCATTCTGAAATTATCTCTCACCATTGCTTTTATCTTTGAATGAATGAAAATATCAATTAAAAAAGAAAAATAATAAATTTGGAAAGGTCAGTGCCACTCTTGAGAAAGTCTGGTGATGACA
The DNA here is from genome assembly GCF_014839835.1 of Dryobates pubescens. Classification (NCBI taxonomy): domain Eukaryota; kingdom Metazoa; phylum Chordata; class Aves; order Piciformes; family Picidae; genus Dryobates; species Dryobates pubescens. Next base: position 39,536,308 of record NC_071614.1, read on the forward strand.
CTGAGTGGTGCAGTGGATTCACCTGAGGGAAGAAATGACATCCAGAGGGATCTTGACAGGCTTGCGAAGTGGGCCAGTACAGACTGCATGACGTTCAACAAGTTGAAATGCAAGGTACCTGCATTTGGGTTGGGCCAGCCTCAGGCACAAAACTAGGCTGGGTGCAGAGTGGATTGAGGGTAGCCCTGAAGAAAAAGTGTATCGATTTGGTGTATTGATTGACAAGAAGCTCAGCATGAGCCAGCAATGTACTCATGCAGGCCAGAAAGCAAATCATGTTCTAGGCTGCATCAAGAGAAGTGTGGCAAGTAGGTCAAGACATGATTCTTCCCCTTCACTCTGCTCTTGTGAGACCCCCACCTGCAATTACTGCTTCCAGTTCTGTGTTCTGCGTCCAGTTCTGATATCCCCATCATAAGAAGGACAGAACTGTTGGAGTGAGTCCAGAGGAGGGCCACAAGGATGATCCTCTGCTGTGAGGGAGTTGGAGTTGTTCAGGCTGGAGAAGAGAAGATGTGAGAACCAAGAGTTGACAGGTAATAAGAATGTGAATAAACTTCAGATAAGAGGGATGGGGGAGGAGGGAGAAATGCAGTGATAACAGAACATCTGCCACGGGAGTGTGTGAAAAGCAGGCTTGGGAAACCATCTGCAAAAGTGTTGCAGGAGTAAAGGTCCAAAACCCTGCTCTTCCTTCTTGCATATAGTAATTATTGCTTATCTGGATGCTCTTAGTTACTATAGGCAGCAAATTAATTATTTGCTGGCTTACTGCAGTTTATTTCCTGATCTTTTTAGCTATTTGTTAAGCATGTGACAGTAACTTAATCACAAAGCCTGAGGTAAATTAAATAACTTGTCTCCTAATCTATTATTCAGTCTTGTGAAAAAAATGAAATAATATCTGAGCTATTTAGTTACCATAGAACTACTTCGCTACTATATGAAAGTACAGCTTTTTCACTTAACATTTATCCTCTAAGTTAAGACAGCTATGTATAACATTTAAGCTGAGCTTCAAGTCTAAGCATAGATCATAGAAATTAGCCCTAGAAGACTTTGTATTTTGCATTTGACAAAAAGCCACAACTGTTGCTGAGAGTCCAGAAAAGAACAAGAAAAATTCCAAGCAGCTTGATATATTTTTATTCTACAAGATTGTCAAAACTGTCAAAATGTTTCCATTAAACTTTTTTTTTCTTTTTAATAACAGTTTCTTGACACAAGCTGTTCCATGGTGTATCTCTTGTCTAAATAATTGCTTTCTCATTTCTGTTTTCAACCTGCCACCTACTTGACCCTTAGTTCTGAAGTAGGCATTGAATGATTATTATCTAGTCACCGTCTTCATCCAATTGCTGGCTTTAGAGACCTCTGCAAGGTCTTCTCTAACTAAAGAGAACAGCAAAAAATGTTTCTAACAAAATGAAATTAATTTTAGAGAAAATAAATGCTTTAAGTGACTAGAAGTCATGGCATTGAGGAAACACAAATTAACTCATCTTTCTTTGTAAACTACTTTTCTTTCACCTTTTTTTTGGCCTTTTTTTTTTTTTTTTTGTAATTTGGTGACATTGATGAGCTACCTAAAATTAGACTAATTGCTGCTTGCATGATATTAAGAGAGAACTTCAGTGAAATTGCTTCTCTTGGAGTATGGTACAGTTATACCAACTTTTTGCCACTCTTCTTTCAAAGGAGTGTTCTTGCAATTTTTATAGCTGGAAGAGATCAGAGACTAATTTTTCTGTTATAGGTTGTCAGTGTCCTTTACACTGTGCCATAGGAAAGAATTGCCACTAACTACTACAAAACAGTGTAATCTGCTATCAGAAATAATTCCTGCAGATGCAGAGGTTTATTTTGGAGGTCTCTGATTCTAATCCAATGCTTGTAGGAGCTGGTGATGCCTCAGAGAGCCTGACAGGGCTGCAGGCTGTTACAGTGCAAATGTAACAGTTCTGAGTTTATAGAACTGTGTCTGTTCCCTGCATCACATCTCATTTGCATAATGTTTTCAGTATGGGCTAATTTTTTGTAATGCCACAGCAGGTCTGCAGAAATTCCTATGTGCTATGGACCCTATTGCTTCAGGGTATTTCCTTGATCAGAATGTATCTTTTTATCAATAACGTAAAGATTTGTTATATAGGTCATTGACTATTAAGAACTGTTAAGAGACAGTACTGTTCTCCGTGTGCAGATTCAAATATTGGGAATTTAACAAGTTGAATGAGTCATGTAATTTAAAACTTATTAAAATGTTCAACTGTTAAGCTTCGTTGCTTCTTTTCTTGAGTGTGCTGCTTAGCATAAGTACTATTTTATACTTGTTTTGTGCTCCATGTTTTAACAATCATTCATCTGTACAGTTTCAATGCTGGGCAGAAAGGTCTGACAGGCTTTCTGTGTCTGAATGGCTGAAAACAGGCAGCAAGCAGAAAATTCAGAAGAAAGAGGAAAGAGTCAGCAAGATATTCATCCAAATTATCTGTGCTGACTTGAAGACAATATATGAATCTTGGATTTAAAAAATTAAGGTTCTTCTTGAACTAAATTTTGCCCTCTTAGCTCTCCTGCAGCAGGTTGCAGTAACAAGATTGTGAATGAACTCCAGTTTAAGGATGAGGATAAACCTGTGTCTTATCACTCCAGTGTGATTAACAGTTCCCACACCTTCTAACTAAAACTGTTTGTCAGCGAGTTAAACATTTATGCTTTAAAATCAGGAAAACACAAATAGATACTGCCATGCAAATTTTTCATCACAGATCAATTTACTACATGAAACCATCCTGGGGAGGTGGTGGAGTCGCCATCACTGGAGGTTTTCAGGAGAAGACTTGATGGGGTGTTTGGTGCCATGGGTTAGTTGTTTAGGTGGTGTTGGATTGGTTGATGGGTTGGACGCGATGATCTTGAAGGTCTCTTCCAACCTGGTTTATTCTATGTATGTATGTATAAATCTAAACCCCACTGTAGACAAGTACTTCAACTGCAACTAATGAGCGAAGGATAAGGTCCTTATTTAAATAAATTTTGATGTTGAAAAGCTCCTTTGGAGCTAAATGGGGGAGCTTTGATTTTCAGTTGTGAAAGTTCAAAAAATCAGACCTGTTTTTACACTTTAAGGAAGCCCCTCAACTCTCAGAAATTAAACCCATTATAGTTGTGAAGGATATGGAAGTATATAGGCGAAAGCTCCTTATTCTGTGAGGTCTTTGGAAAGGATCTACTTTTCTCAGTGCATTGCTGTGCCACAGAAGCCAGTCTTCTTCTTAGGATCATGAAATCATAGAATCACTAAGGCTGGAAAAGACCTCTAAGATCATCAAGTCCAATTATCAACACAACACCACCATGACTCCTAAACTGTGTCCTGCTGTGCCTTGTCCACACAATTTTTTTAACAGCTCCAAAGATGGTGACTCCACCCCCCTACGTCCCCACCCTAGGCAACATATTCCATTCTTTCAGTAAAGAAATTTTCCCTGGTACCCAATCTAAACCTCCCCTGGTGCAACTTGAGGCTATTTCCTCCTGTTATGTCATTAGTTATGTTTTCTTATATAAGAAAACAACCCCAAAAAATTTGTAGTTTGGGATAAGATAGTGCAAGTTTGACTTTTGTCTGCAAACTTAAAGCTGCAAGCCAAAAAGTATAAACATCCAGGAGATGTCTCTTTCCCTCTTCTCTCTCTCTACTTTTCATCCACGTCCACTAATCCATGCAAGGAACAGGATTACAGATGATATTTCTGAGCTGAAGTTTGCTATCATCATCATCTTGAGTTTTACCTCCAGTCAGTTCATTCTTGTAGGTTTATTTCGCTACCATATATCACAGTCACCAAATCCAGAATGCTCCAGCCACCCAACCCCTACTTTATTTATCTCCTATGGCAGAGATCAAAGCACTGATCTTTGTCTCCACCTTGTGATCTTTGTGTCAAGACTAGCAAAGACTAAATGATGGAATCCTCAATCCTGATTCCAGCTTTAATTTCTCTACACAGGAAATGGCAAAAACCAGGCAGTTGGTTTCTTAGGTCAAAATACTAATTTTAGAAGAAACAGTACAGTTGAAAAGTGAAATAAGACATAAGTTTACCTTCTTTGTCAAATACTTTGAGAAGAGTAGTGAAAAGCAGACACAGAATTTACTTGGCTGCATAATGTGGCAATAATTTATTATTTTTTAAATTCTGAACATTTGTCCTTCACATTTTCAGGAAAGCAACTCTGATATCAGAACTATCTACACAGGTACATCCTGGTTCCTAACAGGACAAAAATAGACAAGTAAAGCATTAAATGTCGGTTTCTGCTTTGTAAGAACCTATTGTGGCCAGAAGGATTTTGAAATCATTTACTCGTGCAAAGCTTGAATGAGTAGCAGTGCATGAAGCTGATAGCGTAAGCTGAGCTCCTGAAAAGTACTTCACTTTCAGGCTTCAGAACGGTTACTGCTATCAAGAAAGGACAGAACTGTGGAAGATAATCTCCTCAACAGACAAAAGGTCAGACTATAAAACTTTTGCTTGCCATTTTCCAGAAATTAATCATATTAAGTCATGAAATGTAAAAGGAAGGGTGTTTTCACACTGAGTTTCTAGAGGCAGTATTTCTTCCCTAAATTTTTAGAGTTGATTCATTAATTATTCATTTTCATACACTGGTGGAATATAGAACTAAACCCATTTTTAATCTTTCAGCCTCCAATCAACATAGCACATGTGAAAAATGTTACCTTTTGGATAGTTGATAGATTAGAACTGCTACTATGGCTACCCAATAACCAGTGCACTGAAATGGAGACTGTAGCTCACTTTTCCTGTGTGAGCATATTAATTGTGCTGCCTTAATTGTGCAGTTATACATGGATCAAAGTATAGAGGGGTATGATCTACATTATCATTAGTTTGGCCTGTTTCACTATCTTGTGTGCAATGACTAATTTGCAATCAAATCTTGTTCAAAATGACTGATAAAATATTGTTGAATTTCTAATATGTAGGCTAAGTGTCACTGGTATTGTCAGAACATATATTATAACAGAAAATATATGAGGCCGGTTGGGACAGGTTGGACTTGATGATCCTTGGGGTCTCTTCCAACCTTAGTTATACTGTGATACTGTGAAAATGATCCACCTTTTCGTTCTGGAATTTTCCCAAAGTGGAAAAAAACCCAAAAGTCATAAGGACGGGAAAAAGACAATTAACTACAGTTCTTTCTAAAAATTAATATTGTGAGCTTCAAAACCAGTCAAATGTAGCTACAAATGTAACTTAAAAATTACAATATACAGGAAATTATTTTTAGTATGGCTTTTAGTTAGAAGAGGAATGTTTGTACTTTGTCAACAATTATCTCTTCTTTCTTGTAGATGAAAGTGTTGGTTATTTTGGGAATTTCAGCATTTATAGCCTTCACGGCTGTTTTTTCCCCTTTCCTTCAGATGGGCAAAGATATCCTATTTGGTAAGTAACAGGGGGGGGAAAGCATGTTATTTGCTTTTGTCAGCGATTGCTTTTAAACTGAAAATACACTGACAGTGCAGGCAGTTTAGTAATGGTGGTTTAGCTTAATCTCTTTTTATGTGCAAAATGCATTATCTGACTTCTGCGAGAATTAGTCCTTGGGTGTTTTCTTTTAAATCACAGCTTCATATGTTCACAAGGGAAAACTTTGTGTGCTTAATGTATCTCAATTATATGCATCTCAATTATATATTCTTTGACTAAGAGTGATCTTACTTTCTTAGTGACATTCATATGTCAGATGACATGTTCACAAACATGATTGCAGGGTTTCTTGGCCAATCACTACATTTAGTCATCCTAGGCTAGAGTCAGTTTTCATAGGATGTCCCACCTGGCACCCTGCTGCTGGCCCAAGAGGGTACAAAGCACCTGTGGTCCATTCTCTGAGCATAACAGGGAGATTTTAGATTGCAGTGGTGTAGATGTAAGCTTGCCATTTCAAACATCAGAACTATTTTGTTTGCATCTATTAAATCTAAATCAGTTATAGCTAGTATGTGAGAAACCCCACAGATACTGGATTGAATTGTAGAAGTTCTGCAGAGACTGATTTTGCATTGAAGTAGGGCAGAGATGATGGATAAATAGGATTTCAATCATTGCATTTTCCTAATTACATAGCTGTAGATCTGATTCAGGAAAGAAAGTCCTTAGGAAAGTTTTGACTTGAAGTTAGTGTAGAATCACAACAAAAATAAAATTATATACAAAATAAAATGAAGAACCCAAACCAACCCTGAAGCCATTACTTCAGATGGAAAATATTTTTTGGGATCATCACTGTGAAACAGGAAATCAGATTTTAGTGCATCCTTTACTTGGAGCTTCCATGTTAATAGTTTGGAAAGACATGGTCCAAAATGAGATTATGCCATATAGAATCATGAAATCATTTGAGCTGAAAAATATCTTTAAGAACATTGAGTCCAACCATTGTCTAAGTCTACCGAACCTGGTGTCAAACCATATCCCTCAGCACCACATTTTCATCTTTTAAATACCTCCAGGATGTTAAGTTAATGTAAAATGAATTCTATATGGATAGGGACTCTAAATAAATAGGAAGAAGATAAATAATTGCTGCTAAACATAGAGGCTGAGAAGGTCTTTAGTCAACTGAAGCAGAATTTCGCCTAGGAAAGATTACTCCTCATCACACATTATTTTCCCTTTAGCTGATCACCTTATTCAAAAAATAGGTGAAAGAAATAGCACAACATGGGCTACAGTTAAAATGTTGCCTAAAATTGCAGTGTACATAAGTAATGAGCAATTTCACGTTAACAAACTATTGTTATTCATGATTTGTTCTAAGGGAAAAAATGGGTGATCTTACAAAACATGGATGGGAATTCAAACACTGAATTTCAAAGATAACCAATTCATTTAATACAAAGCTAGAGGAATAATCAGAATAGCAGAGCTGAAGTACGTGTGTCTTTCCATCAAATGTAGCTGGAGAAATGAGAATAGGGCTTTCATGCATTGGGCAGATCCCAGAAGAGCTTAAAGTTTGTTACTTACGCCTGAATATAGACTTGAATCCTGCATGTGACTCAGGCCAGCTCACACAAACCTAAGAAGCATAATCACATGCACAGATCGCAGCACATTTAACTGGACCTGTTAAATTTGGTACCATATAATATGTGCAAAGCTGGATTTACACTGCAAGAAACAGAAGGAAAATCTGCTTCTTCAAGCCTTATAAATTAGGAAATAATTCATTTACTACCCTTGCCTTATCTTTCAGTAAGGTCAGAAGCCACAATGTTAGTTTCAGGAACACTAAAATATGGAGATCATGTTCATGGGGAAAAATTACCTATACCTTAATATTACAGAGGTGTATAATTTATGAATTTAAATATTTGAATAAACACATTAGTGAAAAACATGTTAATCTTTATTTTTTACCCTTGTTGAGAAGAAACTGAAGATAGCTGCATTACTCAGGCTATCAAGAAGGGCTCCAATCTGGTGGATTATGCTGCACATTATACAGTGAAAAGGTAAGAAAAATAAAACAATTAAAGAATAGTGAAGGATCTATTCATCAAAAAAGCATTCATAAGAGAGAAGATTGAGCCAAGTCTGTCTCTTTGAGAAAGTAAATGATGATAAATTTTGTCATGATCATCTGAATCAGTATAATCTTGTGTGTTATCACTGCAGGAGGTGCTGTCTTAAAATGTGAGAAAAATAAGAAATATGAAAATAAATACAAATGTTTTTCTAATTTATGTAACACAGCGTATTTCATCAACATGTGGCTCAAGAAACTTGTAAGTGTATAGACATTACATATTTTTTAACTTTAATTCAGTCTTTTCCAGTGTAAAGTGAAATGGGAACTCCTGTGGCATGTGTCAAAATCCTTTTGCCTTTAATGAGACTATTGTAGTGAATTTCACATTTCCCTTTCATCTAAAACAGATGTAATAAAAGGATAAGTGAAAGGGAATAAAACATTTATCTTGAACTGTCAGTAGTGAACAAGTTAGGGAATGCTCCTTTGTGCCTGAGTGATCCCTTTCCAGGAATGCTGAGAGTGCTTCAGCATGATTACCCATGTATCTAAAACAATTTAACCCTTTTCTATGTGGTTCTAACTGCATCTCCTTGCAGTACAAATTTTCTCTCCACTGTTTGAAACACATCAGCCAAGTTTTACAGGATGCAGTCACTAACTTTTTGCTTCAACTTTCCTAAAGGATTTATCTCTGTGTTTTGAAAATGAGTCACAATTCTCAGAGCTGCAGGAAAGATGGTTGTTTATATGGACAGAATCTGTAAAAAACTCTGGTTACTCAGGACACAAACACCTAAGGTCATTTTGTATTGTTAGTACTTTGGTCACAATTCTGAAGCATACAAATTTAAAAGTGTAGATCTCAACCTTTCAGTGGCTCAGCTGTCTCATGTACCATATGAAGATACTGAAGTTTCACTCCCTGGTAGGATACTTGCAAGGATACTTGCCCAGTGTCTTAAAGATGATAAGTGATGAAGCACCCTAAAAGGTAAATCCTTAAAGATGGTTGAGTTGTATAAGGAACAAAACTGTTCATTCCACATAAATCAGCAGACTGCTATAAAGACTGATCTATAAAGACTGATCTTCCAATTTACAAATGATCAGTATCAGAAGTGAAATTTATATTTTTATTGTGTGCTTTTATAGAATTCAATTCATTGTGGCCCAGATAAATGGGGCAGTGAGAATTATAAATACCATTAAGTGACTTCTTCCTGTTTTAATATAGGCTTCTAAATGCACTCTACACCTGCCTCTTAGACATTATTTCCTGGCCAATTGCAAAGTACAGGGGACTGAACTATTAGCTAATCTGATCATTACACTGAGGGGTGAATGTGTCTGAATCCTTAATTAAACACTTTCGCATTTTCATGTCAGTTTAAAGCTTCTAAGGCTTTTCTGGTTTGTAACTAAGAATATTGTAACTTGAAGTAAAGCTTTGTTCAGCACAGAGGCCAAAACCAAGAAACTAATGCATGTGACTATGTATTTGAGCTTCTGGAAGTTAAGGAGGTCACCATATTGTGAAAACTCATTTTATTTTGGCTTACAAATAATTGAAGGAAACTGCAGTGTGGTATAGATGAGCTCAATGCTGTCTTTGAAACTGGAAACTCTGTTCTGAGAAATTATTTCCCAGGTTTTAATGTCATACAGGTTCTGGTATGGTACTCATAGTTTGCTGTGTTGTTCATTATTTTTTCCCCTTAATAGATTCTTCTAAAGACTGTTTTCTCTTACCTACCTGCTATTCCAATTAGCTTACTGGCTGGTTAGCCTTTAAGAATAGGTGTCCATACTTATCATTAAAATACAAACATTTATAGTAGAACACAATGGTGTTGTCATTAAAATGTACAATGGCAATACCAATTGTGGTAGGTTGAAGTTTCCCCCAACATAAACTTTGGATAGAGCTCTCAGAGTCATGTGTCGCCTCTGAGGTTATGACACTTACACCGGGGTGAGAGTATGTTGCCAATTTACCACCAGGTGCATTATAATGTAGATTTTGAAAATGGTGGCTCATTGTAAGAGGAAACTCGAGATCCAGTAAATCTTGTTACAATAACCAGTACAAATGATGAAACTCATACTAGTTTTAACCAACAACACTGAAAGGGCTTCCAAGTCTGACTATATAATCCTTTTTACATGCTGAGTCTCTGAGCATGATAACTCTTTTTCATAGTTGCAAGAGTTCTCAAGTTCTGCTCTTGAAAAGAAATGAATTGTTTCTATATAAAGAATAAATGAGCAGGCTAAGGCTCTTTTGGATCAACTAAAGATAAATCTAGAGTCTAGGAAAACCCTTGGAGTTGTATCATTTTACTTAATGCTTTTTTTATGAAAGCATATTTCTGATTCTGCAATTAGAAATTTAACTGTTTGCTTTGCTGAAATCAAAACTGCTGTTTCTATTTTGAACTCATCTCATGTTTTAAACAAACTTAAGTGAATATGACAGTACAATGTTATCATGAGAACTGCATGTCCAAATAAATATGAACTGCAGAAAAGCCCTCAGGAATGTCTGCAACCTATGACAATGTCTGGTAACGGAATAGACTGGGGTGGTTTGTGTCCAGCTGTAGGAGTCAGTTTAGGACTTGGGACTTCCAGCTAAAAAGGGAGTTCTTCCTGATGCATTTTTCTCAAGGCTTCTCTGTCAGTAAAAGTACCATGGTTAAAATGGACCATGCTGAGTGAAAAATAAATCTTGGAGGAAATCCTAGAGCAGCTGAGCAAGATCTGGATACCACCTGGCTAGTGCTGTGCTCAGAGCAGGGTTGAATAGATCAGGTTGTTAGCACACTGTCTGTTTGGCTTTGAATATCTCCAAAGATGTAGAATTCCCAAATCCACCTGCAGTGATTGAAATGGGTTTTGATGTGAAATGTTATATAAAAGGAAAAGCTACTCACATGTGTCTGTAGTGGGAGTCGTATATGGTGACTATCCTGTACTAGGTCTTCCCAATCACTTTATACTGCCAGCTCTGTCCTTCCCAACAGTTTGTCTCATCCTAAAAGCATAGCACAAGCTTAAACTTATGTGTGTTCCATGGAAGGGTATTTTCCCTTTCTCTCCAGTGTTTTCCTTGCAGAACAGGGTCACAAAATTGTCTTCCTCTCTGCTGTCCCAAAATGATCTTCAATCAAATTATACCTTAAACTTGGAACATATCCAACACAAGTACAGTTATGAATGAGTTCTAAAAGGTTATAGGTTTTAAAACCTTCTGTATTTTATCTCAATTATAGAACTATCCAAGAAAGGGGAATAACAACTCCTACCTTGCTCCTGGCTTTCTCAAAATCTCCTGAACAGGAGAGTCAAGATATTTCCCAAGCAGCTGAAAAAATGGAAATGTCAATTCAAGTGATGAAGCAAAAAGTTTGCCAGAAGCACAAACGTTCATTGCATCCAACAGGTAAATATAGTACCTTGACATTGCTAAAACCCACTATTGATTTCTTGACTGTGTCTTTTAGATTAAAGCTGGGTTAGCTTCGCTTGTACTTTATCTTTGGCAGGAATACATGTCTTGTTGGTATTCTCGGGCCAGGATGCCCTCTCTTTTGCTCTTGAAAAGCACCTCACATAGTCACTGGTTTACATTTTTATTTGAGAGTGGACTGTTCTTTTAGTTGAGGAGAACAACACTATGCTGTTGGCAGCCTCTGAATCCACAACCGTATATTTGTACTGCCTAAAAATCCACTTCATGTCCATAGTATTGTAAACTTCTTGTTTACAGTGAAATAGCTGTCTGCTCCAGTTTCATGCTTCTGGGACTTAGAGTCTGCAGATAAAATAGTACAATTTCTATCACTCCGTGGCACTGCCATTTTCAGATACACTTCCTCTGGATATCAATGGCCTTATCAATATCCTTCTTTTAAGAAAATATTTTCTTATTTCCTAAACTGATTTTATAATCCATTGCTGTTACGCATTTGTTTCCACTTTGTTTCTATCTTAACTGTTTCTTTATGAAAGAAATTGAAGTCTAGGGAGTTCAATTACAAATAATTGTCTAAGTAAAGTAAAATTCTTGTTGCCACTAGAGATTAATTTCCAGATGTCTGGTGCCTGGAAGGCTCAAAAATTCAGAAACATTGACTTTTTCCCCCATAATTTAATTCTGCTACCTAAAGCAGCATGAACTAGAGAATTACAATTTGTTCTCTCTCTTAGTATTGTAACATGTCATTGTTTTTCAATATGTGGAAGCATTAGACTGCTGTATATTAGCTTAAAGATACACAGTTGTTATATTATTCTTTTTCCTTGCAGAAACATCTGGTTTGATAGACTAATGGAGCATTTGCAGAACAAAAAATATATCTATGTGCGTGTACACATATTTATAGATACACAACCACGCACATAGATACAATTAATTTTCTTCTGGTGTGGTTTCAAATGAAATCAAATTTCTAAATGGTAGAACAAGTGCACAAAGCTCTTTTTAATATTCAAAACTTTAACAACTTTAATAGGAAATGAGTAGATGCCATAAAGTCCATCTGCTGTTACAAAGAATTGGTTTACCTGAATTAAAGAACTAAACTGATTTTAAAAAAACCCATATGAATCAATACTTAGACAGTACAGATAACTGAGGAACTGGGCTGTAAGTAGAACTGTGAACCTGAACAAACATGAAATTACAGCTGTGCCCCCAAATTTGGCCTGAGTAGCTAGTATATAATGATAAGGTTACATAGCCAGTCTAACAGTTCATTCTCTCTCTGTTCTTACCTGTACTTTGCACAGGTTCTAGCTGCTTAGCTGAACATTTTTAGATCTGATTGCTTCCTGAATCTTTTTGTGCTTGTTTCTCTGACCTTTTTGTCATGATTAATGGACTAAAGCAGCTTAGTTCAGTTGGATGGGCACAACAGATAGGTAGCGGGACTCAGTGACCCACAGTATGCAGTGGAAAGAAAATGGCAAGAGTTAGATGTTGCCTCTACCATTTTCTTTCAGTGTGTGATGGTTACAGCCATTTTGAATGGCAAGAATGAGTTCAAGAAGGATATTGCTCCTCTTTCACATGTACTTCTACCTCTAACCAGCCATTCATGTATTTACATACATGCATGGCTGAGAAAGGGTGTCAGGTCACCAGAGCTTCCGTGACAGCATCACTTCGTCCCCTCTCAACAGAATACTCACTGGGAAGCCTGTCTGGGACGGTATTACAAAGATACTCATAACATGCTGTCTACTGGGATACAGCTCCCTGATGTCATCTAACTTCCAAATTCTAACATAATTCTGAGCTTCTTCTACTACACAGTTAATTATATAGTCAGCTGCTTCTTTCCAGTCACACATTTTTTCTCCTTGGTATATACTTTTATTCTTGAATATAACTTTTTATACATTTGTTGTAAGCACAGGGCCCAGCCAAGCAATGTGACTGCAGTGCAGGGAGGGAAGCAGGGAGCAGGTTAAAGGAGGAGTACATCAATCTCAGCTCTCAAATATGGCTGTACTATTGCTCTCATTCTCTGCTCCATCAGATAATAAAATCAGCTCTTCCCTTTCACACTCTATCTCCTCTAAGATGCTGAGACTGCTTCCTGCAGCACTTTCTACTAAGTGCTTCTTCCTAGGAGAAAAGAGGAGATGCTGTAGTTGTAGTGACAATAATGCCTTTCCTCCTGTAGCAGCTATATAGCACTACAGTGAATTGCTTGTTTGGGTTCTTCCTTTCAGATCTTTTATCAGCTGATCTTCTCACTAAGATTGCTAATATTTCTGGATGTCTGCCTTATATGTTGCCACCAAAATGTCCAAACAATTGCTTAGCTAATAAATATCGACTCATCACTGGTGCCTGCAATAACAGGTATGTATGATAAAACATTTGCTCTGAAAAATCCCTATTTCTTATTCTCTAAACTCAAGAAGCTATGTTTATTGTTCCCTAGAAAAACGGGGGAGAGAGAGAGGGTAGTATGACCTCAGTCAGCTAACTTTGGCATTATTGTATCTGTAAATGAGGTGCTTCTAAAGGCCCCCAGGGAAGAACCTCTTTAGATTTCAATACACTATTTTTTTGCAGAATGCCTCTTCCTATGAAGGCTTCTAAGATTATGTAAAATCTTCATAAGGAACTTTAAAGGGAGGACTAAATTGGCTAACATATTGCTGAGCAGGAGAATGCAATTACTTCATTTTCCCACAGCCTTAACATTTAGCAAAGCATACATCTAAATATTCTGGGTGAGATAGATAGATAGATAGATAGATAGATAGATATGTGTATTTGCTATCCAAATGAATATGATATACTACTTTTATCTACTTGTTACCCCTGTACACTGCACTGGTTAGACCACACCTCGAGTACTGTGTCCAGTTCTGGGCCCCTCAGTTTAGGATGTTGACTTGCTGGAACGAGTCCAGAGAAGGGCAATGAAGTTGGTGAGGGGTTTGGAACACAAGCCCTATGAGGAGAGGCTGAGGGAGCTGGGGTTGCTTAGCCTGGAGAAGAGGAGACTCAGGGGTGACCTTATTACTCTCTACAACTTCCTGAAGGGAGGTTGTAGACAGACAGATGTTGGTCTCTTCTCCCAGGCAACCAGTACCAGAACAAGAGGACACAGTCTCAGGCTGCGCCAGGGGAGGTTTAGGTTGGATGTTAGGAAGAAGTTCTATACAGAGAGAGTGATTGCCCTTTGGAATGGGCTGCCCGGGGAGGTGGTGGAGTCGCCATCATTGGAGGTTTTCAGGAGAAGACTTGATGGGGTGCTTGGTGCCATGGGTTAGTTGTTTGGGTGGTGTTGGATTGGTTGATGGGTTGGACGTGATGATCTTGAAGGTCTCTTCCAACCTGGTTTATTCTATGTATTCTATATGTGGCAATAGTTTCCTGCAAAACTGTATTTTCAGAATCCTCCAATGCAATGAAGGTGTAAAACTGATTTTGAGAACCCTTTTGAGCACAAGAATTAAGGATCTTGATACTCAGTAGCTTTTATATATGTAGGTTTAAGGTCACAAACTGAAAGGCAAAATTAGTGTCACAAGTGAAGGGTTACAGAGCTGTAAAAGGAAGGCCATCAGTGTTGCCCAGGTTCAGGCACTCTGCAACATGGTGAAGGAACAGCAGTAAAGTTCTGCAGTTTTATTATTCAATCAATCTGTATGTTTCTGGGATGAATCCATTTTGCTACATCACAAGCCATTTGCAAGGAACATAGCTAACAGGTATTTTTGTTAAAAGGACATAGCCTGATATGCATCAGTGTTATAAACCTAACTCTCTGGATATTCATAATTTGCCCCAGGCACTTGCAGGGTTGCTTGGAATCTGAACTAACAGCTAGTCCAACATTTGCATTGACAACTCCATCAGGGCTTGAACACTTCAGCCACATTTTTGTAGCTGAACACATGGCTGAAGCTCTTGCAAGCATGGCTGCTGTGAGAATGCCCTACTCTGCTGTGGATAAAGTTAAACATCTTTTTCTTTCCAGTGGTTGTGGTAATACGAGAATGGGTAGAGGCATTTCAGTCAGATTTCTAAAGCTGGGCAGGGTAGATATGTTCCATGGAGTCTGATTAGCCTGTAGACACTATATTCTGCTTTGGTGATATTTTAGACTTTTTTGCTCTAAACATCTCTAAAGGGTGCAAGGCAGCAAAACTCCCCAAACTGAATTCTTTTAAACCAGCAATTCAGATCTTCATTTACCCTGAAACTTTGTGAGCCCCTTGAAATATTTCAAGCTCTACTAAAATACATCATCTTAAAAAGGCCGTTATACCATGGTGTTAACAATGTATTCTGCAATGTAAACCAGCTTCAAAGACTTGAAACATTAAATGGATTACCAGTCTATACTTTTCCTCGATTAACAACTGACAATTTCAGGTAGAAAATATACCAGGACCAGGTAATTTTAAGTACCCAGTAAGAGTGTGCGGCTGTGGTGTAAACCAGTAAAGGTTGCCCTTCATCTGTGAAATGTAAACCAGAGTTAACCTGTGAGATATACAGTGAAATATAGCTGTAGGAGAAATCTATGTGCATCTATTTAAAAGAGAGCATGCAATTTCTTTACTGGTGTTTTCCTTAATCAATTCCCATATTTGGGACAAATCAGATAGATTACAAAGCATTTATTCCACAGCACTGGGATGGCTCTGTTTTAGTGTGAACTTCCTACAACAGAGTTGTAACAGAATAGGATAAATATGGGGTTTTTATGAGGAATATCAACATGACTTCAAACATTCCCAGCAGTGTCATTATCCACAGTGACTAGTAACATACTCACAGATTTACTTTTCTTTCTGCCTGAATGCTTATGTGTGGAAAATAAGCAAAATAAAATTGCAACATTAATTTTAAATGAAGACTAAGGGAAGCAAGGCATATTTAAATAGCTTTTGTTTTCCCCATTTTTTAATCTCAACTAACTAGCACTGATCTGTGTCATTTTTAGTGTCTACTGTAATGAGAGGGATTCAAAGTGGAAGGAATTATAGATGCTAAAGGAGTAGAATCTCACAGTGCAATTAACCTCACCTAATCTTAACATTCTGAGGCAGTTATATGTCTACTTCAAAGTGAACAGTGAGAGATAGTGTGGGATGACAGGATGTCACCCATGAGTTGTCTATCTCTCTAGCTTGATGGACAGGTGCTTAGATGACTAGATTATACTTTGTTTGCCTAATATTTGGACAGCAGGAAGAAATTTGTCTGCAGCATTTATATTCCATTGCTGTGTCATTAACCATTTCATCAGGTAAAGACCTGATGCTTAGTCTGCAGTCTAACTGCAGAGTTAGGGGTATGAATATGGCTCATCAGCAGAAAGAAAGAAAGAATTAATGATATGAAGGAATTGAGGTGCTTCAGTACAAGCTAAGAGTTCAGTTTAGTGGCAGACTGATTTTTCAGATGTTTTCCAAGTTTGACAGAAGTTATGTCCATGGTAGCTCAAAGCACTGTAAAACATGACAAAATCCAATTATTAAATTGCCATATGACATTTGTTCTTTCTAATTAAAACTCAACGGTACATTAACACAACATTCAAAAGATATAAATCTGGATAGCAAACTGCATCTTAAAACTCCAGCTTCCTTTCAAGTGAGACAAAACAAAACTCAAACTATGCAACTCTGGTATTTCACAAGTGAATGAAAAGTCCAACTTCCCATAAATGGAAGGTGTTGTAATAAAAATTGAGTACTCTATAAGGCTGGATGGTGCAAAAATCTCATTATTTCAGCTGCCCTGAAATAAAAACCTTTTAACTCAAGCAAGATTCCAAGACATTAACATGTTTAATGTAATAAGAAAAAGCCATGTTAGAAGGGTTTTATTAAAGCAGCATTCCAGTGATCGGCTAAACTATAAAAGCAATCAGGAGAAAAATCACTGGTTAAGCAGTTAAATTAACATTTAATTACTTTTAATTGAGTGAAATACCACTACACTACGTGCAGGATTTTTATGCAGTTTCAATAAAGGCAAATCAACTGTAACTAATTTGAATGCTTTATTAAAGCATACTTCAACCTTCAATTGTGTGAATTATTGTGGATAATTAAGTGCATTACTGTGTCATATAGCCTGGCAAATTGAGCCTCTTCAGTGTGCTGGAGATCAATGAAGTATTAATAAAATAACTGTTTTCTCTTTAGCATCCCGATAGACATATGACTGTATGTTTTAACACTGCTTAGTTCTACCAAATGTCTGGGAATTATTTCTGGTTGATTGTGGCTTCACAATTTCAATCAGCTGGGCACACTGCAAAAAAAATGATTTCTTCTTTTTAACATCTCTGTATATTTAGTAGGTAAGAAATATATTGAACAGACCACATTAAAAAATAAAAACTAAAACCAAAACAAAGCAAAATCAATCATCCGAAACTAAAAGAGACTCTTAGGAAAAATGCATAAGAAATGTTCATGATACAAGGAAAATTAACTAGATTAATCCCCAGACTCGCTGACTATGATAATTACTAAAAATCCCTTCCTGGCCTTCAAATCAGGTATGAGCTGATGTTTACCACCCTATTACTCTTAGATTTCCCCCTTCCAAGCAAGCTGGCTGCAGAATGACAAATTTTCATTGTGTCCACCTCTGGGCTCCCCAATTCTGGGGAGATAGGGAACTACTAGTCATGAGGTCTGTGGTTACAGGTCGGACTCAACGATCTTTGAGGTCTCTTCCAACCTTGGTGATACTGTGATACCGGAGAGAGTCCAATGGAGGGTTGTGAGGATGATCAGGGAAGTAGAGAATCTCTCTTATGAGGAAAGGATGAAAAACCTGGGGCTGTTTTGCCAATAAGAGAAGACTGGGAGGGGTTCTTACCAATGCATGTAAATATATAAAAGTTGAGTGTCAATAGGGTGGGGCTGGGCTCTTTTCCATGGTGCCTAGTGATAGGGCAAGGGACAACGGGTACAAACTAGAACACTTGGAAGCTAAAGAAAAGCTTCTTTATTTGACGGTGACAGAGCACTGAAACAGGCTACACAGAGAAGTTTGTTTTCCAGAGACTTATAAAATTGGTGTGGACAAATTCAGGTGCAACCTGAGCTAGATGACCCTGCTTTAAGAGGAAAGGTGGACTAGATGATTTCCAAAGGTCCCTTCCAACCCCTACAGTTCTATGATTCTATGATACAATGTGCTGTTTTCAAGGTTTGCCCAGACAAGCGTCATTCAGAGAAATGCTGGTTATGTTCAAATCATTTTATATTGACAATATAACCATTATTAATATAAAAATATTTTATATTTGGAATGCATTCAGAGGTGCAGGATTTGGGGTGGGTTTGCTACTTCCTCTTTTTGGGTTTTGTTTCTCTTTTCCCAGGGAATATCCTAGATGGGGAGCATCCAACACGGCGTTAGCTAGGTGGCTTCCACCGGCCTATGAAGATGGACTCAGCCAACCTCGAGGATGGGATCCCAGCATCCAATACAATGGAGTCCAACTACCCTTGGTTAGAAAATGCACTTGAAACACTTATACTAGACCATCGCAGCTCAGTGAACTGGTGCTGTTTATTCTGGAGGAAAGGAGGCTAAAGAGAGACCTTGTCATTCTCTACACCTCCCTGAAAGGAGGTTGGAGCTATGTAGCTGTTGGTCTCTTCTCCCAAGAAATGAGTTATAGGGTGAGAGAAAATGACCTCAAGTTGCACTATGGGAGGTTTAGGATGGATATTAAAAGAAACTTCTTGACTGAAAGGGTTCTCAAAGACAGGGGAAATTTTGTCTTGATGCAAGAAAAGAAATTTGTTGAGAGAATTAAATGGTGAAATAGGCTGCCTAGACAACTTCTGGAATATCCCTCAGGAAATACCCAACACTTGATTTGATGGGGCTCTGAATAACCTAATCCTGGCTTTCACAGAAAGACACACCATGTGGTCTACAGAGTTTTCTTGCTACTTAGACTTTCCAGTGATTTTGTGATTCTTTGTTTCCATAATAATGCCTTTAATGAGGGAAAACAGTGTTAGATGTTAACTAAATAAATACAAACAACCTAGATGTGCCCACACAGGTATCTGTGTATGCAGGTATGCCATTTCCCCTACCTTAACTGAACAAGCATCACAACCATAATTTCATTTTTTAGCTAGCCTAAGCTACTGAGCTAAAAAAGCATTGCAATATGTATGGGTTTTAGCAGCTCATATAATTAAAAAATAGCAGACCTATTATGGAGGGGAGTTTAAACAAAAATTATTTGCATAGGGAACTGAGTGAAAAATTCCCCAGTGCAGCTTTAAGAGATTTTGTTTGGATTTGCTATTTCTGGTTTGTCATCATTGCTTTGAAACTTGACTTTTAATGGACTCAAAGTCTTGTTATTTTAACCACCATATGTTTAATAAGGATGAACAAGAGAATTTAGTGTTAATGTCACCTGGAACTCATGTTACTAATTAAATAACATTGTCTCTAAGCAGCACAATTGTAGCACTTAGAGATGAAAACCTGACATTTACACAGGTAGCTTTCCAGTAGAGGGTACAAGCTGCCTTTTTCTAGATTCATTAGGGTAACATGCTTGTGAAATAAAACATGCTAAACTAGAACTGCATGGCGGAACCAAATCTGATCATATCTGGCCATCAGCAAAGCTCTCTGCTTTATTTTGAAGCAAGTTAAGATAAAACATGTGCCATAGATGTTTGTTCTCAGTTACATAATTGTATTTTGTTGTACATTTAACTCTCCAGCGATAAGCAAACAATGTGAAGGTGAGAGATAAGTGTGAGGATTACTATAAAGCAATATTAGAGTACAGCGTAGCTGTATGAGTTATCAGTGATAAGAAAGTCTTAGTGACTGCAAGAAGAAAGGTCTGTGCTTTGTGGCCACCTCAGCTATTAAAATGTGGTATGGAGATTTTTACCTGGCAAGCTCTATGTATCTTGACTATTTCAGTATACAGCCTGATGTTCCTAACACGTCCCATGTTGCCTCTTGTCCTTACCAAATCTTTCTAAGTGCACCTGCCTTATACATTCATTACATAGGCTGTCTATTTATTACAAACACTGTGACTGTGTTTTATGTGCTGCCCCTTTCAGTTGCTTAGCTTCGAAGGCAGTTGTACGTGAGGAAATATTTTGCAGCGTGAGGGCAGAATCTGTGAATACAAAGACCCTAATAATCACAAACTGATGATTTTGGTCTGATGATTTTGCTTGGTTATTAGTATATTACAGAATGCTGGAAGTTGGAAGGGACCTCCAAAAATCATTGAGTTCAACCCCCCCTGGCAAAGCAGGATCACCTAGGACAAGCCACACAGGAATGCATCCAGGCAGGTTTTGAAAGCTTCCAGAGAAGGAGACTCCACAACCTTCTGGGAAGCCTGTTCTAGTGAGAGCAGCCTCACCATAAAGCAGTGCCTCCTCGAGCTGAGATGGAACCTCCTGTGTTCTAGCTTGTAACCATTGCTCCTTGTCCTATCACTGGGCACCACTGAAAAGAGACCCCCTCTCAGGCTTCCCTTCTAAAGACTAAACAGCCCCAGTTCTCTCAGTCTTTCTAATAGGAGAGATGTTAGAGTCCTGCAGTCACCCTTGTAGCTCAGTTGAGTTTGAATATTTGTGGTTCCAGTATCTATTATTCTACTTATTCCTCTTTTTTCTTTCTTTTTTAAAATTTAATTTCATTTTTAGGTATCTTTGATCACTGTTTTCCTTGCCTTTTAGAGTTTTGTCACTTTGTGAGAAGTAAATACTACTTGGCCCTCATGGTATATTAGTTCTCTTCCCAGGTTCGTGAAGTGACAAGAAAAATTATTCATGCATCTAATGAGGCTGTTACTGAAGACAATTTGTATTCTGATATTATTATGGTATGGGGACAGTACATAGACCATGACATTGCATTCACACCCCAGAGCACAAGTAGAACCGCCTTCCTAAATGGCGTGGAGTGCCAGATGACATGTGAAAAGCAAAATCCATGTTTTCCAATAAAGGTAAGATTCTGAGTTAATTTATTCAAGAGAAATTCCAGGCTTTAAGCAGGTGAGTAATGTAAAACACATAGTAATATTAATGATGCACATAATACTGAAATATTTGCAAAGGAAATTGATAGATCAACCAGAAATATTAGAGCAGACAGTGACAGAAAAATTGGAACCAATGCAATTCTTAAATGACAGAGGTAGATATTTAAATTGTTTTGTATAGATAAACAGTACTGTGATACTGTGATACTGTGATACTATAGCTAAGGTACTTGGTACAAATATCAAATGTTTCTACTTCTCAAGTTTATGTTTCAGAGAAATCTTACTAGTTTCCCCACAGTGTTATTGTTCTCATGCTTCAAGGTTTTGAGTTCCATTGGGGAAAACAGGGAAGTAGTCATAAATAATTCTGTTTTTAACCTGCCAGTCAGCTAAAGTTAAAGGATCTTAACTTTACTCAGCAAAAGCAAAGATATATCCAGCAGCTAATGCAAACTTTTGAAGAGAGATGTCTTTTCAATGTATGTATAAAATGATCTTCAGGGAGATGCTGAAGCTTACATACATCATCTCTTTGCTTTGAGTAGATGGAAAACATGAATTCAAAGCTTGTTAGAGGGTTAGAAGAAACATAAATTGGTATAAATATAGGATCCTGTATTCTTGCCCATTTAATTTAAAGTTGTAGTCATTCTTTCACTCAAAAAATGAGGTATAAAGCAAAATCACTTTTTTTGTTTGTCCACCTCATGCTGCACAGGAGAGCCCCATGCCCATTGAAGCCCTTGGATTGATGCTCCTATATCTACAGCAACATAAATTACTTTCCTTAAGGCTGGAACTTGATTACTGGGTATCTTCTCTATGCGCTAAAGCCAATGTGTAGTATAGATTCTATCAGAATATAAAATTATTTTTCCCTCAACAAACCATAATTCATAACTATGTCACAGTCTCCTTTTACCTTTAAGTGCCTCATTCCACTTTCATTAAAGGAAAAGATTTGGCTAACTAATGAGAACAAAATCAGGTTGTGTGTTGAAAGATGGGTGATCTTTCATCTGGTGAAAGAATCTAAAGTACAGAGAAGGTTAAGTGAAATTGGTGACTGTCTGCCATTTTACCACAGGCAGGTGAATCTAGTCTCACCCATGGGACATGTACTTTTGAAAGTTTGCAAGCATATCTTGGGAGCATGCAGAAAGAGCACAGGTCTCTTAAAGAATTGCATTCTTGGGACACTGGGCAAGCTGTTCCAGTTTTCCACTACCCTCATAGTAAAGAACTTTTTCCTGATATCCAATCTAGAATCTACCCTTCTAGTTTAAAACCATTGGCCCTTGTCCTGTTGCTACATGCCCTTGTAAACAGTCCCTCCCCAGCCTTTTTGCGGGCCCTCTTCAGGTACTGGAAGGCTGCTCTAAGGTCTCCCCTGATCCTTCTCTTCTCCAGGCTGAACAACCCCAACTCTTTTAGTCTTTGTAGGAGAGGTGCTCCAGCCCTCTGATGATTTTTGTGGCCCTTCTCTGGACCTGCTCTAACAGGTCTATGTTCTTCCTTTGAGGGCTCCAGAGCTGGACACAGTACTCCAAGGGAAGTCTCACATATCTGAAATAAATATTTCTTCAAATTTCTTGTGTTTATGCTGTTAAATAATAGCCTTATAAATGTTCCCATTTCCAAAGTCTTATCAAAGTTAGCACAGGAGTCAAATCCCTGACCAGCAGTGCTTCACATGATACAATGAGGAAAGTGGATTGTGTCCTCTCCATGTGACAAAATGTGACTAAGTATTGACTCTCATTTCTAAGAAGTTCATTCGCTGTAGATATAAAACCACAAAAGTCTTCAAAAGCTGATGCTTTGTTTATGACCTATTCTTTGAAGCAGCATGATTAGTATTGATTTTTAAGTGCAAACCCCCCACTTTTTATCTTTAAATAGATTTTTAAATTGAGAAAAGGCTCTTAACTTGAATCAAATGTCGATCACATGGACCATAGAAGTCTAATCACTGAACCCTGACTAATTCAATCTTAGAAATCCCATCTGTTTAAAAAAGAGGCAATTTAAAGGATCTTCAAAAAAGGACTCCAAGACTAATATTATTCATGCCATAGCAGCATTATGGTGCAAAGAGAAACAATCTGCACAGATTACCATGGCACAGACCCTGTAAGTGCATCCTTCAATGCTCTAAGCAAGGGGCATAGTTCAGATTTCTATTTGGTGCTGTGAAGAGATTCATCACAGAGCATGTTTTCAAGGATGCTGTTGAGGATAAGTTGTGTGTTTATGTACTAAAGCTAGCTCTGAACGTAGCCTAGGAGCTGCAGTGTAGTCTAGCAGGGAAATGGGGTCAAGCCCTAGCCATGGCTACCTTTGGAAGTTAGTGCCTGGTAATCAGAATGACCATGACCAGAGGACATACAAAGTAATTTAGGCACAACACTGTAAATCAGACAAGTTTCCTAACTGGTAGATGATCACATGTTCACAATCCCATGAATTTTTCAGCTCCATTTTGGTTTTATTCTGTTATTCCGATCTTGGAGGGATTGGTTGTTCTCTTACTTTAGTTACAGGTCTAGCATTTTGTTACTGTTTCTGTCAAAGGCAAAGAACAGTGACTGCATTAAAAAGAAAAAAAAAAAATTCAGTGTGACCAGAGGAATTATATTTTGAACACTGAAACAAAATGATATTGCACTCTAGAACTGATCTTCTTCCTGAAATCATAATTAAAATTAATCCTCAGTTAGTTTTATTCTTTGAGTTTTTATGTAAACTATGCATAACTGGTTTCCAAAGACAGTGAAATCAATAGCATATTATCCAACAGTGTAAACAGTGAGGCTGCAGTTCACACTCTTGCTGTGCTCCTAGAACAGCAGCACCCAAGGGAGAATTCAGGCATGGAAAAGAACGACCATGCTTGCAGCTGCACTCCTTCTCTGGGGTTTTCACCACAGAGAGAAAAGCTCCTGAGCATACAGGTTAGGGAAGCTGCCTGGAAAATGTTCTGACTCACTGCAATTCAGTGAAGGATCAAAAGCTGGTAGTGTGCATTATTATTAATAACAAGTGTAGGTAAATGATTCATAGGTTAGCAGGAACCATTATGATTTTCTATTCTGGACATTTTCATAATAAAGGCTATAAAAATTTCACCCAGTGATTCTCATGTTGAGCCTGTAGCTTTTGGTAGAGCCAGAGCATTCTTTTCCTTTATCTTTTCAGAATCACATAGTGTAAGGAAAAAAAGAAAGAAAGAAAAAAATCATTAGATTTAGTTTATACTTTTTGACACATGGAACAGGGTTGTGCAGGTAACCTGTCATTCCTCAGATGATTATTTCAAGTTAAGGCTGAGACATAGTGAGGTATTAGAAAGACTTTCAGAGGGGAGCTGCTGACTTGATTCAGTATTAATTACATTGCTGACAATAAGTTAGACACAGTGCACACACATAGTAAGATCCAAGTCTGAAAAGCTTTCAGACAGTTATTTCAGATACAAAAAGGTGGAAAAGAAACAGAGGCTCAGAAAAGTGAGGTGATTTGCGGAAGATGACACATAACGTGGCGGGTTACCATCTCAGCTACGAATGGATGAGTCTGTGTGCGCTTAGTAACAAGCAAAGTGAGATCCTGCCTTTTCCTTCTGTGTTTCAGAGGTAGCAGTTCAATGTCAGATGGAGTTGTTGACACTTCCTCAAGTTTTTTGTGTCCGCATTCATGTTTTCTTTATTGAGAAACTTTGATAGACCGTAAGCTAGGCTTTCTTTTGAGTCTACAGCAAAATCTTTTAACAAGGTTGTTCCCTGCAGAGCAAATTCATAGTAAGAAAGGACTTCTTTAAGGGAAGTAACAGTTTAGATGTTGTATAAGAAAGCAGAAGAATTTCACCACAAACAGGTTTCACCATACAGATATAATAGTTTAAATCAATGTGCAGCTATGATAGGAAAACTATTTTAACCAGAGAGTGTTTTGTTTTGATTTTTTTTCCCTCTAGAATTATACAAGGTAGAGATAAAGAATTTATATGGATATTCCTTATTAGTTTTGGAGAAAAATAGGAATCTGTACCTATTTCAGCAGAAAAGAGTCCTTTTTCCCCTTTGGATGTTATTTGAATGATAACATAAGGAAACTCTCATTTGGATGCTCAGCTGCTGGCTGCAAACTACTTACCCAGTGAGAAGGGAAAGGAGTGCATTATGCAGTTATGCCAGCCCGGTGATGTTCATTACTGTTTTTCTCCACTGAAGCACAGAACAATTTGAAATGAAATTGCAGAGGCAGTTAACTAAAGATTATTCAATACAACATTCATTCATTCATTGTTAGTATGTTTTGTTGTGAGCCTCACTGTCCAGCAGCTTAAAGGCAACTCTTACATTTTTTACTCCCTGATACCTGAATTCATCTAGACTTTCCTGATGACTAGAAGCAGGAAGCACTCAATGCTGTGGCTGCCAAGTCCACGTATTTGTAGTATAAGATTAGATCCTGGTTTACATTACCAGCCAAAGGGAAAAAGAAAGCCATCCTAACATAGCAAAAGACTTAGTAATAGACACAAATAGTAAACAGAAATAGAAAAAAAAACCTGATTTCAGCAATCAGTAAAAGAAAAACAAAGGGAAATTACATATTTCCTTCCAAAATAACCTATTCTGATTTGCTAAAACCTACTCATTAATAAATACTGGTAGAATTTCTTTTACAAATAAAACATGAAAACCAAATTAATCTCTTTCTTACTTAAATGCTTTATTGTTATCGATTCCTTATTCCATGATTTTTCAGTAGTAAGAGAATTTTACTGGATATAACAAATGAGGTAACAATGTCATTGTACAAAGCTCCTGGATCCCTTTTAAAGGTGATTTTGTTGCTTTACCACAGTTTTAAAAGACCATTTTACCTTCACAAACTGGTCTCTGCATTATCGGAAGTATAAAGAAAAAAATGGCAACTTCTTTTATAACATCTTCAATATTCGCTCTCTTCTGCCAGAGAGTTTTCAAAAATGAAAGGCAGAGAGATAGAAAACAAATAAAAAAAGTTAGCTCAGGTGTCTGCAGACAACATTTATTTTCTCTTAGTCGCATTTAGTAAGTGTTACCTGTTGTTATTTCATGTTGATCAATTGATAAGAAACAGGCTCCATGATTTTTATAGCATTTTTAATTGAGGTTAGTATTTTTTAAAGTCTTGAAACTGACATACTGTCATGGCTATCTGTTGGTGAATAAGGCAGTGCTGTTAGAATTTCTTTCCAGAAAAGTACAATTCATTAGTCAACAAAGATAGAGTTTAGTTATCTTGAAATCTGGCAAGTTTTGATTTAGTGATAAACTCTATTATCTGAAATAGAATTGATACTCTGAGCTTTGCTTTTATGTATCCTACAATGCAAATAAACTTTTTTCCTCTTCCTCCAATATCTATCCTGCCTTCCCCACATGTGTTGTTATCCATGTACAGTTTTCAGTGCTTTCCTGTGGCCAGACTTCTAAGCTATCTGATTTGGGCTGTTTTTTCCCCTAAGACACCTACCTATGACCCAAGATCCAATTTGAGAACTCCCACACTTCTCCCATGCCCTTTACTTATAGGTGGAGTAACTGATTGTGCACCAGGTTGATTCAGGCTGTATGAATGCTGACTATCCTGCATCTACAAAAATGCTGGATCACCACTTAACCTCAGTCTTTGCTCCTTGTGGGTCAAAATGATACATGACTAAAAAAGATTTCATTTGTCAAAGGCTATGTTCACCCTTTGCTTTTTAGAAAGACAGAATTTAGCACACACAAAATAATTTGGGGGAAGGATTGTGGGAGACTGGCAGAAAGAGTGAATAATTACACGTACCTTTGCTGTTCATGAAAATGGATTAAAATTAGGTATCAAAACTAACACAGTGTTGCTGCAGACATTAAACTCTTCATTGTGTGTTTTTTTTCATGTAAACCTACTGTTTTACTTGGTATTCAGTAGAACATAATTTGGCCTGGTTTTCACATCCTCGCTGTGATACACTTCATGATGAAATAATCAGGCTAGAGGAAATGGTCTCAAGTTGTGCCAGGATAAGTTTAGGTTGGATAATAGGTAAGAAAAAAATTCATTGGAAGAGTGGTCAGTCTTTGGAAAAGGCTGCACAGGGAAGTGGGCATGGCACTTTGGGATATCCTTTAGTGCTTGAGTTCAGTTGAAGACTGGACCTGATGATTTTAGCGGTCTTTTCCTACCTTAATGATTCTATGATTCTACTAATTCTGATTGTGAAGCCAGATTAATCTAGGTGTAGATCTATGCAAAAGGAGTTACATCAGTAGTTCACTTTTAGGACAGAGTAAAGGTTTATGGGGTTTGTTTCTTCTGCTTAAAAAGGGTTAAATCATCTTTTTGCTTAAATCTAGAGGAAAATAATCTCTGCAGTAGATGAGATCTGAACAACTGAAAACTGGGACACTAGACAGAAACACTAACACAAGTCTTAATTCAACTTCCACTGCTGTTACCTTCACCTCAAAAAACACGTGTTTATTTTATACAGGTGACCACCAATGATACACTAACTATGGAGACGGATTGCCTGCCCTTCTACCGCTCATCTCCTGCATGTGGCACTGGTGATCACAGTATTCTCTTCAAAAATCTATCAGTGCTAACTCCAAGACAACAGATCAATGGCTTAACTTCTTTCCTTGATGCTTCTACTGTCTATGGCAGTACTCCTGCTGCTGAAAACAAACTGAGGAATTTAACAAGCAATGAAGGCCTTCTTAGAGTAAATGTGAAATATTATGATAACCATCGGGAATATCTGCCTTTTACAGACCATATCCCATCACCTTGTGCACAGGACATGAATGAGAATGAAGGTGAGAGGATTGAATGTTTCATGGCTGGGGACAACCGAGCCAGCGAGGTCACATCTCTGGCAGCTATGCATACGCTGTGGCTGAGAGAACACAACCGTCTGGCCAGAGCCCTCAAAAACATCAACCACCACTGGAGTGCTGAGACTGTCTACCAAGAAGCACGAAAAATTGTTGGAGCTCTGCATCAGGTTGGTTGCTTATTAAACAATGTAGTGACTTAGATTCATTATAGTCATTAAGGTTGGAAAGATCTCTAAGCTCATCAAGTCTAGCTGTAACCTGTATCTTAGAACAGAATGGATCACAGGTTGGATGCAATGATCTCGAAGGTCTCTTCCAACCTGGTTTATTCTATTCTATTCCATTCTAGTCTAAAACTTAAAACAGGTTTCTGTGAGTGGCTTTTGAGTGTTCAAAATGCTTACTTTCTCACAGGTATTGTGTAAATTAATAACTTCCCTGTGTGAAAACACAGTGAAGTTGACAATGAAGCTTAAATAAACTTCAAGGCTACTCTTGCTAGGAGACAGCAGGATGCAAGAATATGAGAAAATGCAGAGGCTGATGAGGAGAATGGAGCATTTCTCTCACAAGGAGATGCTGAGACCTAGGACTGCTTTGCCTGGAGAAGAGATAATTAAGAGTGTATCTTATCAATGCTTATCTAAAGGCTGGAGGTCAAGAGCATGGGGCTGGGTTCTATTCAGTGGTTCCTAGTGATAGGACAAGGGGCAAAGGCTGGAACAAAAAGCTTGAAGAGAAATTTCTTTACTTTCTTTACTTTGGGAGTGATAGAGCACTGGAACAAGCTGCTCAGAGTGGTTGTGGAGTCTCTTCTGGAGAGTTTCAGAATTCACCTGGCCATGTTCCTGTGCAACCTGCTCTAGGTGACCCTGCTGTAGCAGAGGGTTTGGTCTAGATGATTTCTGGAGGTTCCTTCCAACCCCTCCCCTGCCTTCAGCCCTCATTCTGTGATTCTGTGAAAAGATGTTTTTTTATAAGACCTGAGAATAAGATTTATTTCTACTCGACATCTTTCTTTCTCTTCTTTCTTTCTTTTCTTTCTTTCTTCCTTTCTTCCTTTCTTCCTTTCTTCCTTTCTTCCTTTCTTCCTTTCTTTCCCTTTCTTTCTTTCTTTCCCTTTCTTTCTTTCTTTCTTCCTTCTTTCTTTCTTTCTTTCTTTCTTCCTTTCTTTTTCTTTCTTCCTTT
The DNA here is from genome assembly GCF_014839835.1 of Dryobates pubescens. Classification (NCBI taxonomy): domain Eukaryota; kingdom Metazoa; phylum Chordata; class Aves; order Piciformes; family Picidae; genus Dryobates; species Dryobates pubescens. The sequence continues at coordinate 39,565,508 of NC_071614.1, forward strand.
CTTCCTTTCTTTCTTCCTTTCTTCCTTTCTTTCTTCCTTTCTTCCTTTCTTCCTTTCTTTCTTCCTTTCTTCCTTTCTTCCTTTGTTTCTTTCTCTTTCTTTCTTCCTTTCTTCCTTTCTTCCTTTCTTCCTTTCTTTCTTTTTCTTCCTTTCTTTCTTTTTCTTCCTTCCTTCCTTCCTTCCTTCCTTCCTTCCTTCCTTCCTTCCTTCCTTCCTTCCTTCCTTCCTTCCTTCCTTCCTTCCTTCCTTCCTTCCTTCCTTCCTTCCTTCCTTCCTTCCTTCCGTCCTTCCTTCCTTCCTCCCTTCCTCCCACCCTCCCTTCCTCCCTTTCCTTCTTTCATCCTTTTCTTCACCTTCTGTCCTTTAGTCCCTGAGTACTCCATAGTGTTTCATACATTCATTTTATCCCCTTAAAGCATAGCAAATTAAGTTCTTGCATGATCCTCCACAGTCATCTCCTCCCTGCAACCCACAAGGGCTCTTACCACTCCAGACAACTGCCCCTTTAGGTTGCCTTATGTTCAGGGGACAGTTTCTTTCATTGGCTCATCTTGACAGGTTTCACACCCAGGCTCATGACCTGGCCGCTGTCTCTGGTGGCATTGGGAATGGATGATCCCATAAGTTCTTTCTTGATGGTTTTATTATTCACATTGCTTTTCCTAATGTTGATCCTCCAAGTCTCCAAGGCCTTTGTGTTTTCAGAAATTCAGTTTTAATCAGACAACCTAAGCCACCACAATTCAGTCTGACCATTCCAATCCATAATACTGGATTAACAGTATCAGGACCAGAATAAACTGAAGCCTGAGGGACTTTCCTATGGTTTCTGATTTTTTAGTACCAAAAGGAGGCATATTTGTAGATAAATTGGGGAAGGAGGGGAGAAAATTTCACCGTTCTGTTAAAACAGTATCACAGTATCACCAAGGTTGGAAGAGACCTCAAAGATCATCGAGTCCAACCTGTCACCACAGACCTCATGACTAGACCGTGGCACTTTTCCTTCCTTCTGCCACCATTTTTAGTCAGCAGAATATAGAATCATAAAATTGTTGTAGTTGGAAAAGACCTTCAAGATCATTGAGTCCAACCATTGACCTAATAACACTATGGCCATTAAACCACGTCCCAAAGTGTCATGTCTCCATGTTTTATGAACACCTCCAGGTATGGTGACTCCCCTACTTCCCTGGCAAGCCCATTCCAGTCTTTAAGAACCCTTTCAGTGAAAAAGTTTTTCTAATATCCAACCTAAACCTCCCCTGGTGCAACCTGAGTCCATTTCCTCTTGTCCTACCACTTGTTCCTAGAGAGAAGATAATGGTCCCCACCTCACTTACAGTCTCCTTTCAGGTAGTTGTAGAGAGGGAGAAGGTCTCCCATCAGCTTCCTCCAGGCTAAACAAGCCCAGTTTCCTCAGCCACAGAATGTTTCCTTTAAGAAACTGTGTTCTTTGATATGTACTTGAAACCAGATCACTTCAGAAAAGTGACTGACTTAATTTTGACACTTTAAAAAAAAATGTATTATTTTGTTTACATTAACCCAGTCAACTCCTTTGCTCTATATGTGCTGTTTGCACTATAATAATGACATTGGCAAGTCAGAAAGGTTGTTAATACTTGTTAGAAGAAAAGTGTTCACACAGAAGTAGGCCTCTGTGCCTTCATACACTTCTGATTTACATCCACTAATGTTATGACCTGAAAGAAAACACTTTGTGCAAAGCGATATGCTGTATGAATCTGGGCTACTCATTATCTCTGCCAGTATCACAGACTAATGAGATTTGCCTGTGGCTAATTAGAGATGTCTTTGAGTTATATCTAGCTGGTATAGAGATATTCATTCAAGGGAGATAATTGGAGTATCTCTATTAATGTGATACGCTAACCAGCACACTAATGACAGCTCCAGTTGAAGTTACCTTGAGATTTCCACTCTAAAATTTTGTTCCAATTGCTACACATTTCTAAAATTCTCTCTTTTTGGAATGAATACTTTCAAGTATAATTTTTGCCTGTGGGTGTGTAATTATAGAGGATTGAACAATACCCCTTCCCTTATTTCCTAGAATAAGGAGAATGAAAAATGTCTCTGTCTTGACAATGCTGTTCTTATGGATACCTTTTTGGAACCATAAATATCTTTAGTGACAAGGCAGAATACAGAATACAGAATTAACCAGGTTGGAAAAGACCCAACACCATCTGAGCAACTAAACCATGGCACTAAGTGCCTCATCCAATCTCTTTTTAAACACTTCCAGTGATGGTGACTCCACCACCTCCCTGGGCAGCCCATTCCAATGGCCAACCACTCTTTCTGTGAAGAACTTCTTCCTAACATCCAGCCTAAACCTCCCCTGGCACAGCTTGAGACGTTAACAATAGAAACTTGACAAAATTGAAAAATACAGCAATTGCCTTTTGATATCCTGGAAGAAACAGATTTTTTTTATTGCATCATAGACATGTTTCATTTATAAGTAGTAGCTGATACAAGCCACAACACTGGGAAATGCACTCCTTGTATTTTAAGTGAATGACACTCTAAAGTGTTAACACTGCAATATACAGTGGTAAAAATCCATGCCCTGATTTGCCTTGCATTTTGTGCAAAAAGACATATTTTAATTGCCATTTACTAACTGAATTGCAGCTGTCTGCTTGTTTTGCTTATTCCTGTCTTGACCTGAGAAAACAGGATAAGGAGATTTAAGATTCCTCCTTTCATAATATTTGGAAGGAAATAATTTAAATTTCTCTTCCTTTTAACAAATGTGTAGACAAAACAGGAAAAAAAATGCTCACTTATGCAACTGCTACAATACATAGTTTGCAGGATGAAACTGCACATTCGCTTCCTTCTAGGTAATGTTTCTCTCGATGTGTCACTTGGACTATGAAAGGCAGATCATGTGGCACTAGTCAGACTGAAGCAGGAGTTTTGCAGATCAATCTGAATCAAATTCTCTTTGATTTATTACAGTGTCAGAGAACAATCTCTGAATTAATGGTGTTCCTGCTAGTTGATCCCAATTGTAGCTGACAACCACCTTTAATTTTCAGTGAGTATGAGGGTGGTTGTTTCACTTCCCACTATTTGTGTTCTCTGAGCATCTTCAGTAGCAAGTTTCTGCCATGATCCAAGATGTGAGTTGAAAGTGGGTTCTTCTGAGGCTGACATCCTTTAACTTAATTACAATTATTCAGTTTAACACATCAGAAATATTGTGGCCAGCATGGAAGTTATTGTGTCCCTGTACTCAGTACTGATTAAGCCACACCTTGAGGACTGTGTCCAGTTCTGGGCCTCTCAATTTAAGACAGATATTGAGACACTTGAACATGTCCAGAGAAGGGCAATGAGGCTGGTGAGAGGTCTCAAGCACAAGCCCTATGAGGAGAAGCTGAGGGAGCTGGGATTGTTTAGTGTAGAGAAGAGGAGGCTCAGGGGAGATGTTATTGCTCTCTACAACTACCTGAAGGGAGGTTGTAAGCAGGTGGGGGTTGGTTTCTTCTCCCAGGCAACCAGCACCAGAACAAGACGACACCATCTCAAGCTGCACCAGGGGAAGTTTAGGCTTGAGGTGAGGAGAAAGTTCTTCACAGAAAGTTTTTAGCCATTGGAATGGGCTGCCCAGGGTGGTGATGGAGTCACCATCCTTGCAGGTGTTCAAGAGGGGTTTGGATGTGGACTGGAAGCCATGGCTTAGTTAGTCATGAGGTGTTGGGTCACAGGTTGGACTTGATCTCTGAGGTCTTTTTCAACTTTATTGGTTCTATGATTCTATGAAACTTGTTTGAGAAATTAAATTATTAGATAATGTCTCTCAAAGTTTAAACTTTACAAAATGACAAAGGATAGGTAAATAATAGATACTATAAAACATTATGTGCTACACACTTCACTACTCGTGTTTCTGAGTGTGTATTTCAGACCATTAACAGAACTATTAGAAAGCTGAACTCTCATACAATCACCATTTGCATAAAAATTTATGACTTCAACATAGTCTAAATTTCATATTTACTCTGAGAACTTCAGCTGTGCATAACACTTTAATGAATTAAACATAATTTTTATGTTTAATTTTTCTCATATTTCCGCAATATTTCTCACTTGCAGGAGCTTCATTTAATTGATTCTTCACTATTTCAGTGAGATGCTGTTCCTTTGCATTTACCTCTAGCCAATGATAATTTTGACATTACTTTTTCTTATGATAGTTCACATTACAGTCTTTATTTTTTTATTTTCCATTTTCCTTTCCCATTCATTGCTCTCATTCACACCTACTTTGGAAAATACCAGAGCAGTTTTGGCAAGAAAAGTCTTCTGAACCTTATGAGAAGTCATACGAATTTCTGTCTTTTGCACTTAATTTGAAATAACTTAACATGAACAACAACAAAAAATTCTCAAAACTAATCTGAAATTAGGTAACCTATTTCCAAATATGTAATCTGTGGCTGAGTTCTGCTGAAAGTGACAGAGTCTGGAGTAAAATTCAACCAGGATGCTCACTGAGTCCATAAGGACACTTCAGAACTTCTGTTGTAATTCTACCTTCTGAATGAGTGGGATGTTGCCTTTCATGCTAATAGCCTGTTTAACTTGGAGTTCGATTGTGTTTGTAGTTCATGATTAAGTTACTTTTCTATAAACAGTGCACTTGTGATTCATTATATGATGTAAAATCTCTACAAAGAGTCTTCTGACAGTTTAGTAATCATTCAGATTCTCTTTCTGCCTGGGTACTTGCCAAATGAATCATTTAATTGCTAGGAAATCAGAATTTGATATTCTCTGTTTTGACTAAATAGATAACATTTAAATATTCTTAATTGTTCTGTTACTATCTGATCATATAGACTACTGAAGCCACTTAAACATGGAGCACATGGTCTTCTGTGTAAAAGACAGTACCATTTTGTCATCATTTTTCACTGAATTATACCACTGAAACAATGACTGAGGTGATACAGTAGAAATACCGACATTATTGATTAAAATTAACTGCTTCATGAAGCTTCTATAGAGCTTGGAGTTGATGCTCTAAGGTGCTGAATGTATCCTAAGAGGAGCTTGATTTATCACTAATCTCATAAATATTGAGGTAACCCCATACCTTGCAAGTTTAGACTCATTATATCCACATGAACCTTTTACGCTGCTGAGAATGTCTGAAAGATAACTTGCTAATCATAGGATCAAAGTAAGTAATAATTCCAACCATTTTCCAGCCTTAATGATTCTGTCATTCTATGTGGTCATGGTTGTGTTGGGTTAACAATTGGACTTGATAATCTTATCCAACTTTAATGAATGTTAGAGCACCTTATTGTATTTCTTTGATATTTGTTTACCATATAGTCCCTTTCTGGCTCTGATTTTGTTGATGTATTTTTAGACAAGCATGTTCCTTTATTTCCACAGGAGAATCTGTTGTTGAAGGAACACTGTATTGAAAGGAGCACTGTATTGAAAGTATTATGCTCCTTTATGCCAAATATGAAAGGGAATAAACCTTTCAAATCATTGTCTCAGATCAGGAAGTGCATGCAAAAAAAAAGGAAGAAAAAAAAAGTTGCAAAAATAACTCTGATGTGTGTCAGCTATTCACACTTTCTTCAAAACTTAGGTGTGTGTCAGTTAGGAGAGCTTGAAGCTAGCCTCTCCTTGACTTCACACAGAGAAATGCAAGCATGGCACATTCAGAGACTGCACAAATACTGGATGCTTCACATGTTCTCAGACAGACTTCAGATTCTTCCTAGAAGTGTCATCTTCAGATGTATCAGTAACATCCCATAATCACAGAATGGTAGGGGTTGAAAGAGACTTCTGGAGATCATCTAGTCCAACCTCCCTGCCAGAACAGGTTCACCTAGAGCAAGTTGCACAGGAATGCATCTGGGCAGGTTTTGAAAGCCGCCAGAGGAGACTCCACAAACTCTATGGGTAGCCTATTCCAGTGCTCTCTGGAATTCTTTCCTTAAGCAAAACCTCCTGTGGTCTAGTGACTTCTACTTGACAGAGCTTTATTTAGCCATTGGAAATTTCCATCAAAGAGAAGTCTGTCCTAGCTCAAGGCAAACATAAGACCCCTTTTTACCCTTAGCCTTTAAATTTTCATGTCTTGAAATGGCAACCCCACAAGGAAACAAGAAATTAAGATCTTGCATCTGGAGCAAATGAAAAATCTGAACTGTCTTTTCCTTTGGGGAATCTGGCCTTTATGAGCAGTTTATCTTAGGATTTCATTTACAATAAGCCAAAAAAATTACAGACATATCAACATGTTTGTGTCCATGGCTAACCTTGTCCTATTTAAAGTTTTTGCTTATAAAAACTAGCTCTAAATCTAAAATTAGAAAAACCTGCTGTCTTGCAAGGCCTTTGTGAAGGCAGCAAAAGGTTAGCCTCTCAAATGACATAGTCAGTATTCATTTTTAGCAATTATATTATTTTCTTCTATGTTGTATTAAAGGAGTAGTAAAAGAAATTCTAATCCATTGTCTTTAAAATATTTTGTTGGTTGCATGACCTAGCCTGAAAACATAAGGAAGTCATTACCTCTGCCTTCTGAGAAAAGTTAGCAAATTCTGGAAAGATTTGCTTGTCTCTGTGCCGTGCCTAAAATATAGATGCAAATTTTTCATGAGGTCATTTTATGCCAACTGGTTTTTCAGTAAGCACTATATCAAGCTCTACGTGCTTTTGCCTGTATATTTTATTGTACACTATATTGAATCTATAAGGTATTTTATACTTCATATTCACCCCATTATGCTTTATTGAGTTCCATGTAATGTTTAACCTATAATGCACATTCAATTTATTTGGCATGTCAGACTTATTCCCTTCCTTTTTTTGGTCATGATTGCTCATGCATTTTCATGCAACTTTTATACTATTGCACTATAAAGGCATTTGACAGAAGGTGTTTATCTGCATTTTCTTTTTTGAAGTCTGATTTTTAGGAGTCTATAAATTGGCTTGAGTTTGGCATGAAATGCTTGCCAGGGAGTTCTGGGCACAAGTATTTTAAAGCCTGATGATTTCAAATATTTAGTAAAGAGAACTTGTGTCACTTATATATGTCAGCCCCTCATGAAAGATTTTACAGTAATTCCTGCTTTCATTGCCATTTTTAAGGGAATTATAATTTACACCATCACTATGAAGTTTTTTAATCTCAGCACACATTCTATGAGATGGACTACTCCTGTAGGTTGTAAATATGCAACACTAATAATCTCTGCTCAAGAGGCTTTGGTCTAGCATTTATGGTAGGAGCTAACAGGAGCCTGTCTGTTGCACTGAGTTGTGCCACTGAACCTCTTCAATCATTTGTCTCCCTACTTCAAAAAATAAGACCAACATTGTTTACCAGCTAATACTGCTCTTAGTCATGCCAAGTGCTTGGGCACAGGTGAGTGAAGGAGAAAAGGCATTTAGTTTTTAGGAACCATGACTATTTGTCTATAAAAGCAGTGAATGATAAATGTTTCTTTTTCTTTTCTTTCAGATTATTACTTTAAGAGATTACATTCCCAAAATCCTTGGTCAAGATGCTTTTAATCTGTATATTGGCCTTTACAAAGGTTATGATCCCACAATAAATCCAACAGTTTCTAATGTATTTTCAACAGCTGCTTTTCGTTTTGGTCATGCAACAATCCAGCCAATAGTAAGGCGATTGAATGCACAGTATTCAGATGATCCAGAACTGCCAGATCTTCATTTGCATGAAGTTTTCTTTAGTCCTTGGAGGCTCATTAAAGGAGGTATGGTATTGTTTAAACTGTTTGGTTAGTGGTTGTTTGTTTTTTGTTTTTGGTTTTTTTTATTATATTGTAACTTTTTCAGAATTTTTTTTTTGTTAATTAGGTATAGAAATTTTCATTTAATTACATTACTGATTTAAGCCATTGCATAGGTTCCAGAGCACTAACATGAACTGGAATAACTTGAATAAGACAAAAATTGCTCTACAGATTAAAGACGTTTGGTAGATTGATAATGGGCTGATGAGTGTTGGTTGATGATGGAGATATGTCATGTCATTTTTTTATGAATGAATGTGTTATCAGGTTACAAATTTTCTTACACATGAAGAATTATCATTATTACTTCTATTTCAACCTGAAGGAGATTTACAAGTGTTTCAATGTAAAAGACTATGTGACCAATGTTTTAAAGGCATAGAAACAGACCTTATTGCCCTTTACAACTACCTGAAAGGAGGTTGTAGAGAGGAAGGCACTGGTCTCTTCTCACAAGTTATTAATGATAGAATGAGAGGAAATGGCCTCAAGCTGTGCCAAGGGAGTTCTAGATTGGACATCAGGGAAAAAAGATTCACTGAAAGGATTGTTAGGCACTGGAATGGGTTGCCCAGAGAGGTGGTTGAATCACCATCCCTGGACATGTTTAAAAGCCATGTGGATCTGTTGCTTGGGGACATGGTGTAGTGACAGACTTGGTGGAGTGGGCAAAATGGCTGGACTTTATGATCTCAGAGGCCTTTTCCGGCCTGGATGATTCTATGACTCTATAACATTCACATTTGTTAATAAACTTAAAATGGTGTATATACAAACTGTAACATTACACTATTTTTGTGTTTAAAGGAGGCTTGGATCCTTTATTGAGGGGTCTTCTAGCACATTCAGCAAAACTGCAGGTGCAAGATCAACTGTTGAATGAGGAGTTAACAGAAAAACTGTTTGTGTTGTCCAACAATGGTTCACTTGATTTAGCATCATTAAATTTACAGCGTGGCCGTGATCATGGACTCCCAGGTCTATTGATTTTTCTTGAAATTTCTGGTAACTCAGCTATAGCTGCTTATATTTGGGATGTAATTCTAAGCTCTTAAATAATACCTTTTGTCATCAGGAAAGTAACTTATGTCTGTTTTAAAATATAAGTTGCTAGCGTTTTTAACTTCGATGGAAACAAACTATTCCACAGCACTTGAAATTAAAATAATCTGGTAAATCTGGAAGGACAGTACTAGAGTGGGTCTGCTCAGTGTAGAAAATACCTGAGATATGTTTTTGCTGGGATCAGTTCCAGTGGAGTGGTGCTTCTGCCTGTAGCAGCTACATGCCATTGGCAGGCTGTTCCAAGCCAGTTGGACAGGTCAGCTGAGCTACAGCCACATTGGCTCTACTGACCACAGAAGGTCTTGAGATATCTGCAGTGTAGTTGGCTTGGTTAGACATGCACCTCATTTTGATAAATATTATACATTTTCTCTGGATTTTGCACTAGATTTCTTACTCCAGTCAGCCCAGGTTAAGACTGAACTAACAATCAAGGAACATTAGGCCGTCAGGCCATGAGTGTACTGGTTTAGAGGATGGCTGCTGTAGCTTAGTTCGATTTGATTGCATGAGCTCTTAAAAATACAGTATGTTCCTAGTTCTGTCTAAAGACCTCTAACAAGCATGCTTGGCAAAGTGCTTTAGTTACTAACTTAATTCAGGTTACTTCAGCTGACTCCTATATTTCTAGTCTGGAAATGAAAAGACACAGTACATACTCCTATTATGAATTATCTTTTTTTCATTGCTTACATTTTTGAGAATTGTTTTAGACCTTTGTTTTCCTTTGGCAAAATGATTCAGCAATTACATATTCTGTAGTTGCAGATGCTGCCATCCTTAGACACAACTGTCTGTGACTATGATTAAGGTTGTCAGAATCGAGTGCCTATACATTTTGAAATCTAATTTATCATGCTTATAGTCAAGTCTAATTTTCCTTTTAACATATTATTTACAGGTTATAATGATTGGCGAGAATTCTGTGACTTACCAAAGCTGGAAACTCAGAGTGACCTGAATTCTGTGATAACCAATCCCAACATCACTGAAAAAATCATGGAATTGTACCATAATCCTAGCAATATTGATGTTTGGCTTGGTGGTCTTGTAGAAGACTTTCTTCCAGGTGCTAGAACTGGTCCTCTGTTTGCTTGTTTAATTGGAAAGCAAATGAAAGCACTAAGAGATGGTGACAGGTGAGTTTATTCATGCTGTTGAAATAATGTGTGAAAAAACAGAAGCAATGGAGATTTAATATACTTGTAAACATACCTCCCAGACCATTAGACAACATGGCACTTGAAGATGCTGTTATGTGGGTTTTTCCTTGGTCTTTCTTGATGGAAATGCAGTGCCACCAGCAGTTAATTGTGCAATGGCAGCTCACATCTATGCAGATAGATGTTGTACAGTGCAGGCTTTAGCTGTTTGGACACTGAGGGTTGCATTAAGCTCAGGAATTGGAAGAACCTCTTCATTTCCTGTGGCAAGCACAGTAAAGTCAGAAGGGATAGGCAGAGAGCTGTAATTCAGGCTTCCTGGAGGGGATAAAATAACCACCCTATACCTGGGCTTATGTGAACTGGAACTGCAGAGTGCTCTCAGAATTGCCTGCTAGGACAGTGCATAGAATGTTCCTTCACCTAACCCTGTAAAATTGCCACCAGGCCCTTGTCATAGAATCTTAGAATTGTTTCAGCTGGAAAAGGCCCAACTGTCAACTTAAGACCACCACAGCCATTAAATCATGTTTCAAAGTGCCATGTTTATACATTGCTTCAACACCTTCAGGGAGAATGACTCTACCACCCCCTTAGGCAACCTATTCCCATACTTGACCACTCTTTCAGTAAAGAAATCTTTCCTAACATCCAATGTAAACCTCTCCTGGAACAATTTCAGACCATTTCCCCTTCTTCTGTCACCTTATACTAGGGAGAAGAGCTTGCCCCCCACCTCACTACAACTCCTTTCCTCTGAAAGGGGAATTGTAGAGAGCAGTATGTCTCCCCTCAACCTATTTTCCCCAGACTAAACAACCCCATTTCCCTCAGATGCTTCTCAAAAGACTTGTTCTCTTTACCCTTCACCATCTTTGTTGCCATTTCCTAGACACGCTTCATCAACTCAATGTCTTTCTTGCACTGAGGGGGCCAAAACTGAACGAAGTATGTGGCAATACAACCCTTCTCACCAGGAAGGCAGGAGAAATGAAGCTGTAGGTCACAAAGGCATGCAAGATGCAGTTTATATCTTGCTTCCACTCCTGAAGCAATTATAAACCCAAACTTTTTTTTCATTTACATCATGTACTTGCAGCAATAATTTTGAATCTCATGAGAAGACTAATTGTAAATGGCTCACACCATGCAGCCATGGTGTTTTAAGTATATCTGGTCCTTACTCTCACCTTTAAGCTCCTCTCATAAGTCACTGTTGTGGAAAGAAACCATTATGTAAATAAGCATCTGAGGCAGAATTTAAATCTGAACTTTAAAAACTGTTAATTAATTAACTCACAGGAAAAAGCTATGTTAATCATAAAGGTGATATCCTATTAGCATAAACTGTATAGACAACAAACATTACACTCAGATTTATTTAAAACATGGTTGAAAGTCCTCTAAATCATACTTGACCCTTTCTGGGGAAGAACAGTCTATCTAGGTTCTTCCAGTCTTGTTTCCATTTCTCAGTGCCTTAGGATACTACTCACTATTCCGTGTCTCAAGTTACTACTTGCATTAATTAAACTTAATCATAATTTAGTATGTTAACTCCAAAATGAGAAAATAAAATTGAGTTCTAGTAATGAAAGAATTCCCCGAGTTTCTGCCACAGTTTGTCAGCTAACTTAAATGTGAAAGTATATGCTCTTATTAATACTAAAGGAACTAAGAGAAGTTAGGAGTGTGTAACATGTTAGAGTTGTCACACAGTAAGTGTTAAGAACAAAAAAAATCTAACATTCACTAAAGTGCTTTGTCAGCTAGAGTAGAAAGTGTTATCTGTATCTGCACCAGCATGTGCTTGCTAGATACCCTAATTGACATGTCAGTAAGTAGCAGTTTCCAAACATCTCTTCTAATATACTCGCTTAAGTTCAGAAATCAGGACTAAGTAGAATTTTTGACTGACAACTCAATTCTGATAGCCTTAAATATTTTGTCAGTAGTCTGATAAAACATGAAGGGATTTCTTTTTCCAATGTACTAGACTCAGGCACTGTCTTAACCTCAGCCAAATCCCCTTGAATAAATTGATGCTTTTTTTGTCTCTTTCTGCTCTCTACTCAGGACTTGCAATAGCTGGGCACAAATTCTGAAGATTAATTTGTCTTTCCTTTGCATAGAGGAGCTAGCAAGTGCTTATTTCCTTCCCTCTTTCCTCCCTTCTTCCCTTCTTTCCTTCTGAATTCCAAATCCCTTCCAAGATCCTCACTCACTATTCCTCTCTCTCTCTTCCTTCATTGGAAGCTATGCTATGGGGAAATTGCGCCATATTATGGCTGCTCCTGGAATTTATGCTTAAAACAAATTTTAGTACGTAGGAAATGATGGTGTGCATAAGATTAAACATCTAGTTCAAACAAATTATTTTCAAGCTTTTCTCTCAGAATTGTAACTTTTTCTTTTCCTTTTCCTTTTTCTTTTCTTTTCTTTTCTTTTCTTTTATTTTCTTTTCTTTTCTTTTCTTTTCTTTTCTTTTCTTTTCTTTTCTTTTCTTTTCTTTTCTTTTTTCTTTTCTTTTCTTTTCTTTTCTTTTCTTTTCTTTTCTTTTCTTTTCTTTTCTTTTCTTTTCTTTTCTTTTCTTTTCTTTTCCTTTCCGCCCTGTATCCTTATTGAAAAACAATTCCACAAATATGAATAATGAATACTTTTAACCAGCTGATTGTAACACACCGAGTTGATCATTATGTCAGGCTCACACTAGCCTTTTCGCGTCTGTCAAGCTGAGTATGTAAGTCTTCAGATCAAGGTGTTTGCTGTTATTATTGTTGTATCTATCTGCCTACTTGTTGCCATAATACTTTTTCTTGGTCTTTTACACTGGGGACTATGAGATTCAGAATAATCATATGTTTGGTTTTGATATTTTAGAATCATTTCTATCAATCTTTCCAGATTTTGGTGGGAAAATGATGATGTTTTCACAGAAGCTCAGAAGCGTGAACTCAAGAAACACTCTTTGTCCCGTGTGATTTGTGACAATACAGGAATTTCTGAAGTGCCAGTAGATGCCTTTCAGCTTGGAAAGTTTCCACAAGATTTTAAGCCTTGTGACAATATATCTGGGATGAATTTAGAAGCTTGGCAAGAATTATATCAGGAAGGTAAGTTGGTAATTACCAATCTTTTCTGACAAGAGGGAAGAGTAAGCAGTTAGAGCACTGACTTTTGAGTTACTGATCTGATGTAGATCCTTAGTATTTCATAGAACCATGTTTGTTGTTGTTGTTTCCTCTGAAACAGACCTTAAAGATTGTCAAGACCAATCGCTATTTAACAAAGTCTGGTATGAAATCCATAAGTCTTACTGTAATATAAATAAATATTATTATAGTTGTTGCTGTTGTTATTATTATTACTGTTACTGATGTTGTTATTATTATTACTGTTACTGATGTTATTATTGTCATCATTATTATTATTGTTGTTATTATTTCTTGTGGTGGGTTGAAGTTTCCCATTAACTAAGCATGACTAACTCAGAAGCAAATATAAGCTGTATTTACAAGCAAAAACTACACTCTACAATTGAATGCAATGAATATGTACAAAATATACAGTATTTACAATATTATACAGTTATTTACAATTAGAAAATAGCACAGAAACCTCCCTGTACTCCCCCTGGGTTCTCAGAGAAGCAGGGAAGCTGCTCCACTGCCGCCCCCCACCCTCCTCTTAACCTCCTCCCCTTTCTTTTTAGTAAAAGGAAGGAATGTTAGAAAAAGAAGCAGTGTTAGCATTCTTATCTTTTCTCAAGGCCAGCCAGAAGTGATTATCATCTTCCCAGAAAAACAATTAAGCTAGAGAAAAAGGAATGGAAATGGAAGTGAAATGCGACAGATTGTTAGGGTACATCTGTGTCCATCCCACACATTTTGTCCGATACATTTGTTAAGAATAATCTTTTGTTTTCCTTTTTACACCCAATAGTGAATTGTTTATATTTCTCTACTTTTCTGCTTGGAATCTGCAGCTAATTTTTAAAGGCATAGCCTAAACCTGCCACATTTCTATCACTTTAAAGCATATGAAGTTCAACAACTGAAGTTCATTTATAGCAGTAATGTATAATAATGCCTATTTACAAGTATAAGGTCATTTTATAAAAGCTTGTAATACAATATTTTTATTTGTAGAAGAAATATGTGGAACACCAAAGAGTGTGGAAAATGGTGATTTTGTATATTGTTCACAATCTGGAAAGACTACAGTGAGTTACTCATGTCAATATGGATTTCAGTTACAAGGAGAAGAACAATTAACCTGCACAAGTGAAGGGTGGAACTTTGAGGCTCCTGTTTGTATAGGTATCTTTCTTATTATTATGAATTTTCTCAAAGCTAGAGTCCAGCACAACTCAACAGAAGAGAACTCCCTCTTATGCTCATGTAGTCAGTCTTCTGGGTTTATAGATACAATAACATAATTATGTGAAGTGTTCCTTCCTCCAGAATTGCTATCTCAATCTCTTACCCATCCTGATTCAGCAGTCAAGTTGATGATAGGAAAATGTCACTAAAAATTACCTCATTAAGCAAAAATCGAGTCTGTTAACAAGCATAGGAAAAGAAATATCAAATCAGAATTATACATTGCTTTCTCCCACCTTCAACATAACAGCAAGACAGAGTTGTCATTTTCCTAGCATTGTTTCAGCCCATGCTCTAGATACAAAAATATCTCAGTATCAGTTATTCATGTATTGTCCTATTAAGTTAAGCAAAAGTGACAAAGAAAAGAGTACTGTTGAGTAATTGAAAATAAACAAATTCATTATCACTTCAGTTCCAACCTTTTCTCAAATAGCTGTGAAAAGATTTGCCAGAAGAGAGTTTTTCTGCAGGTCCAAAAGTACAGCAGGTGAAAATCAGTAAAAAGATACTAACTTTCAACATTTCATGGATGTTTTCAGGAGAATGCTTTTATTTTAATTGTTCTTTTATCTTTTTTCCATTTGCCTTTCTTCTACTGTTGAATTGAATAGGAAGAGAATGGCCAAATACTTCATTACAAGACCTTTACTCTTTGCACCTAGGAAGGATGGATTATCTCTATTCACATTTCAGATGTGTGTGTGTGTGTGTTCATAATGAGGGTGGGGTGGGGTGTGTATATATATTATATCTGCATATACATACTTGAACTGCTCAGCTTTATAAAACACTATAGAAAATGAAACCTGAAAAGGCCATATTTAGGAATATATTATGGATGGTGGTAAATTAATCTGAATGCAACTGCTGCAGCTGATCTGCAGTAAAGTCTGCTTATCAGTATTTATGTGACAGCAGAATAGAAAGCTCTTCACCCTAATTGTATACCTGGTATGGAAAGAGTCAGATGAAATTTACAGCTCTTCCCTGTATTCAAAACCTATTTATCCACTGAATTCCACCCACATAAATGCCACATAAAGAAATAAAGCTGTTAAATGAAATATAATAAAATCTTTTCAATAAATTAATGTTCTGGCAGCAAAGTGAATAAATAAGTTACACAAATGAATCATTCCTTGTCCTACTTTCTTTTAATATGCTCAGTAATGTAAACAAAAGGCTGTATATCAGCTATAGGAAAACAAGCTGCTGCATACATTAAATAAGCAATGCCTTTATTAAAAGAAAGCCATCATATCCCACTTACGCAGATGCTTCTGGAGGTTTACAGTAGAAAGCACTTTGTTCCATGCATGTCTGTGCAATGTGTTCCCATTCTTTTAAGTGTTCTGCAAATTAGGAATAAGTCAAGCAATATAATGAGGAGAATAGAGCTTAGCATTTCTGCAGATGGTTTCAAAATTATATGCTGCTCTGGAAAAGACAGAGTGGCTGCTGGCAAAAGCATGGGAATCTGAGAGCTGTTAATTCCTGCTTACTAACTTGGGCTTTGACAGAAATAATTTCTATTGAGTCAGGAATTTAGTGCTAAACTATGCTACCTTCATTTATATAAAGTGTTATCTTCCTCTTAATAGATAATTTCATTTGCTTTATTAAACTCCTCCTCTCTTTGAGTAGTAAGTTAGGCTGGGAACACCAGACATACACTATTTATTGACGGAAAAAAGAGTTAGCCACTTTAACAGATAGCATGACTATAGAGCTACAGAAACAGAAGTAGCATGTCTAAATTACAGTGCAGGCAAAAGCTGTGCAGATTTTCCTTCCCAGATGATGATGAAATCTATGAGATTTAACCCAAAATGTAGTCTTGAAGGGAGTAATACTTACTCAGCAATCTTCATCCTGAAGAACAGATTCTTTTCCTGCCTCAGAGAGATGTTATAATAGTTAATGTTTATTAAGGGTTCTGAAATTTAAGATTATTCCTTGCATGATTAGTCTTTTGACAGTTTCAATTGATGGCTAGCTTTGGACACAGTTCCTTTTTTGCATTAAAATTTAAGAGAGGATCAGGCTTAATCCCATTTCCAATGACAGAATTCCCTAAGTGTTTGGAGTGACAATGCTAAACTAAGCAAGTAAATCATTCCTCCAGGGTCAGTTTCTAACACTGATTAAAAAGAGCTATTTAGCCTGAAGTAGCAGATCAAACATTGAGGTAGGAAAGGAAAGGAATATAACAAAAAAGAAAACCCACTGGACGTTCCCTGTTTGCCCACACAAAGCCTTGCAAGTGCTTCCCAGGACTAAGTCAAAGACATTGAACAAACTGGCAAATATTATACAGGACCAAAGTGAAACTATGTAAAATGGTTCTGGATGCTTATCTTTAGGCAACTGAATCCAGTCCTGCAAGTAAATATTGCAAAGAAAGATGCAGAAATATGGAAAAGACTCCATTCTTTCCCTCAGTGAGTACTTTCTTTCCTGTACTTCACACTATCTCACATTTCATCACATAATCAGAATGTGAGAGTAAAAAGTCTTCAAGGGCCTCAGGAACAATTCATTTATGTACATTTTCCAATGAATAATTGTTCATCTGCTCATCATTCTGTCAGGATATTGTCATTTCACAGAATTTATACAGCATTTAGAAATTACCATCTTTGCAGTGGTATCACAGATCACTGTTATAAATTTTATAACCGAAGCTAACCTGAATCCTTAACTCCTCAAAATTATGCCTAGAAGTGTACAGAACTGTGTCAATGTTATTATTTTCACTATCTCTATAGAGCACAGCATGGAAAAAGTTTATAGAGGAACTTGAAGCCTTAGGATATAAACACATCCAAGAAGATTTCTCAAGTTTACAGTTTGCATTTTTGCAAATCCACCCAATTGGTATTTTTTACTTTTGTCTTGTTAACAAAACATTTTCTTTTTTCATCATTTCCATCTTAAAAACAAACAAACAAACCCAGAATCAAACAAAACAAAACCAAACCATACCCAGCTTTGTGCATTAAACAGGAACAATGAAGATCTTTGGCATTATCTGTGTGTCACTGAGTGTACAATACCTTTCATTTATGAGTATTCATTTGTCTATGAGAAGGTAGTAATCCCTCTCTGTAATTTATAATGATTATTAATTGGTGCATATTTATTTTTCAGACATCAATGAGTGTGAAAATGAAGTTAATCCACCATGCTCTCCTTCTGCTAAATGTATTAACACTAAAGGCAGCTACAAATGTCTCCATACTGATCCTTACAAGATGGAAGAAGATGGAAGAACTTGTATCAGTAATGTTTGTGAACCTAGTGTCCATTAAAACTATCTCTGTTCTGGTTTACAATGCTGTCAAAACCATAAAATTGAGATTTATTTAAGAGCTTTCAAGTTTCTTTGAGAACTTCTACACAGTCATGGATATAAAGATACAGACAGATTCCACGTAGAAAATAAGGTATTCAATAAGTTATACACACACAGAAATAAGCTTTATACTTTCCTTTCCTACCATATATAAACCCATGAGTATTTCCTGTAGTACATATGAAGAGGGGGCCAAATCTGTTTCAGTGTCTCATTTGTTTGTATTCAGTTTCACTGTGGGGCATGGTGATGTTGGGTTGATGGGTGGCCTGGATGATTTTGGAAATCTTTTCCAGATTAAATGATTCTAATTAATCTATGATTCTCCTAGCAAGAATCTAAACTCAGCATCTGAATCCTAACTAAGTTCCACCTATTATATCCCCAAACTGTTAACTCTTTTAGAGCTAACATAAATTACACATTTTCTGGTTTTTTTTCAATTTTTCATCATGCATGAAATTTGTGTAGTGTTTTAAGTTTTAAATGGGGAAAGAGTCCCTAGATCTGTTAAAAGCTGCATGAAAGCCTCAAATACAAATTCAAGTAGATTGATAGAAAATTACAGAATCCTTAAGGCTGGAAAAGACCTCTAAGATCATGAAGTCCAACCATCAACCTGAAGTGCCTGCCATGTCTACATGTTTTTTGAACACCTTCAGCAACAGCAACCCCACACCTTCCCTGTGCAGCCTGTTTGAATGTGCGACAAAAGAAAGATTTTCTTAGTGTCCAACCTAAACCTCCCCTGGTGCAATTTGAGCCATTTCATCTCACCCTGTTGCTAGTCACTTCAGAGGAGACCAACACCCACCTCACTCCAACTTTCTTTCAGGTAGTTGTAGAGACTAACTCAGCCTCCTCTTCTCCAATCTATCTATTTTGTACTTTAACATATTGCCCAAAGGAAGCATAGAAATTTTAGGGAGATCAAATCTTGCATATTGAGGGTTGTATATCACACAGTCATAAGTAGACTGAATCTCACTGATGACACATTTCTTGTTTCCTGTTTCACTGTCCCTTATTATTAATGGCACAAATTACACACAGAATAGGGGGTTGGTCGAGATGATTTCCAGAAGTTCCTTCTAAGCCCTACTATTCTATGATTCTATGATAATTCCCCAGCAGAAAAATATAAATTCTTGCAGATAAATAGTTATCTTCAATGATATGATGTACATCCAGTCAGTCTTCCAACTGTGGCTCAGGATCACACATGGATATCCCTCAAATGAGGCCCTGTCACTCAACTGAAACCTTAAATGAGGCCATGTGAGATCACCAAAGGCCTGGGAGCAGACAAACAGCTTTTGGCATCCATCTGGGTAGGCACATCAGTAAAAGTACTTTCACAACAGTGAATGTTTCCAGAAGGACCTTTCTTGCTGTCGCAAATGCAAATACAAATCCTCAGGGTCAGCTCTTTCTGACGTAAAATTAAAAAGGAATGGAAAAAGAAATGGGTTTAGTCATTTAGAGCATCATCTTTTATCATAACAGAAAAAAAAGACTTAAAAAACAAAAAAATAATAAAAAAAACAAAACACAAAATCTTCCTTGTAGGTGCTTCTTATCTTTATTTACAGTTTATTTCTTTACAACCAAGGTAACATTTATTTATCACTCTAAATCCAGAGACATAAACTTGCCTTCTGATTAGCTTAAAGAGATTAGTTTACTGGTGTTGAATACAACAAAGACAGATTACATGAGGACATCGCACTGGCAGTAGTAAGGCAGCTCCAAATATAAAGCCAATTTATATTTCAAGGGAGGGAACAGAAATTACTTCTGATCAGGAAGATGTAGATAAGGCTTTCTTCAAACAACTTGAAGAAGCCTCAAGTTCACAGATTCTGTTCCTCATGGGGAATTTCAACCACACTCTAACCTGGAAGGACAACACAGCAAGGCACAAGCAATTTAGATTTCTGGAAAACATTGCCAGCTTAAGGTGTCAACAGGTGGTCAACAAAGAAAGGAGCTCTGCAGGACCTGGCACTTACAAATGGAATCATGGAAACAGAATGGTTGACTTTGGATGGGAATGCCCATCTCTTCAGGCAGGGCCACCTAAATCCAGCTGCCCAGGACCATGTACAATCATCTTTTTGAACATCTTATACCAGAGTGCTGGCACTGTGGAACAAAGTCCAGTGGGAAGCAAGTCACTAGCGGTGTACCCAAGTATTGATACTGAAACAAATTATATTTAAATTCTTTGTTATTTACCTGTTGGATGGGGCAAAGTAAGTCCTCAGTAGTTCATAGATGATACAAAACTGTGAGGAGTGGTTGATACACAAGATAACTGTGATTCAGTTGGATAAGGACAGAATTGGGCTGACAAGAACTTTATGAAATTAAAGAAAGAAACAACCCCAGGTGCTGGTACCTGCTGGAGGATGACTAGTTGGGAAGAAGTTTGGCAGACACACAGATAGGGGTCCTAGTGAACATGAGTCAGCAATGTATCCTTGCAGCTAATAACATCAAAAGCATCCCAGGTTGCGTAAGGAATGCCATGGCCAGCAGCTTGACAGAAGTAATCCTTCTGCTCTACTCAGCATGATGAGGCATCATCTGGAATGCTGTGTTGGGTTCTGGGTTCTAGGTTCTCCAATATAGAGATATAGAATTAATAATTTAACTCTAGTAAAGGATGATGAAAACAATAAATGGATTAGAGTTTCTTTCATATGAGGTGACCATATGGAGAAAAGAAGCCTCAGGGCGGTCTTGGTAGTGTGTATAAATGCCTACTGAAAGGGAACTGATACGAGGCAGACAGACAGACTCTTCTCAGTAATGCCCACTGACAGGAAAAGAGCCAATGGACACATACTAAAAACCATCAAAACAAAAAAATACTTTTTTACTGTGAGAGTCATCGAACATTGGAATATTTCCCAGGGAGATTTTGGAGTCTTCATTCTTGGAGATGCTAAAAACCTGGTAGGATATGGTCCTGAGCAACTTGATGTATCCAATCCTATTTAAACAGGGAGGTATCTCTTGTTAGTCCCAAAAGATACCTTCCAGCTTCAATGATTTTTTGATTTGGTCATTTGATATGGAGAAAAGGAACAGGTTTCTAGCAGTGTTGTGCAGTAACTGTTGTTGTTAACATGCTGGTGTGCATATCTCAGTTCATTTCTCTTACTGTTTCCATAGAGAAAAAGTAGTTAATTAGCTACTTGACAGTAAATTGCACCCAAAAATATTTGTATTAATAAGTGAAAGGAGAACATTACTGACACTTAGCTGCATTCTAGTTTGTTTAATTTGCATATTTAAGAAAATTTATGTAAATTTTACATTAACAAAACCCCAAAATAGAGAAAAAAAAAACCTTCAGCTGATACAGTGAGGTTTTACCAAGGTTGTTGAGTGGCTTTGTTTGTTGGTTCATTGCTTTGGCATTTTTGAGGACATCATTCATAATGCCCAGATAATTTTACCACATATTTAGAATGAGATTTTTGAGCCTTGGTAAAAAAGGCTGTGCAACACTTTTCTAGATCAACATGTTGATTATAATAAGTGAGCAGCTGAAATTCATCAGTAATAAAAATTTGGGAATCTGCAGTATAGAGTGATTTAAAATTATGAGAGCACTTCACATTATTATGACCATTTCAATCTTCAAAAAGTAAAGTGCTCTTAAAATTTTGAAGAGCTTGAGTAATGCTAACTGCTCAATACTGCAGATCTATATAACCTTCAATCCAGCTTTTATTGATGGAATTCATCAGTAGGCTCAAGGCTTTCTTTCCTAAAGCTGGATAATGTTTTTGACTCAGATGGAAACTTGTATAGAGTAACTTTATTCAGGAAGTGAATTTATTGAGTTTTACTCATGGTTTGTGCAATTGTTAGAAGAAAAAAACTAAAAATTAACGATATTGGGCTCTTACCAGGTAAATGGAGGACAGATTTCATTGTATCATTAAAGGTGTCACAACATTGTCCAAAGGATTTAATAGGAACGATTGAATAGTTTTAAAATTAAAGATCGATATAAGTATGGAGAAGTCTCATCTTCATCTTCTTGCTGAGCAGTTAATACTACCTCCAACCCTGCTTCAAATGGAATTTCAAACTGGGAAGAAACTCATCTATTTTTCCATGGTGCTTCCCACAATGCTAACAATTATTTTTCTGTTTCAGCATAAATATTCATACATATCCAGCCCCTCTCTCACTTTTTAAGTGAAGTCCAACTCCCATGGAGGTTAAATGACTTCAATTGTAAACTCTCCATTTTTAATGAAGCCCATCCATCTCAATATTCTGGAAACCTTGTTCTGGAAAAAAATTCATTTCCTCCCACTCACTTTAATTCAGCTGTTCGTAATAACTGGTCCGCTGGTGGTTGTGTATTTGCTGTTGTTACTTCAATGCCTTTCCTCTTGTGCCTTCATGACAACTTTTAGCTTTGAGATTCTATTGTATCTATTTGGTTTCCTCTTAAGGAAGGGAAGCAGTTTATATTTATTTTTAAATTAGAGCCTATCTACTTGTCACTGGTTTTACAGTTCTACCTGAGAAATGCTGGATTTTTATAAGCAGAATCGGTGTGACACAGTTTTATAAGTAGTGTAACACTGAATTTTATAGCACAGGTTAGTTTATGGTTTTGAATCATCCAGACCCTCTACAGACCAGGTCAAATCTTATGACTTAGCTTGCAATATTAATATAACAAACATAAAGCATGTAAATAAGTACAAGTCACTCAGTCCTCAAAGGAAATAAATTCATGACCATTGAGGATCACAACTTTTGCTGTCCAGCAGCAGTTCCAGGTATCGTGTAGGATTTGTACCTGCTAAATTTCATAGCTAGTGCTCTGTGCACTGTTATGCTTTCCTGTTCTGTAATGGGGGCATCACAACCTGGTTGGTCGGGTGCCTGGGACTTTCAAGACTGGCATGGAGGAATAAGGTTGGCCTGACACTCAGAAACCTTAAGGAAAAGAAATGTAGTGGTGCACAGAACCTTTAGGGTTCCATGGAATGGTCTCCGTTGGAAGGGACCTCCAAAGGTCATCTAGTCCAACCCCCTCTGCAGTTAGCAAGGGCATTCTCAACTAGATCAGGTTGCCCAGAGCCTTGAATATCTCAGGGATGGAGCCTCATCTACGTCCCCTGGCAACCCATTCCACTACCCTCGTGTAAAGAACTTGTTCCTCACATCTAATCTAAATCTCCTCTTCCCTAGTCTGAAACCACTGCCTCTCATCCTATCACTGCAGTCCTTTGTAAACAGTCTCTCTCCATCCTTTTTTGGGGGCCCCTTCAGATACTGGAAGGCCATTATTAGGGCTCTCTTATCCCTTCCTCATAGCAGAGCTGCTCCGATTCCCTGATCATTTTTGTGGCACCCCTCTGGACCTGGTTCAGCATCCATGTCCTTCCTGTATTGAGGGTTCCAGACCTGGACACAGCACTCCTGGTGAGGTCTCTCCAGGGCAAAGTAAGGTGACAGTCACTTCTCTAATATGAACTGCAGAGGAAGCACACTTAGGAAATTGACTTTTTCCTTTGATTAGCCTGTGTGGGAGAGTGTGGGAGTATCACTGCTATGCCCCAGGCCTGACCACATTGAAGGACCACAGTACTGGCTTGGCACAGAAGCATATGAACTATATGAAAGCAGGTAAAAATCACTGCCAAAAAAACAAGCTGTAGCAAAATGAATTTTTTTTTCTGGCCAGTGAAAAACATCCCTGCTGTTGCTACATCACCATGATGTTTTCACTCTGGACTGAGTAGCACCAGCCTAAGCCCAAATAGCAAAAGCTGGTGGGGATTGCAATTCATTGCTTATAAACACCTGAAGCCTTTTAAGGGGCAGTAAAGTGAGGCTGGTTTGGGCAATCAGTCTTTCTGACAGCACCTGCTGCTGGTTGGATTTAGAGCAGCTGCCCTGAGTGGGAAGGAGAGATGGTTAGAAGTGGTTTTTTGCTGCTTAGGGGTGGCTGGAGATGGTTGTCTTCTGGTAAAAACCCTAGGGGACAAATTGAAGACTTGAATGTGCTTAAAGGCAAGCCTTCTGCAAAGGAGGAAGACACGTATGAAAGCTGTCTCTCAGGTAGGAGGATGGGTTTTGTTCCAAAGCGTCTCTCCTTGGCTTTTGCTTTAGCAAGTTCTACCCTTTCCAATAATGCTTCCCTGTAGCCTGCCCCAAGTGTTGCCTCTGCTGTAGGATGGGATTCTTCTGGCAAAGTGTTTGTACCCAGCTCTTATTCTGGCTCTGCCTCAGGAGAGCTGCAGGATTGGTGTTGCCTCCTCCAGCATGTTTCTTGCTATCCTAGGTTCCCTCTGTTGTTTGAGCTCTTCCACTTGTAACTTTCCTTCCAGCTATGCATGGTGTCTTCTGCAGCATCAGATAAGGAGGGAAAAGGGTACTGATTAGATGACCAGCTCTGTCACAGAGAAAGGCTGTTTGCCTTATAAAATGACATTTCTCATGCTAACCATATTACCAGGGGTCAGGAGCAGCAGGTACCAGTCACAGATCAGGAGGAGTAACCATGGCAGTAACAATCTGACAAATTCTTACCTTTTAATGTGCTGTGTCAAAGGAAGGTAAATCCTGAAAATGATACTTCTTCCAACTTTGCTGTAATTAGAATATTGGACCAATTTTGTTGTACTGCAGAATGCTTTTAGTAGTAATTCATCACAGCAGGTACTTTAGTCTGTAAAGTCACTTGGACCCTGCAGAGATGAGGAAACCAACAGGTTTATGTTCACCAAAAAAACCCATGACTTGTGACAGTTCCATCAAAACTGTAAAAAAAAAGTGCCCTCTTTTGCAAAAAAAAAAAAATATAATAATAAAAAAATGGCTACAGGAGCCCTGGAGTCTGTGCTATTCAGGTATTACCAAAAAAAATACTATTTTGGTTTACATTCTGAATGTTTTATTTTCCATTGGATTGATTCATGTCCTTGCAAATATTTAAATATTTAACTAAGATAAATATTGAGATGTATTCAGGGGAAGGTAAAGAGAGCAGACTGAAGCAAAAGAATGAAGCACTTCAAATTAACAGTGCACTAGAACTTAATGACAGTTTTATTGCACTAATGACTGAGATGTGTAAAAGCACATTTAAGTGATTAAAGGAGACTATGAGCTATTTTTTTTACAATGTTTAGCAGCTATGCTATTTTCTGACATGTCCCCTTCTGTTAGAGTGTTCCGAGGAAAAATATTAAAATTGTGTTATAAATTCCATAAGTATTCATGACAATTGCTTTTGGCATTTCAGCATGCATAAGAAAAGGTTTGTACATTTATAGTAAGTTAGCAGCACTGCCAATGACACAGCTAAGTTACCAGTATCATCAGTTTGTCAATTCTTATGTAGGACTTTTGGGGGGAAGCTAATGAGGAATTAACATTTTCACTATTGTTCTTCCCATTCTGGCTCACAAGCTGCAGGTGAGCTTGGTGTACCCCTCTTCAAAAGTCTGTTGGTCACACCCTTTGAGAATTAACATTCAAGATGACCCAAAGATCAGATTTCCAAGATTCCCATTTTACATCTGTGCTACATGGCACTGGAAGCATGTACAACTACCAAGCTGATGGATGTCCCCCCACTCCCAAGATAGCAAACCAGTTTTGCTAGGTTACAGATGGCATCTGGAGCTGCATTACATACCCATCACTGCAGGGGCACAAATTCCACCCCCCAGGGAGTCTTTAGAGTTTTATCACCGTGTGCGTGTTTATACTGGATCATGCTTGTATTTGCATGAGAAAGAAAACACAAAAGAGCAAAAAAGGCAAAGGATACTCTGTCACTTGGGGCAACAAAAGAGATTTGTTGTGATGAGCTTAGGGAATAGCTGTCAGCCCAAGTGCTATGTGGGAGCCTATGTAGATGTGAATCTCAAGTCAGCATACACAACCAACTTCCAAGCAGGCCTTATTAATCCAGGAGGCAAGCAGTTCAAAGGAAAAAAAGCTCAGAGCAGAGCTAAACTCCTGCTAAAAGACCAGTGAGAAGCCAAAGATGTGTGTGGTGGTCATTTCCTCAGGGTGATGTTTGAACTTTATTACATGATGCAGAGTAAGGACTATGATTTGTGTCTTTGCAGAGTGATTTTATCAAACTGCCTGTCCAGTCCTAGAAAGGACATAGGCAGCTAGTGTTCAGCCCAGCAGGATTACTATGCTCTTCCCATTCTCCTTTTAGTGATTTATGTGCCTGCTTTCTTATGTCCTTGGCCTGTGTGCTTTTTCTTTGCCTTTTTGTCATAAATTCATAGAGTGCTTAACCTTTATTTCCAGTCATGGTTTCTTGGGGTTACCATATTAATTATAATTAATTATCACTTTGCTTCTTTGGTTGGTGAATGAGATTTGGCCACAAGGGAAAAAGGATAAACATTATCTTTTGAAGTATATGTGAAATGTTAATATTGGTCCCATGAAGGTGGCAAGAGAGACTTAAACCAATGCTCAAAACTGATTGCTATTTTCCCAGTTATTTCTTCCCAGCATTTATCTGTTGTTCAGCTTGGTTGAGCACTATACATCACAAGTACTGAGTTTCACATTTTAAATAGTCATTGACATGACTGAAATAAGAGTTTTGTTTCCTTTTCTCTTTGAGGTCCTAAAATAAAGAATAATGGATAGAACCACACTTTGTATAGCCAAGTAACATTAAAGGCAAACAAGCATGGGCTAAGGCTAGTGCCCCAATAGGTGAGACATAAATCAAAGGTACTGACCTATTTTAGGTCATTAAAATTCCATGATCCTTTGTGAGAAATGGAGAAACTTAGAACTGTGGTTCAAAGTGTATGTATTCCACCATGCTTCAGGGGGTTTCTGACATTTTTCACTAAGATGGCAAGTAACCAAGATGTCAGCTAGAAAATATTTAAAGAACAGTGAATTCTTGAACCAAAAAAAAGAACCAAACCCAAAATATCAACTTTTGTAACTTTCTTCTTTACTCATTTTGTATTCTGTGAGCAGACTTGCAGGATTTTTCTGCTTTCCATCTGTGCCATTCCTCTTAAGAAAAAGACAAAGCTCTCAGTTTCTTTATGTCAGAGAATAACTCTAGTGATATCCTGAAGTTTTTTACCTCTGAGATATTAAAACTTATGTTGGGGATTCTGATCCAACAAATAGTCACTGAATACCAAGTTGACCACCACAAAAATTTCAGAGATTTTGAGGTAGATCTGATCTCAGGAATAGGAGGCTGACAGGAAACCTTATTGCTCCCTACAACTACCTGAAAGGAGGCTGCAGTGAAGTGGGGGAAGGGGGTGTGAAACAACTTTTTCTCCCAGGTAGTGAGAGGACAAGAGGAAATATTTTCAAGTTGCACCAGGGTAGGTTTAGATTGGATATTAGGGAAAATGTCTTTCCTGAGGGAGTGGTCAGGTATTTGATCAGGGAAATGGTGAAGTCAACATCCCTGGAGGTGTTCATAAAACATGTGGATGTGGCACTTCAAGATATGTTTTAGTGGAGACGGTGGTGCTGGATCTATGGTTGGAATCAATGATCTTGCAGGTCTTTTCCAACCTTAATGATTCTGTGGCAGTAAGTTAGCCAAGGTGTTACGGATTACTAAGACTGCTGTCAATACCTTTAATAATTCTGATTTATAATTCTATCCTATAAATTCAAACGTGAATCTTCATTTAAATTAAAATATAGGAAATATGACCGTGGCAATGACAGTTACATAAGATTTTACCAGACAGTGTTTAAATAATTATGTTTTTAGAGTGATGCTATTCACAGTCGGCTCTGACTTAATTTTTTAATGTTTCTGAATGAATTTTTCCATTATACCTCTGTGACATATTATTCAAATAAATTCATTAAATTAAGTTAGTTCTCATGGAGCTAGAATAAGTCCTCACTCACACTGCAATTCTTTTCCATGAGGCAAAAGTACTGCCTTTGGGCTGTTACTGTGTAAAGCAGTTCTCTCGGACCTGTTTCTGAGCTTCTATCTCAGATGTATTACGCCTTTAATATAAAGGGAACCTGCCTGTTTAGTTGAGTTCAGTACCATGAGAATATCCAAGTAAGCACAATAGACTGAGTGATCTTCTTGTGTTTTGTTCTTTTGTGGTATTTTTTCACTTGTTCTTGGATTATTGCAAACTCTTGCATCAGGCCTCTTAATGTTAAACATAAACCCAAATAATTACATACACCTTTGGTGAAAAAATGTTGGCATCAATAAGAACAAATTTACAGCACTCCTAGAACTTATCTCTCTCCACAGAAATTTTAGAAATCTTCCTGCAGCAGATACAGCCCTTGATTTCTTGCAGTTAAAGTCACACTGCATAAACCCAAAATTAGATGTAATCTTGAAATATATGAGGAATATTATAACCTTCCAGTACTTAAAAGTACTTCCAGTGGCAGAAGGAGGTGTAATGTTGTGAACTAGAAGAGGGTAGATTTATGTTAGATATTATGAAAAGATTCTTTACTGTGAGGGTGGTGAGGCACTGGAACAGTTTGCATAGAAAGACTGTGTATACCTCATCCCTGGAATTGTTCCAGGCAAGATTGGATGGGGTTTAGCACAACCTGACCTATTTTTCAGGGGAGATTTAGATGGGATATTAGAAGATCATTCTTCACTTCTCAAAGACTGGAACAGAATCCCCAGGGAGGTTTTTGAATCCCCATCCTGGAAGGTGTTTCAAAGAGGCAGAGATGTGGTGCTGAGAGAGACAGTTTAGCACCAGGCCTGGGTAATGATTGATCTCAATGATGTTAAAGGTCTTTTCCAACTGAAAAAATTCTATGACCTTTAAGATCTCTCCCAACCCAAACCATTCTATGATTCTGTGACAACTGCCCTGACAGAAACACAAACAGTGGACACGTGTCTGGCAAAAGGCAGTGCTAAAGGCTGATAAACATCACCTTGGGCCTCTCAAATGTTAACTGGGCTGGATGCACCTTGATGCTATTTGCAGAAGGCAGCAGAGGCTCCCTGCAACAGCAGGGGGCTAGGGATCATCCCACGAATCCAGGCAGGAGCAGCACAATCGGGGGGCACTGGAAGCAGCGCAAGCTCACACATCAAGGGCCACTGAAGATGTGACAAGGCTGGTCTGGGAAATAGACTAACAGATGGGGTTAATAGAATCATAGAATATTTTTGGTTGGAGAAGATCTGTAAGGTCATTAAGTCAAAGAATTACCTGACTACCAAATTATGTTCCACATCGAGAAGGCACAGTCTGCTATGGGCATTGCGATACAGCATTTGCAGCAGACTCAGGAGGGGATCGAGCAACAGAGCCCCAGTTTAAAAGCAGATCCTAAGTAAAAGCAGCTTTGAAATGCATGCAGATACAGTCCTATTAATATTTTATTTTGTCTGAAACAAAAGTTGGATTTGTGGTTATTTCATGGAATCTCTATCTTTTCAACCCAAGGTTTCTCCCCGTTAGAATAAAAACTGCATAAAATTTGATAGCTGAAACACCTCTTGTGAGCAATGTTTGCAGCTGAAGTTAGTTTCTGGTGTATCTGAAATAGCTAGAAATTTTTATTTAAGAGAATTTGTTATTTAGTTAGCCTGTCAGCACAAAAACATAGTAGACAAGGCTGCAATTTAACGAAACAAATGATGAATAATGTGTCTCCTTTCCTGAAGACTCTGAAAACACTTTAGAAGCTGTTAGCCCAGTTTGAACTAGCAGTAGAAATCAGACTGCAGTCTTTCTTCAATGGCAAAGTTGCAGATTATATTTGTTTTGGTTTTAGAAAAGGAAAAGGGATTAGATGTTCAGTATCCTGGAAATTTAGGACCATCAATGGGCTTAATATTTTGAAAAGCATTACTGAAAATTGTGAAAAGGGACATGAAAATATGGGAAATACAATTTCATTATGCCATCACCTATGTACATAGGACTATTGAACATATGGTAATCTGCCTCTCTTTCTCTGCTTTTAATGCCCAAATTGTTTTCCTGCCTTCAGCAAAATCAGGTTTATTCTTTATTCCTCAGAGCAATCACAGACTGAACTGTGTTCTTACATTCTCACACTCATCCCCATACCTGTTAACAAAACCACATAATATTCATGATGATGTTACTCTGCTATCCATGAGCAAAAGAACAAAACAAATTATACATATAATATGTATTTTAAAGAGCTTGCTAAGGTCTCTGCAATATATGTGGTGTGTTTGTTGGTGTTTTTTGTTTTGTGGTTTTGTTTTTTGTTTTGTTTTTTTTAGTAATACCTAAAACTAGAGTGGTGTTAATAAAGCACAATAAGGAGAGTGTTGTAACAGTGATTTAATGCTAGCCCTCTACTCTGCTATGGTAGGAGCTCACCTGGAGTACTCTGTCCAGTTCTAGGCTCTCCCCTTCAGGGATGGGCAACTGCTTGAGAGGGTACAACATAGGGTTATGAAGATAATTAGGGGACTATAACATCTGTCTTATGAAGAAAGACTGAGAGACTTGAGGCTTTTTAGCCTGGAGAAGACCGAGGCAGGGATCTTCTCAATGCTTTTAAATACTTAAAGGGCTGGTGTCAGGGTGATGAGGCCAGTCTTTTTTTCAGTGATGCCCAGAGACAAAACAAAAGGTAAAGGGCATAAACTTGAACATAGGAAGTTCCATCTAAACACGAAGAGGAACTTTACTTTGAGAGTGGCAGAATACTGGAACAGGTTGCCCAGAAAAGTGGTAGAGTCTCCATTACTGGAGTCATTCAAAGCCTGCCTGGATGCTTTCTTGTATAACTTGCACTAGATGAACCTACTGTGGCAGTGGGGTTAGACTAGATGATCACCAGAGGTCCCTTTCAACCCCTGTCATTCTGGGATTATGCTATTCCAGCTACCACCTGGATATTTGTTTCCTCTCCTGTCCTGAATCAAGTGTCTTTGCTTCACCTCTCTGCCCTCATTCTCCGAAGTATGTTGTAAAACCTTGTTTTAAAATTGATTTCTTTCAAAGCCCTAGGCCCTGACTAGATAACTCACTTGTTGAATAAAATCTGATCTCTTAATTTGCCTCTCACACAACCCCCCTATCAGAATTTCCTGTGCTACTTTGCTCAGTGAAGATATATTTACTATTGATCACTTTTATAGAAAATGTTGGTTTACCACCTTCACAAAAAGTCTATAAAAGTACATAAGTGCCCAAGGGCTAGATCAAGAATAACAAACAAGCAGCTAGGCTTGCTCTACTGTGAATGAGTTCCATCAGAATAACAACAGCTCCCCTCACTGAATACGTATGCACACAGAACTGTCTAAAATCAGACAGTTTGGAAATGCCAAACATGCAGCATGTCCAGGCTACCCTGAAGTTTCAATTCCTGGCTGAAGGCAAATGCATTTTTGCATCCAATATGCAAAATGTAGATTTTTAGCCCTGATGTGAGTTTTCTTGACCGCATGCCTGAGACCTGCCTTTTGCTTTGCAAATAGACCCTCACCTCAGAACAGCTTACAGGCTGGAGAAAACATGACTGCGTCTCCCACAATGCTGTTACTGTTGTGTGATTGTATAGATTCACAGAATCAGAGTCATAGAACTGTTGAAGTTGGAAGAGATCTCTGAGATCATCAAATCCAACTGCTGCACTGATATCCAATGAAGCTGTCTTAGCAGTATAAGGAGGCTATGATCACGTATATGATTTTGATTCTGTTCTGGTTAATATATTAAATTAATTGTATAGAATAGAATAAACCAGGTTGGAAGAGACCTTCAAGATCATCATGTCCAACCTATCATCCAACACCACCCAATCAAATAAACCATGCAGCCAAGCACCCTATCAAGTCTCCTCCTGAATACCTCCAGTGATGGTGACTCCACCACCTCCTCAGGCAGCCCATTCCAATGGGCAATCACTCTCTCTGTGTAAAACTTCCTCCTAACCTCCAGCCTAAACCTCCCCTGGCACAGCCTGAGGCTGTGTCCTCTTGTTCTGGTACTGGTTGCCTGGGAGAAGAGACCAACCTCTGCCTGTCTACAACCCCCCTTCAGGTAGTTGTAGAGAGCAATAAGGTCACCCCTGAGTCTCCTCTTCTCCAGGCTAAGCAACCCCAGCTGCCTCAGTTTGTGGCATCTATTTTGAAAACATCACTTTCCCATAAGTATGCCTGGTGGGTTGGTTGCATTATGACCTCAAGTTGCACCAAGGGATGTTTAATTTGGATATCAGGAAAAATTTATTTACTGAAAGGGTAGTCAGGCATTGGAACAAGCTGCCCAGTGAAGTGGTGGAGTCACCATCCCTGGAGGTGTTCAAAAAATTGTAGATGTGGCACTTTGGGACATATTTTAGTGGGCATGGTGATGGTGGTTGGACTTGATGATCTTAGAGGGTTTTTTCCAACCTTAATGATTTTATGATTATCCTCTCCCCACCCCCAAAAAAATAAAAGTGGTGATAATAAGAGGGCTTTTTATGGAGTTAGATCCTTAAATGGCCCAGTATAGAATCATTGAATCAATAAGGTTGGAAAAGACCTCAAAAATCATCAAGTCCAACCTATCACCCAACCTCATGACTACTAGACTGTGGCACCAAGTGCCATGTCCAATCCCCTCTTGAACACCTCCAGGGACGGTGATTCCACCACCTCCCTGGGCAGCCCAATCCAATGGTGAACGACTCTCTCTGTGAAGAACTTTCTCCTCAACTCAAGTCTAAACTTCCCTTGGTGCAGCTTGAGACTGTGTCCCCTTGTTCTGGTTACCTGGGAGAAGAGACCAACCCTCTCCTGGCTACAACTACCCTTGATGTAGTTGTAGAGAGCAAGAAGGTCTCTCTTGAGCATCCTCTTCTCCAGGCTAAACAATCCCAGCTCCCTCAGCCTCTCCTCATAGGGCTTGTGCTCAAGGCCACTCACCAGCCTTGTTGCTCTTCTCTGGACAAGTTCAAGGGTTTCAATGTCCTTCTTAAATTCAGGGCCCCAGAACTGGACACAGTACTCAAAGTGTGGCCTAATCCATGCTGAGTACAGAGGCACAATGACTTCCCTGCATGTGCTGGCCACACTATTCTTGATTCAGGCCAGGATGCCATTGGCCTTCTTGGCCACCTGGGCATACTGCTGGCTCATGTTCAGTTGGCTGTCAATCAGTACCCCCAGGTCCCTTTCTGTTTGGCAGCTCTCCAACCACTCTGATTCCAGCCTGTAGTGCTGCATGGGGTTGTTGTGACCAAAGTGCAGCACCTGGCACTTGGACTTGTTGCATGGCATCATGTTGGACTCTGCCCATTTTTCCAACTGGTCAAGCTCTCTCTGCAGAGCCCTTCTATCCTCTAACTGATCAGCATCTGCTCTGAACTTGGTGTCATCTGCAAATTTACTGATGATGGACTCAATCTCCTCATCCAGATCATCAACAAAGATATTGAACTGGATGGGGCCCAGCACTGATCCCTGGGGGTCTCCACTAGTGACTGGCCGCCAGCTGGATGTGGCACCATTCACCACCACTCTCTGGGCTCAGCCCTCTAGCCAGTTCCTAACCCAGTGCAGAGTGCTGCTGTCCAAGCCACGGGCTGACAGTTTGGCCAGGAGTTTGCTGTGGGGGACAGTGTCAAAGGCCTTGCTGAGGTCCAGGTAGACTACATCTACAGTCTTCCCCACATCCACCAGGTGGGATGCTCTGTATGAAGTACAGTGTCTCTATCACAAAAATCACAGACTATATATGGTTGAGAGAGACCTCAAAGATCATCCAGTCCAACCCTCAACCCAGCACTGAAAGGTCAACACTAAACTATGTCCCTAAGTTCCAAGTCCACACACTACTTGAACACCCCTGGGAATGGTGACTCTGCCACTGCCTTGGGCAGACCATTCCAATGTTTGGTAACCCTTTCAATGAAGAAATATTTCTTGATATCCAGCCTAAACCTCACCTGGCACAGCCTGTAACCATTTTCTCTACTGCTGCAGCTTGTCACCAAGGAGAAGAGACTGGTGCCCTCCTTGCTCCAGCCTCCTTTCAAGTAGTTGTAGCAAGTGATGAGGTCGCTCCTCAGCCTCCTCTTATCTAGATTGTACAACCCTGAGGAGGAGCTCTGGGCCCTTCATGAGCATTGGTGCTCTTCTCTGGACATGCTTCAGCACCTCAATGTCCTTCCTCTAGTGAGGAGACCAGAACTCAGTACTTCAGGTGTGGCCTCACCAGTGCTGAGTACAGGGGGATGATCACCTCCTTATTCCTGCTGGCCACTGTGTTTGTAATACATGCCAGGATGCTGTTGGCTTTCTTGGCCAGCTGGGCACATTGCTGACTCATATTCAGTTGACTATCAATCCATACCCCCAGGTCCCTCTCCAAGTTGTAGCTTTTCAACCACACATGCCCAAGTCTGAACTTACCATGGGGTTCTTGTAATGCAGGTGCAAGACCTGGCACTTGGCCTTGTTGAACTTCATACAATTAGCCTTGGCCCATTGCTCTAATCTGCCCAGATCCTTGTAAATCTTCCCTACTCTCCATCAGATCAACAGAGCCACCCAGCTTAGTGTCATCTGCAAGCTTACTGAGGAGCAATGTTACACCTTGGTGCCATGGTCTAGTCGTGAGGTCTGTTGGGACAGGTCGGACTTGATGATCCTTGGGGTCTCTTCCAACCTTAGTTATACTGTGATACCTGTATTGAGCTAATTCCATGTCTGACCCACTTCTATGAGCAGTGTGTTTAATGGCTAACCTGCTGCAGGAGGTTTGTAACAATGCCCTGTCAGCATTCTTTAATAATATTGTGCTAAATCCCTTCCCTAAATTCACGCTGCATGGAGATAAATACCACTGCCACCATCTCTTTTATATTTAATTATTCTGACAGTGTAGGTCTGGACACATGAACAAGATTTAAACCCTCTCTTTGTTTTTTCTTCTTATATTTTAGGCTTTTTTTCTTTTGAATTTTGTTTTCCTTTTCCTTCTTCTTTTTTCTTTTTCCCCCTCTTTTTTCTTTCTTTGCTTTAAACAATGGATATTCAGTTGTTAGATCAGGTCAGTACTGTGGAGTTAATGGTCTTGTGAGGAGCACCTGAAGGAAATAGAATAGAATAAACCAGGTTGGAAGAGACCTTCAAGATCATCGCGTCCAACCCATCAACCAATCCAACACCGCCCAAGCAACTAACCCACGGCACCAAGCACCCCATCAAGTCTTCTCCTAAAAACCTCCAGTGATGGCGACTCCACCACCTCCCCAGGCAGCCCATTCCAATGTGCAATCACTCTTTCTGTATAGAACTTTTTTCTAACATCCAGCCTGAACCTCCCCTGGCGCAGCCTGAGACTGTGTCCTCTTGTTCTGGTACTGCTTGCCTGGGAGAAGAGACCAACATCCGTGTGTCTACAACCTCCCTTCAGGTAGTTGTAGAGAGTAATAAGGTCACCCCTGAGTCTCCTCTTCTCCAGGCTAAGCAACCCCAGCTCCCTCAGCCTCTCCTTGTAGGGCTTATGTTCCAAACCCCTCACCAACTTTGTTGCTCTTCTCTGGACTCGTTCCAGCAAGTCAACATCCTTCCTAAACTGATGGGGTGGTTTAGTTTGGAAAAAAGGAGGCTGAGTGGATACCACCAGGTTCTCTACAATTACCTGAAAGGAGGCTAAAGCCAATTTGGGCTGGTCTTTTCTCCCAGGGAACAAGCAACTGGTTTAGTCAGGAACTTATCAATGAGAGGTTAATGATTGGGCTTGCTGATCTTCAAAGTATTTTCCAAGCTAGACAGTTCTGTGATGGTTCCTGTGCACAATGCTCTGACTGGCACATGCTGGCCAGGGCTGGTGCTGCATCCTTGCTGACTACCACAGTCAGTGTATTATTTGTTCTCTAATGTCCCTGAAAGTCCTAACCAAGGGGAAGAGGGACAAAGATGGAGTGTTTTTCCTGTCTGTCACAGCTGCTTTCTTGGAGAACCCACCAGAGTACAATTACCAGCTTTGCCAAGGCAAGGCCATGAGATGATTCTAAGATGCTGAGGGGAGGCAGGCTGCACACCTGCAAACAGCAGCAAAAAGGCTAAGGCATCCAAAGCATTCTGCAATAGCACACACACAGAAAATTAGCAGCAAGCATCACCATTGTCTGATGAGGCTGCAACGTATGAAAATCCTTTTCTGAGCTCTGAGTCATAAAACAATTTTATTGGTGCAGCTATTCATCAGCCTCAGCTCTCTAAAATTAGATACTTGGGATCCAAGTCAGCAGAACATTTTCTACATGTGCATGGAATTGAGGCAAAGCTTTTGATTCAACATTTATTTATTCTTTTCCTTGTCTTTAGAACCACCATAATTTACTCATCTTGTAAAAGTCTTAGAACATCTTGAAAGATAATGGAAAAAATCAGAAGGATATTCATTATTTGGCTAGTATTCAGTATCTAGACATTTAACTTCTTTTAAGAAAGAGCTTCCATAGTTGATGTCACCTTACTTTAAACTTTTAGAATTTACTATCCTGTACTACCATCATTTAAATTATGCTACATTTTATGCTGTATGCTACATTTTATGCTGTAAGTTCTTCATAGATTTTTGAAGTAATTAAAGAGCAGTATAATATTTACTCTGGCAAGTCCAAGATGTCCTCTTAATTTCCTTGTAAACAATGGTAAATTGCTCTGTTCTTTATCTAGCTCCAGAGAAATCATCAGTAAAAATAAAATACTAGAAAATCCAAAAGCCAAATAATTAAACAAAAAAGAAATACACACAAACAAATAAGACCCCACCCTCCCACCCTCCCAGCCCCAGCTGACACACTCCCTCAATTTTATTTATTTGTATTTAATTCACATAAATGCTTTGTTCTCAGCCACTAGCATGTTCACTTGGAATACAGCTTCTTTGGTCTCCATTCATCTCAATTACCTCTTTTTCACACTAGCCATTTAGAATCTTTAAATATTATTGGGTTTGGCAATTTTGTCCAAAAACCAAATTAGGAACATATAAGCAAGATAGATGCATATACTAAGGAATGCAGATTAAAACAAGACAATTGCATTTAGACAAGTGTATAGCAATATTTCAAATTGTCAATGATCAGTGCACATGACTCAGAGTTAACACACTCTGTCTTGGTGCCAGCTATCTTTGTGTAGGTTTGAAGGTGACTTTTTAGCTTTCCTGTGTGCAGCTACCTATAAAAAGTCTACAAGTTATTTTACATTTATGATAAATCTTACTTCATTTTCCAGAAAGAGAGCTGTTGGATGAGTTTATTTCAAACATGGTCCTACTGCCTTCTAATAAAACTTTATCATCTTTGATATTTATCGCCGTCGCTGGGGGTGTTCAGGGTGAGGCTTGACAGAATGCTTGGTTGCATGGTTTAGTTGATTGGGTAGTGTTGGATGATAGGTTGGACATGATGATCTCGAAGGTCTCTTCCAACCTGGTCTATTCTATTCTATTCTGTTCTATTCTAAATGAAGGTTATCTTTTCTGAGCTTCTTTTTAGATTTTCAGAACATGCTGCCTTTTGGGGTTTTTTCCTCTCACATTAATGTCTCATTTAGAGCAGCAGGATGAGCCAGACTTTCTTGTGCCCTACAACACCCTGAAAGGAAGTTAAAGTGAGGTGGGAGCTGGTATCTTCTCTTTAGTAGCAAGTGATAGGATGAGAGGAAATAGCCTCAAGTTGCACCAGGGGAGATTTGGGTTGGATATTGAAAGAAACTTCCCCACTGAAAGGGTTCTCAAAGACTGGACCAGGATCCATAGGGAGGTGGTTGTGTCCCCATCCCTGGAAGTGTTTCAAAGAGGCAGAGATGTGGTGCTCAGGCATGAGGTTTAGTACTAGACTTGGATGAGTTAGATAATGGTTAGACTTGATCTTAAAGGTCTTTTCCAACTGAAATGACTCTGTGGGGAAATAAAGAAAAAGAAAAAAAAAGAGGAGGATTCTAAATGGTTTTCTATTTGATATCTGTGGAAAACATTCAAAAAATATGTAAATATATATGTGGAAATCTACAGCTTTCTCTTGTGACTGCAGGAATTAAAAAAGAAAAAAACCACAAACAAACAGAATTAATAAAATAAATATTTTTCTTAGGGCTCATGAATAGCTACAAACATGAAAGCATACACAAATCGGGGTGGGGGGAAAGGCCTGTATGGCTACCTACACCAGATTCATCAAAGACTTAGTCACAAAGATTGACAAAGTATTTGAGTTGTTGTCACTGCCAATGGATATCAAAAACCCTTTAAAAGCAGTAGCACTGAGATTTCCCCAGGTATACCTTCAGTGTTTTCCCTAGCTCCATGTCTTCACGTTCACACTATGTTTTCAAAGGGCTGGCTGAGCAATGCTCTGTTTCTGCATTGTAAGGCAGAATAGCAATGTACTGTGGTACAATACAGAGTTACTGGAAGGCATTATAATACAATGGGGAGCTTCTAATGAGCTCCATTTATCACTTGGAAGTGCAAAATTTAGGGACAGGAAATACTAAACTCTTGGTATAATATTAAAAATAAATACATGCTCACAAAACTATGACCAAAAAAACTCACAAACAAAAACCCCACCACCCCTTGAACTCTTGTCTTTAGCAGTAAGAAGAATCAATTACATGTTCTATGGAGTCTTCAGTTTAAATGCAGAAGCACAAAGAAAAACCCAGTTTAACTCCAACTGAGGTTTTATTTCTCTATGACGCAGAGAGAGTTATTAGCACTCCTGGGTATATCACATAGGAACTATCTTTGTGTTTGTTTTTTTTATTTCTGATAATCCACCTCTACTTCTTGCTACCCCCAAAAGCCAAGAGTCAAATATAATACTGATGTTTTTCATTATTAGCAACATGGAACACACAAGGTACACCTTCAGCAAACATGCCGATGATATCAAATTAACAATGACAAGAAAAAGCAGAGATTTGCCCATAGTATTGCAGTAGGGCCCAGTGTTGGAAGTAAAACTTTCTGACCAAAGTCACTTAAGTGAGAAATCATTAGTTTGTGACTCCTGACAGACTAATTGGTGTGTATGGAGCTTCATAATAATGTGTCTGTATTGATCCTGTCTCTGCTGTGTTAATTTCTAATCTAATATCTTGGGAATCTTTGTATTGTGCTCTGTTTAGCTCTGTAGGTGTACTTGCTTTTTTCTGCAGAGATTCTGCAGTGATGGTTGCCCTGCATATTTTCAGGCAACGCTATCAAAGATCAAGACTATAGGGAGACTTTAGCTACAGTACATCTCTGGCTAGCCAGCTTTATCAAAATTTCCAGTCAGGGCAGCAGCTCATATGAGTACTTCTCAACTGCTGGCTTTGTGGAGAATGAATAGAGGGCAGTCATCAGGAGAAGGTCTGGGGTGCTTGTTTACAAGGAGCTCAACATGAGCCTGCAATGTGTACTTGAAGCTCAGAAAGCCAACTATATCCTGGTCTGAATCAAAAGAAATGTGGCTAGCAGGTCAAGGAAGGGGATTCTCCCCCTCTACTCTGCTCTTCTGAGACCCCACCTGGAGTCCTTCATCCAACTCTGGAGCCCCCAACACAGAAAGATCATGAACCTGTTAAAGCAGGTGTAAAGGAAGAAATTCTTCTTCATAGGGGTACTAAGGTGTTTGCTCAGAGAGATTTTGGAGGTTCCAATCCTTCAAGTGTTCAAAGCCAAGTAGTAGGTGGCCTTGAGGATCTGATCCAATAGGAGTTGTCCCTGCAGGGGGGTTGGAACTAGATGATCTTCAAGATCCCTTTTCTTCCAAACCATTCTCTGAGTCTATGATTCTGCAAACTTTTTGTTTCAGTTATGCAAGTTATTTTCATTGTGCAGTAAATCTTCAGTATCAGTGTGAAGTTTTTTTAATAATTATGAGAAAGTTTTTGTATAATTATTAATACTTTATTATCTGCAATTGTCATCAGTTTGGACAACATTTTT
This sequence comes from Dryobates pubescens, assembly GCF_014839835.1. Taxonomy (NCBI): domain Eukaryota; kingdom Metazoa; phylum Chordata; class Aves; order Piciformes; family Picidae; genus Dryobates; species Dryobates pubescens. The sequence goes on from NC_071614.1 coordinate 39,605,264, forward strand.
GTGTAGCTGCATTGAAGACAAATTTGCTTAACGAATGGTAGTCAAGAAAATTAATCACCACCATCATTTTATACCATTCTCCTTGGCATGGCACAGAGGCAGCTGCTAATCAAAGGGGAAATACTGAGTGTAACAAGGAGATGCGGGTACTTAAGACAGAAACAAAGCTGATAGGAGTACTGTTGTGTAAGGGTCTGTAAGGAACTGTGAAAGCTTTAAAGCCATGCTAAAAATTAGAAAGAATGAGGAGGCTTTCAAATACCCTCAGTGATTTCTAACATATGCTACATAAAGACTGCACCAAGCAAGGAAAGATAGACAGTGAATTACAGGCCAGATGTTTTTTGTGAATGGGCTTGATCGTCTCACAGTAGTTGAAAGTACTGAAGATACAAATAAGAGGCAAGAAGAAAGAGGGAGGCCTGGGAGAGGCTGAGGAGAGGGAGTAACTTATAATACAGATTTATATTGTCACAAGTGGTAGCAATATTGGAATAAAATGCAAAATCAGATTCTTTGACCCTAAATGAAAGGCACTTCAAGTGGGAAAAGAAACAAAGTAATTCATACATGAAAAATTGCTGGTGTTGTAAATAAGTTAAGGCAGGAATGTTAACCTATAAAGCAATTCTGCTTAAATTTCAAAGCAAAACCCACTGCTGTAATAATTTATCTTGCTCTGTGTCACAGAGTCATTCAATCATTCAGGCTGGAAGGAAACTCACAATGCCTCTACTGTAACTTCATGTTCAAAATTCAGCTTAGATTTCTGAAGACTTTGGCTAGGCAGGACTGTAAAATGTGCAGTGACAGGAGTTAGGAAACACCTCTGGGCAACTTGTTCCAGTTTTTCATAATGACTTTTCTCCCTCACCATACACCTCAGAACACAGTAGGGCTCCATTTTCTCAGTAACTTTCATAAAGTTTACCCCAAGGCCATCACTGCTCCAGGCTGCCCAAGTCTAGCTGCCTCAGTCTTTCCTCTCAGCACAAGTGCTCCAACCCCATGAGCGCATTGATACCCTCCACTGACTCACTCTGGTATGTCCTGCAGCCTCCCCTGAACAAAGTACACCAGAAGCTGCCTAACAAGTGCTGGGTAAAGGAAATCAGTCCCTCTGCACTAGTATAGCCCAGGATGCTGTTGGCTGTCACCAGTGCCAGAGCTCACTGATGGCTCAGGCCCACTTTGCAAACTTCATGAGGGTTTATTCTGCCTTCTCCTCCTATTTATACATAGAATAAACCAGGTTGGAAGAGATCTTCAAGATCATCGCATCCAACCCATCAACCAATCCAACACCACCCAAACAACTAACCCATGGCACCAAGCACCCCATCAAGTCTTCTCCTGAAAACCTCCAGTGATGGCAACTCCACCACCTCCCCAGGCAGCCCAATATTAATATTATTAATAAAAACATATTATAGAGAGGATGTCCCAGGTAAACCTCTTCACTAATGATTTAGGTAGTTTTGTTTGCCTGCAGAAGGCCAGGAATTTGTGGAAACCAAAGCATCTTAATCTTTTAAAGTAATTATCAGAAGCTCTGAATCACTGACAACCCTCTCTGGGGTTTCTTAGTAATAAATGGCCAAATATATATGTTCTTTTGTAAGTAGTTCCATCATTTTTTATGTCAGCACTGAAATGTAAATGAATGCCAATACTACTGCAAGTTGTGTTACATTTGAAAACCATTTGTAGGGATGGTGTTGCACATCATGGGAGCCACTCTAACTGAGCAGGTTCTTAAGGAAAATGTAACTCATGCAATCAACATACTCTGCTGTTGAGCTCTGCCCCAAAAGATGATGGCATCTGTCAAGTGGAGCTTAAAGTCCTTGAAGCCAGCACAAACATTTTCTTCCTTCAAACCTTTTCCCTTGCAGCTGAAAATTCACTACATCACTCTAAATAAAAGGAGGGGACAGGAAAAGGTCTCTGGTCTTATATACTGAGCCTTAGACTCCTATCTCATAATTAATAGGGGAGGTTTAGATTGAATATTAGAAAAGTGTCTTTACTGAAAGAGTACCTGGACAGTGGACAGGCTGCCTAGGGATGTGGTGGAGTCACCATCCCTGGAGGTGTTCAAAAAGATGTTTAGACACAGCACATTGAGACATAGTTTAGTGGACATGATGGTGTTGGGCTGATGCTTGGACGTGATGATTTTAGAGGTCTTTCCAACCATAATGATTCTGTGATTCTATGACTTCCTTTGATATTTAGAACAGCATTTTACGTGTCTCAGGGAAAGCCTATATTACATTGTTTACCTGTATAGCTTCCAGAAGCAGAGACATCCTAAAGACAGTCATTGTATGCTGGGTATCAGTATTGCACCTGTAATATTTTTCATTCCTCCTATTTTCTGTCATTTAGATGTCCCTGTCTAAGTGAAAAGGCATGAAATATAACAAAATGTTTCTCTTGTGTATGAAGTTAATATTCAACAAAACTGAGTCATAGAGTATACAAGTCACCAAGACAGTACTTCAGAAAGTAAGTAGTGCACCTCAGAGCTTTGTCAAGTAATAGGAATTCATAATATCATTTTGAAGTAGTGTATTTAGTGTTTCCCAAATAATTTTTAGCATCACATATTAGCTATACGAGGTTTTATAAAAACTAGAAGTCCCAGATATTTCCAGCCCTCTTTGTTTTATACTGTCTTTTCACTGGGAAGCAATGTGAATTATTTTTTTCTATGAATGGCAAGTACAGAGCATTGGTAAAAATCAAGTTCAGTGCATATGACACAAGAGATTCTTACCCCAGAGAAGTCTCAAAGGACATCCAGTTATAATGCCCTGCTTCAAGCAGAAAGATATGTGGTGTTTGCAGAGGAGAAATGAGTGTGTTGCTGAGACAGCTGCACACTACAAGCTGAAGTCAACCTCAGGGAGAGGAGGGATCCAAAGAGAATTGTCAGTGCAGCAGACACCAGCTTGATGTCCTGTTCTTGCCCATTCCCCAGAGGCACCAACCCCCTCATCTCATAGGCGCTTGGGGAGTTCACGAGTTTATTGTATGTTTCTGTGCTCCCTGTTTTGGTGTTAGAACACTTCGCTTGTTGATGTTAATAGCATACTGTAGGAAGAACCACCACCCATCCTCAACCTTCTTCTAATTCTGCTGCCTCTCCTGATGGCAGCAGAAGCCTCTCTATTGATCTGTAAAACGTAAGACAGGCTTCTGCGCCACCAGTAACAGCAGTCTGAGTGATGATTGCAAGTGTCCTGGACCATGAGCCCTTTTACAATCCCTAAAGGTAGTTCTCTTGTTGTCATAGCTTACCCAGACTCCCCATGGAAGCTCCTTCTGTTCCCTCCTCATTTTGCACAAATGCAAGAGCAAGCAGGATGAGCTTTGTGTGAGCATCCACTGCTTAGTGTTTCAGCTGAGAGTTCTAAGAAAGCCCTGAATTTCTGCCTAGTACACAAGTATGTATCACATGGACATGAAAAAAAAAATCCTTTTTTTTGGAAAAATGGCGAAGCTGTGTCAACATAGAGTAATGCAGGATCATGTCCACTAAACATAATCATTGCAAGGTAAATGCAGCAATGAAAATTCAATAAATAAATTAATTTGCCTTGACAGACACAGGAGATATTTCTCAGTGACTCAGAAATTAAATCAAAACAACTGAACACAGACTACTTGAAGAGCACTTTTTGGATTTTTATTCTGGCTTTTGTTCAGCAGAAGAACAAACTGATATGAGCAGATGATGAGTTTTATGGGAGTCTTGTGTGCTCCTTAGATGCAATACATAATGTGTTAACTTTAGTGAAATGCTAGGACTGTGAGAGATTCAGAATGTTCTAATCTTATCCAGATAGATGTGTCTGATTCCAGACATTTTTTTCCCCATGTCACTGTGTAAGAAAATAATTTTTCTGTTTTACAAGCTAAATACTACTATAGCAGTGAGGGAACCTTTGGTTCCTTGTTGCACACTGCAGCTTTGGATGGTCTACTGTCACATGGATCTTGCAGCTCCACTCTCTGGACCTGTGCTTAGACACTTAGGTGTCTGTCTGGCAATAGACGAGTGCTTAAGAAAGTGTCAAGGGTTAGAGTTGAGCTGACCATGAAATAAGTGACAGATGCTCTCTATGAACCCCTCCTCACTCCCAAAGGGTAAGATAAATCAAATAAAGGAGACTTATGGTTTGGAAAAGAAAACAAAAGAATCAAAATAATAAGATTAAATACAAAAATAAAATTACATTTAAAAAAAAAAAAACTAAATAAAAGGAAACAAAATAAAACTAATGAAATATATACAAATACATACAAACCCAATATTATACCCAGCCCCCTAATAACAATTAGTCAATTAGATGCAGTGGCGGAAGTCACAAACTGGACTCAGCAGCAGGTGGGAACCAGATTCAGGAGCTTGATTCTGGAGCTGGGTGCATGAACTCATGGACTGGGATTGAAGGCATAACACACAGAGCCCTCCTCAGATGTTGGCCATTGAAGAAAAGAGTTTAGCCTTCATGATTCCTTAGTTTTCTACTAAGTACTATGAAAGATTAGAAAAAGGAGCTTTGGTAAGCCTGTGAGCACCTTCACTCAAGAGGGCATGATTTGGTCTTGGTTTTGGTGCCTCAACAAGCAGCTGTCCCTGAAGCATCCTGAATGCCAAGAGGAGAGACAAACCCTTGAGCCATCTGCCAAGCACTTTTATCAAGCCTCTAATTTAAAAGCTGAGAGGTCAGCTGTGTTTTTTATCCTCAGCTCTTTGGGCTCTGAGCCTATCTGTTCTCTCTCACATTCCCTTTCCAGCCCTGCAGTATTTTACAGGACAGAGCTGGGCAGTGAACATAAGACATGTGACTTCCAGTCAGACACTAATGATGATGGGTTGGCATTAAGAAAGTTCATTACAATGCAAAATTGGTAGCACAAACACTCAGTTCAGATATCTCCTTGAAGTTACTTGACAAAAATGCTTACCATTGATGAAATGCTTGTGCCAATTAAAAGAAAATAAATCATGGAAGCATAAGCTAGTCATAAGCTATTTCTAAGACACAATTGATTTGTCTTTTCTGCTCCTGAATTTATAGACAGATTTCTGTTAATTGTCTTAGATTTCTGATCCATAGCTATGTCAAGAATAATAACAAATGAAGAACCAAACCAAAAAAAAAAAAACAGAGGCAAACAACAAAAGAGCTCAACAACGAAATACAAATAATATTACTTTGAGTGACCTCTGAAAAGGAAACAAATCTCTCATCAGTTTCTAAGGGAATTGTTTTTCCCAGTTGCATCATTGGTGTGATACTGGGACCAGTACTACTCAATATATTCATCAGTGATGTGGATGAGGGACAGAGGGACATCGGTGAGCTTGCTGATGACACAAAATTGGGAGGAGTAGCTGACACACCAGAAGACTGTGCTGCCATTCAGCAAGACCTACACAGGCTGGAGAGTTGGGCAGGGAAAAATCTAATCTCATACCACTATAGGCTGGGGGCTGACCTGTTGGAGAGCCTCTCTGGTAAAAAGGACCTGGGGGTCCTAGTGGACAACAGGATGACCATGAGCCAGCAATATGCCCTCATGGCCAAGAAGGCCAATGGCATCCTGGGGTATATTAGAAAGGGTGTGGTTAGTGGGACAAGAGAGTTTCTCTTCCCCTTTTACTCTGCCCTGCTGAGGCCACATGTGGAACACTGTGTGCAGTTCTGGGCCCCTGAGTTCAAGAAAGACAGGGAGCTGCTTGAAATAGTCCAGCATAGAGCCACAAAGATTGTTACAGTGAAACACCTTCTTTATAAAGAAAGACCGAGGGAACTGGGTCTCTCCTTACTTGGAGAAGAGGAGACTGAGGGGTGACCTCATGAAGGTTTATAAAGATGTGAAGGGCAGGTGTCAGGAGGAGGGAGCCAGGCTCTTCTCAGTGATGTCCAGTCACAGGACAAAGGGCAGTGGGTGCAAGCTGGAACATAGGAGGTTCCACAGAAATGTAAGGAAAACTTTTTCACTATGAGATTGACAGAGCACTGAAGCAGGCTTCCCAGAGAGAGATTGTGGAGTCTCCTCTAAAGACACTGAAAATCTGCCTGGATGTGTTCCTGTGTGACCCGCTCTAGGTGGTCCTGCTCTGGCAGGGTGGTTGGACTAGATGATCTTTCCAGGTCCCTTCCAATCCCTAATATTCTATGATTCTGTGACTTTATTAGTGAGTATGTCTGCTTCAGCTTTACTTTTAATTTTTTCCCTGGCATGTGGTTACAGCAATTTGACCATTCCAGTACCCTATTAAAGGTTCAGTAATGTAAGCAGCTGGTTCTATTATGTATAGTTTATCTTGATGACTGAATATAAATAAGGAAATGTCTATGCTTAAATGATACTTCTGAGCACTGAATTCTTGATTCCAGATGTTTTTAAAGTCCCATTGAAAGCACATCTACATTATTAATTTGCTAACTGTTTATACACATCTGGCTCATTGTTTAAATTTCTTTTTCCCCTCCCCACTTCTACTCATTCCTCTTCTAAATGATTTTGCCTTTTAAATGTGAATTTGAGATCCAGTCATAACCTTAAAAAGTGAAGGTCCCTGGAATACTGTCTTCTGAACTGTTGACCAGCCCCAGGGTAAGGCAGGTCAACCTAGTTCCTCAGTACAAAAGCACTTCATTTGGGGATCTGACCTTTTAATGGCTACCAATTTAATGCAACTAATAAATCAAATATAATGTAATCTCCAGCACACCAAATGTTGTCCTGAGAAATCCAGCTATGTCATTTCTCCCATATGTTCAGCTAAAGTCATGTCATTTCACCCATATGTTCAGACAAAGTGACAGGGTTTTCATTTGTGCTTTTCTACAACTGCTGCAAGAAGCAAAAAATATCTTCTGCTACAGAAGGACACTAGAATATGAATCAGCACCATCACCATAAAAAGAACTACGTAGTAAATTTAGCAGACTTTAATTAAGACAAAACTCAATAAAGGCTAGTTAATTTAAACAGTTCCTACCTCTGATAAAATACCTTATCTGCTTCATAGTATAATATTGATCTACCCTGGCCTCTGTATTTTTACCCATAACAGAGGCATAAGTATTGTAATTAAAGTGCTTGATATGTAATTAGACTAAATATATCTATCCAGAAGAGTGTTACAATAGAATTTTGATGCAAAAATGAAATTCTTTTGAATTTCTCCACTTTTAATTTCCATTCACTAATTTTGCTGTTATTTATACCTTATTCTGGGTTTTTTCTTCTTAATGTGCATTTACAGGATGGATATTTTTATCTGAGTTCTATTTAAAACAGTAACATTTGGTTTGATAGACTCCCAGGCTGATAACTTCTAATATGAAACAAAATACAAGTCTTTCCAAATGTGTAACTAATGAGGTGGGGTACAAGTGAAATTCAACATGTTACATTTAGTCATGAGGTCTGTGGTGACAGGTTGGACTTGATGATCTTTGAGGTCTCTTCCAACCTTGGTGGTTCTGTGATTCTGTGAAATATGAAAATCCCTTGTTCTTAAGGACAAAGATTCACTGATTCATACATCATTTTTATTTTAAGTGGATTATAAGGAGTAGGTACAAGTTCTCAACAATTATTTCTGCAACTTTGGAGAGCTGAGAAACACTGAATGAATCAGCCAGCACTGCAGAGGTTTTCAAATTAAGTGCAAACACAGAGTATTCAGTAGCTTATATTTTTAGAACTCAAATTATCTGAAGTGATTCATATTTATGTCTCTTAGCTAACAGAATTGAAAGTTTCATTTTTAAGATTTTTTTTTTTAACACAGACTTTACATTTTGATAAGGTATGCACCATTGCACTTCCTTCATGCCAGAGTCCTTAGGACAAAGCTGTGTTGGAGTAATTAAAGAATCATAGAATCGGTGGGGGTTGGAGGAGAGCTCTGTAGATCACCTAGTCCAAACCCCTTGTCTCCGGAGAAGGAGACTCCACAGTGTTTCTGGGCAGCCTCTTTCAGTGCTCCATCACCCTCAAAGTGGCTCAGTTGGTAGCACATAAGACCCTTAATGGGAAGCTTGTGAGTTCAAGCCTGCAGTGGGCACTATTGTCCTCCCTACTCTAGTCATGGGGTCTGTGGTGACAGGTTGGACTCGATGATCTTTGAGGTCTCTTCCAACCTTGGTGATACTGATACTGAAAGTAAGTAAGTTTCTCCTGAAGTGAATTTTCTTCAAAATGTAGTATAAAATATTACAAGTACCAAACTACTTTCCAGCCTACAATGGCTGTCTTTTGGATGTTTCTGCTCCCAGAAACTCTACAGATAAACAATGTAATATAGACTTTAATTGAGACAGCTAAACAACTGTTCTAATAGCAAATGAAGTCATAGAATCACAGAGTCATTATCTTTGGAAAATACCTCTAAGGTCATCAACCCAACACCATAATATCCATTAAGCCATGATCCAAAGTGCCATGTCTACACCTCTAGGGATTGGGATTCCACCACCTCCACAGATAGTCTCTTCCAGTGCTTGACCACTCTTTCAGTAGAGGAATATCTCCTAATATTCAATCTAAACCTCCCCTGTGCAACCTGAGGCCATGTCCTCTTGTCTTATCCTTAGTTACTTGGGAGAAAAGATCAACACCCACCTCGTTTCAACCTCCTTTCAGGGTATCATAAAGAGCGAGAATGTCTTTCCTCAACCTCCTCTTCTCCAGACTAAACAATCCCATGGGAGGCTGAAATCTTCTAATTTTACCATATCCCAGGCAATACAACCAAAACAAACAGATTTATCCTTCTCAGCAGATGAATTTCAGATACCTTTCTAAACCTCTATGTGATTAGATGAAAGCACTAATCCTGTGCTTACATATAACCACATATAAATTGCAGCATGTTTACATGACCCCTCACAATCTAAGGATTAATCCTAGGAGTAACTTGTATGTCAGTCCGGGGCAGACAGTTTAAAATCAGCAGTTAGGGTACAACACATATTTTATGCTACAGCACCATCTACAGCAAGAACTGAAATATCTTCTGCTAAAGTTTGTATTTTATCAAATGTTCTATTTCCCAGTAGCCTTCAATTGACATTTTTCTGTGGATTTGATATGTTGTTCCAAATTTGAAGTAGTGAAGCTGCTTATTTTCTTATAATAACCTTTGCTTTCTTGTCTTTTCTTGCTCTAAGTCTGCTTGACTTGTTTATATTTTATAGGCTAAGTACTGTATTTTTCAATTTTACTGTAGAGTGTGGTGAGAGGCCTTGAGCACAAGCCCTATGAGGAGAGGCTGAGGGAGCTGGGATTGTTTAGCCTGGAGAAGAGAAGGATCAGGGGTGACCTCATTGCCCTCTACAACTACCTGAAAGGTGGTTGTAGACAGGAAGGGGTTGGTCTCTTCTCCCAGGCAACCAGCACCAGAACAAGGGGACACAGTCTCAAGCTGTGCCAGGGGAGGTTTAGACTCGAGGTGAGGAGAAAGTTCTTCACTGAGCGAGTCGTTCGTCATTGGAATGGGCTGCCCGGGGAGGTGGTGGAGTCGCCGTCCCTGGAGGTGTTCAAGGGGAGATTGGACGTGGCACTTGGTGCCATGGTCTAGTCGTGAGGTCTGTTGGGACAGGTTGGACTTGATGATCCTCGGGGTCTCTTCCAACCTTGGTTATACTGTGATACTGTGATAGTGTGAAACCCTTTCTAAAGATATAAAGCTTAGGAAGTACTTAGACTTTAGCAGATGTAACGAACAAAACAGAGATCTGTAAAGTTTTAAGCCCAAGTCTCCCCACTCTCTCCCTTTATCAGAACAAGTAGGTATTTGCTATCAGACAAATTAGCTGCCCATTGTGCTGGGATCCTGGTTTACTGCTCATCCACACATTTGTAAGTTCATTCCCATGTTCTCATTTGAAGGAACAGATCAGCTTTGTCCGAGCACAGTCCTCAGGTACTTTTTGCTTGTTTATCATCCTGAGTGGAACAGAAAATAATGTTTTTTTCCAACACTATCCATGTTCCTGAAAATATCTCTAGAGGGCACTATGGTACAAAACATCTCCTCTCACACTGAATTTTTATAGTTGTACAACATCATTCATACCTCATTGTATACAGTAACATACAGGATTTCTGCTAAATATACAAACTCCTGGAAGCATCTACAGTTTAATAAGATATTTTTCATTCCCTTTGCTTATAAATCTTTATTTTCCTTTCTCTGTGAATATGACATAAAGTATAACAAAAAAATCCCTAAATATTGGATTGTTAATTGTTTTGTTTTGCTAATATAAAGCAGTTTGCACTGTGGGCTCCAGGGAATCTACTTTTCCTTCTAAAATGCTCCAAATTTTAAATGTATGAGACGATCAAAAGAAGCTTGTTCTGTACTTGCAATTGCTTACTGTCTACTAAGTGGTAGAAAAGAGTACTTGTACAAATCAGACACTGTGGTTCATAAGATAAAGACTTCTTTTTTCTTTTTTTTTCCTGTGCTGTTATTAGCCCTTTGAATCTACCTGCAAAGAAATAAATGTTGCAGGTGGTGAAAAGCGTAGGAGAAGGAGAGGAAGAAGATGCAAGAAGTCCCAGAGTAGGAGTTTATAAACTTCCCCCTAGTGCCTCATAGTAAAATTTCTGAACCAAGTTCTTCTGAACATTTTCAAAAAATTATTTTTCTTCTGTCAGTGTAGCACATTCTTAGGTGATTCACTTCATATTCTCTCCTATGGCAGCACAGGAGACTGAACTAGGAAGCACGTGGAATTTGAATTATAAATGTATTAAATTTAAGAGAGGAGCTCTTTGAATGGAAAGACTCTGTTGTAAGTTGGAATCATGGCTCCTCACAAGCAGACTTCACAGTTAATAACTTTACCTCCTGAGTGTCAGAAAAGTATTGGCAGAGCTAATGAGAAGCTGTAAGAGCTGTACCGGTGGCCTAATATAGATGCATAAGTGGAATAATTCCTGAAGGTATGTGTAATGCAACATGCATCTGAAACGATAAAGCAGCTGCTCTGAAGTTTGATCCTTTTTTCTCAATAACCTTAGCAGAAAGCTTCAGGGTTCATGAATTGAGAAGCCAGCCAACACTTCCTGCAAACTGGACAGGACAACAGAGACAGCTAAAATTATCCCAAAATGCCTATAATTTATAATTTGAAGTGACTAGATGTGGCATTTATTTCACTTTTTTTTTTTTTTCTGAGTCAGTTTCAATACTTTTCTTGATCATAAATTCTTCCCATGAGTGCTATTTCATCTTTATATCTCTTTAAGATCTAAAGACAGGGTGGCCTTTTGTACACTATGAGTGAGAGGAGTTTATTACACACAGCCTGCTCACTTAAAGACATGAGATTTGAGAAAATTAAAAAGCATTAGACTGTCTGGTCTGATTTCCAGTGTCAGGAAAACTATTCATTTTTGTACAGTTACCCTTACATTAGAGCATATGATTCATGATAAATGCCCAATTTTACATTTAAAGAAAGTTTGAGCAAGCATTTTTGATCTTGTCATAGGTGAATATCAAGTAAGAAAATAACAAGGACCCTACCCATGACTGCATTAAGCCACTTGTCTGTCCTAATCCTGAGATCACAGTATCACAGTAACTAAGGTTGGAAGAGACCCCAAGGATCATCAAGTCCGACCTGTTCCAACAGACCTCACAACTAGATCATGTCAGCAAGTGCCACGTCCAATCTCCCCTTGAACACCTCCAGGGACGGCGACTCCACCACCTCCCTGGGCAGCCCATTCCAATGACGAATGACTCGCTCAGTGAAGAACTTTTTCCTCACCTCGAGTCTAAACCTCCCCTGGCACAACTTGAGACTGTGTCCCCTTGTTCTGGTGCTGGTTGCCTGGGAGAAGAGACCAACCCCCTCCTGTCTACAACCACCTTTCAGGTAGTTGTAGAGGGCAATGAGGTCGCCTCTGATCCTTCTCTTCTCCAGGCTAAACAATCCCAGCTCCCTCAGCCTCTCCTCATAGGGCTTGTGCTCAAGGCCTCTCACCAGCCTTGTTGCCCTTCTCTGGACACGTTCAAGTGTCTCGATGTCCTTCTTAAACTGAGGGGCCCAGAACTGGACACAGGACTCGAGGTGTGGCCTAACCAATGCAGAGTACAGGGGCACAATGACCTCCCTGCTCCTGCTGGCCACACTATTCCTAATACAGGCCAGGATGCCATTGGCCTTCTTGGCCACCTGGGCACACTGCTGGCTCATGTTTAGGCGGGTGTCAATCAGCACCCCCAGGTCCCTCTCTGTTTGGCAGCTCTCCAGCCACTCTGACCCCAGCCTGTAGCTCTGCATGGGGTTGCCGTGGCCAAAGTGCAGCACCCGGCACTTGGACTTATTAAATGCCATCCCATTGGACTCTGCCCATCTGTCCAGTCGGTCAAGGTCCCTCTGCAGAGCCTTTTTTACCCTCTAACTGACTAACATCTGTTCCCAACTTGGTGTCATCTGCAAACTTGCTGATGACTGACTCAACCCCCTCATCCAGATCATCAATGAAGATGTTAAAGAGGATGGGGCCCAGCACTGATCCCTGGGGGACGCCACTGGTGACTGGCCGCCAGCCGGATGTGGCACCATTCACCACCACTCTCTGGGCTCGGCCCTCCAGCCAGTTCCTAATCCAGCACAGAATGTTGCGGTCCAAACCACGAGCTGACAGCTTAGCCAGCAGTTTACTGTGGGGGACGGTGTCAAAGGCCTTGCTGAAGTCCAGATAGACTACATCCACAGGCCTCCCCACATCCACCAGACGGGTCACCTGATCATAGAAGGAGATCAGGTTGGAGAGGCAGGACCTGCCCTTCCTAAATCCATGTTGGCTGGACCCGAGCCCTTGACCATCCTTCAGGTGCGCAGTTATTGCCGCCAGGATAATCTGCTCCATCACTTTCCCTGGCACTGAGGTCAGGCTGACTGGTCTGTAGTTTCCAGGTTCCTCCATCCGTCCCTTCTTGTGGATGGGGACCACATTGGCCAGTTTCCAGTCATCTGGGACCTCTCCAGTGAGCCAGGACTGGAGGAAAATGATGGAGAGCGGCTTGGCCAGCTCATCTGCCAGCTCTCTCAGCACCCTAGGATGGATCCCATCCGGTCCCACGGACTTATGGGTGTCCAAGTGGCTCAGCAGGTCCCGGACTAATTCCTCATGGATTTCTGGGGCATTACACTGCTCCCCGACCCTATTACCCAGCTCAGGAGGCCACTCATCCTGGACTCCTACCTTGCTGTTAAACATTGAGGCAAAGAAGGCGTTCAGGACCTCAGCCTTTTCCTCATCTTCGGTCACCATGTTCCCCTCCAGGTCCAGTAAGGAGTGGAGGTTCTTCTTGCCCTTCTTTTTAGCGTTGATATATTTGTAAAATTGCTTTTTATTATCTTTCACAGAGGTGGCCAGCTTCAGTTCCAACTGGGCCTTTGCCTCTCTAATTTTATTCCTACATAGTCTAACCACTTCCTTAAACATACCTCGAGAAGCCTTCCCCTCCTTCCAAAGGTGATACAGCCTCTTTTTTTCCCTTAAATCCTTCAGGAGCTGCTTGTCCATCCAGGCCGGTCGCCTTCCCCACCGGCTCATCTTTCGGCACATGGGGACCGCCAGTTCCTGTGCCTTCAAGAGCTCCTGTGAGATGGTGCTGCCTTTTCTGTTTCTACACTCTAGGGTTGCTGCCATGTTCTTACACACAGTGCTTCTTGTTCTTCTCTCTAGCTTATAGAATCATAGAATCATTTTGCTTGGAGAAGACCTTTCATAGCATCAAGGCCATTTTCTAACTCTACCATGCCTGGTGCAGAAACATGTCCTTTAGAATGACATCTTATCATCTTTGTAACACCTCCAGAGACAGTGAGTCAAAGGGAGATGAGATGTCACTTTAGCTTTAATTCCATTTAATTCCTCATATGTAGGATGATTGTGCCTCTCTGACTGGGTATTAAGCATGATCTGGAGACAGTGGGAGAGGAAGTATCCATCACTTTGTGGGTAGTCAACTCCAGCTGTTAAAAGTACTGTGTCTTGTTTTGAAAGCCAGTTCTCCATCTTCAAGTTTCACTTGCTACTTCTTGTTGGCTTTCTCTGCTGCACATTTTTGTCACATGGGGATATTAAGTATCTTAAAAAGTTGTATTTCAGACTTCCAAAAAATTGAACTGGAGGTTTTAATACAAAGCATTTGCTTTAGTCTTCAGTTGATTTTTGTGAGTCTTTTTGCATGTCTCCAACATTTTTGTTTTTTAAGTACTGCATGTGCTGAGTAGAATTTTCTACTGTATGGTTAGAAATTAATTTCACTTTTGCTACTCACTGTTCTCCTATTAATTTTAACTCAGGATCACATCAGCTGTTTTTGAAATAGTAGCAGCTTGAGGTGACAGGTTCCTGAAAGTCATGACCATAAGATGGATCTTTATACTTGTGGTCCTCAAACTACACACACTACCTGCTTGTACTACAAAAGCAGCCCAGTTCCTTGTGAGGAGTGATGAGCTGGAGTTCGTGCAATCCAAGGGCTTTGAATCATGACTTGTAATTTGCTGCAAATAAATTGAATTCTCTGTATCATGAAAGAGCTTGCAGTGCTATTCATCACTATTCATTGATGTAATGACTAAACATTATGAGTCATAAATATTATCAGCTATTTAACATACCAAAGGTGATGTGAACTGAACCTGATAGGTGCCAACAAAAGTGAGCCAATGAGTGATCTTAAGATTGGAAGTAGCCTGGGCTGAAGTAATGGAGCACACAATCCTGAGAGAAATGAGACAGGCAAGGAAAAAAGTCAGGACCCTGAATTTTAGGAAAGCAAATTTCTGTCTCTTCAAGGAGCTTATCAGTAGGGCCCCCTGGGATATTGCCTTCAAGGAATGCAACAAGGAAGACTGTGGCTTTCTTGGAATTAAATCTGGCAAGAGATGTCAAAGACAACAGGAAGGGCTTCTTCAAGTACATAAGTAGCAAAAAGAAGACTACAGTTGGGTAACCTGGTGACAGAGGATAGAGAGATGGCAGCATTAATTGAATGCTGCCTTTGCTTCAGTCTTTACAGCTAAGATTTGCCCTTGGGAATCCCAATCCCTGGAGCTAAGAGAGAAGTCTGGAGAAAGGAAGATTTCCCCTTAGTTGAGGAAGATTTTCTCAGAGATTAGTTAAAGTGGACACCCACAAATCCATGGGCCCCGATGACGTGCATTCACAACTGCTGAGGGAGATGGTTAAGGTTATTGCTAAGCCACTCTCCATCATTTTTGAAAGGTCATGGTGAACAGGAGAGATGCCTCAGAATTGGAGTAAAGCAAATGTTACCCTGGGTTTCACAAAGGGCAAGATGGAGTGACAGGCATTAAACAGACTGCTAAGCTTTGGGAGGCTTCAAATCTTTAGGTCAGATAGAGGAGTGCTCATTTTACCTTGCAAGAGGGGCCAATACATTGAATTCCCAGTACAGTGTTTATACCTTATTTTATTCTGAAATTGTTTAGTTCTAGCTGACAGTCACTAGACATTTTTATGCCTTTGTTTGCAATATTAATGACCTATATACTCTCAGAAATCAATTTCCTGTGTTGGTACTTACAGACTTTGATTTGGTCACTTCCTAGCCTTAGAGCAGAAATTGATACCAGCTGTCTCAGCATTGCAGCACATTGTAAGTTCATATCCAGTTTGTTGTCACTACTATCAGGCTAATTCCCTTTCTGAGACAGTGATCTTCAGAACATACTCCTCAATGTGTAAATAACATTGCTAGTCTCTAGAATATAGCCTCAAATTTGCTGTATGAAAATACATATTCAAATGAGCTCAGCTGCTGTGCAATCAATTTCTTTTTCTGGAGAACTTTTCTTTAGTATTATTTTTAACTCTGGCTTTTTTTTTTTTTAATTATTATTCTTCTATACAATGATGCCAACAACTTTTATATTGCTCATAGTTTTCATTAGGACAAAAATAGTGAGTGGTAATTAAGTTACAATCTTTTAATCTTTTCTGAAGCATCATGGATCAACATTAGAATTTCATTAGAATTGCATAAATACAAGTGAGAAATATAGGAAATGACAGCTGTGTCAAGGTCCATTGAGTCCATCATCAGTAAATTTGCTGACAACACCAAGCTGGGGGCAAGAGTTGATCTGCTGGAGGGTAGAGAGGCTCTGCAGAGGGACCTCGACAGGCTGGACAGATGGGCAGAGTCCACCGGCATGAGATTTAACACATCCAAGTGCCGGGTTCTGCACATTGGCCACAGCAACCCCATGCAGAGCTACAGGCTGGGGTCAGAGTGGCTGGAGAGCAGCCAGGCTGAGAGGGACCTGGGGGTGCTGGTTGACAGTAGACTGAACATGAGCATGCAGTGTGCCCAGGCAGCCAGGAGGGCCAATGGCATCCTGGCCTGCATCAGGAACAGTGTGGCCAGCAGGAGCAGGGAGGTCATTCTGCCCCTGTACACTGCACTGGTTACGCGGCACCTCGAGTCCTGTGTCCAGTTCTGGGCCCCTCAGTTTAGGAAGGATGTTGACTTGCTGGAATGAGTCCAGAGAAGAGCAACAAAGTTGGTGAGGGGTTTGGAACACAAGCCCTATGAGGAGAGGCTGAGGGAGCTGGGGTTGCTTAGCCTGGAGAAGAGGAGACTCAGGGGTGACCTTATTACTCTCTACAACTACCTGAAGGGAGGTTGTAGACAGAGACAGACGGATGTTGGTCTCTTCTCCCAGGCAGCCAGTACCAGAACAAGAGGATACAGTCTCATGCTGCACCAGGGGAGGTTCAGGTTGGATGTTAGGAAAAAGTTCTATACAGAGAGAGTGATTGCCCATTGGAATGGGCTCCCTGGGGAGGTGGTGGAGTCGCCATCATTGGAGGTTTTCAGGAGGAGACTTGATGGGGTGCTTGGTGCCATGGGTTAGTTGTTTAGGTGGGTTGGATTGGTTGATGGGTTGGACACGATGATCTTGAAGGTCTCTTCCAACCTGGTATATTCTATGTATTATATGTAAGGTATGTAAACTGTTTTCAAGAATATTTTTCTACCTGCTTCATTTAAATTTTGGGCAGCATGTCCAGAGAGGAGCAACAACACTGGTAAAGATATAGAAAACAGGTCTTCTGAGGGAACTGGGCTCAAAAGACAAACAGCCCTGATTTTTCTGCCAGCTTTTTGGCTACGAAGTAGTAGAAAGTGTAGAGCAAATATCCTGAAGCTAGTGTAAATCTAGAACCTTTTCCTGATTGTTTAGCAACTGCTCTACTACCATGTGAAATAAGCCCTCCTGCAGTAAGTGCCTGCTTCCAAAAGAGTAACCAGGTCTGGACATTAAGCTCTCCTAAGTGTCTGTTTGCATCTGAGGTTGGTCATAAAATTGGTCTATGAATCCGTCACCTACAGGGGGCTTTTCTGGTAATGCAGACATGAGTTCCTAACTGAGGGTCTCCAAAATCACAGTCTGGAGATGTGGGGCCAAGTAAGAAGCCTAGGACCACTGAATTACTTTATGGAAGCCTGGAGTCTGCTGTTTAAGCACTGAAGCATTGAAAATAAATTTGTCAGGTAGGCAGTGTAAATGGCAATTTTTCCTTGTCTTTGAGGTGTTATGTTCTAGTGCAGGAAAAGAAAAGACTTTGTATCACATAAAGTTAAAGCCATAGTGTTGCCTTTGAAAACTCAAACGCAGTTTGAGCATTCTGCTGTACATGGCCTCCTTTTTTTGCTATTTGGATACTAGGACAGTATTCCTGTTCAGCAAAGCAAAACATCCTCACTGGTGTGTAATTTAGAAGGTGTTTCATACTTTCCAACAAAGAAAATTTCTTTTTATTTTCTAAGGCCTAGACTTCTTCTGTGGGGCTACAGCAACAGATAAGAGAATACGTTTTCACCTTTCTCTGTAAAGTCATACCTGTGGAAGTAAGCTTGAAAAACTTTGTACTGGCTGTCACTAAACCTGAAAATTATCCAGATGTATTAGGAAGTTCTAGAGTGCAGTTTTGGATTCCTGTGCAAAATTTTGAAGATTACTTTTATGCTACAACCCTTAATAACACAAGCTTATACTATTTTTTTTCCCACAGGATACTACGTCATTCAGTGTACAGGACAGACTTTGAGGTCTGTAGTGAATCAAACCATTGTCTGTACAAACCCTGCCTTATGTTTGATAGAGTTTGGAAATTATATAGAAAACAGAAAAAAATGGGGACTTAGGGAGGAGAAAGGATGATCTTGTTCACCAGTTGGCTGAGTACAGGGTGGGGATATATTTCTGCCTCTGCCAGATGTCCACCTTCTTAAAAGAGCCTAATTTCAGTGTTTTCTGTGAAAATGAGAGTTGGAAGAAGCAGAATTGGTGGAAACACACTGCAAAGAAGTGCTTAAACATGCTTATCCTTTATTTTTGTATAGATACAGGTGTTATAATAGAATGCATTTATAAACACTTTAAATATTTGCAATTGGTAAATAGCTTTATCAATCAGCTTCAATCATAATGTTCATCATTAGCTGCACAAGTTGCGTGCAGTTCACGGAGTTGATGCATTAAGCACAAATCAAGATAAATTCATCTATTGCAATACCCTGTTATTTAATGAGAGTTACCTTCTATTAGAATAATCATGTAATTTCTAATTTTGGCAACATTGATGGTGTATTGGCTTTGGCTCTCCCTGTTGAGCACATAGCTGCTCCAAAAATATTCAGATATGACTTTTGCATGTGCTGGGACACATTTCTTCCCCACAAGGTGGAGATATTACTATGTCATATAGCACTTCTGCTTCAGAGCAGTTTTCTTTCCAAAAGGAAGAAAAGTCATGCTGTTTCATACAACAAGCAATAAAGCTTAAGCTTGCGTTTACCTGGTTAAAAGGTAAAATGACCCCACCTTGTTCAACTTCTGAGATTAAAATGGTTTTGTTGGGTTTTTGGTTTGTGGGTTGGTGGGGTTTTTTGGTGGTGGTTTGTTTTTTTGGGGGGGTGGGGGTGGTGGTGTTTGTTTTGTTTTGTTTTTCCTTTTGAGCTACCTTTACCTAGTGTTGTCTAGGCATAATTTTGTCTAGTGAACCAAAGAACTGAGCTGCAGAGGAATCAGCTACTCTGTGTGGTTAGAGCTGTATGATCTTTTAATTTAGACAGAAGACTAACATGTTTCTCACATCAGGGCTTTGGGAAGCTGATGACCAGGGGTCGGTTAAACTGGGCTGTGAAATGTCATATCTTTCTTTTATGTAGTTGGTTAAAAAAAAAATCATCATCAGTAAGGATTCAGAATTGCTAAATAATTGGATAAATTACTAATTAAATAAGTTTCAGAGTGGCAGCTCCTTGCTACATGTCCTTACTGAAGAAGCATCAACATTTGTAGCATCTTAAAATGCAGACAGAAGCCAGGGAGAACTGAAATTGCTCTTCACAGCCAGGCTAAGAACTGGAACAGGCAATTCCATATATCACTGCTGTGATTAAGACAGCATGTTCATCTCACCTAAAATTAATTTGGCAAGACAGAGAACTGAATAACTGCAAGCATCACGGCATGGCTAGTGCTACTTATCCACCAAAAATTATCTGCTTGTAAGCAGCTGAAACATTGTTAACTGCAAACATCTTTATACCTGAGGTGTCAACGCTCATCTTGGATTGTAGTTGCCCAGTGCTTATTGAACAATGTTCTAGATGGCTTTTTATAGGTAGAATCAGTATACTGGTGTGATGTAGTGCAACAGGTGAGGTCAGAAGTGGTGTCTAAGTGGATACCTTCTCAATCTATAACTATCAGAAAACAGGATGGAATGAGTTGGGTCTCTTTCAAGTAACTAGTGATAGGATGAGAGGAAATGGCCTCAGCTTGCAGAGATTTAAGTTGGGTATTAGGAAAAAAATACTGAAAGGTCAGGCATTGGAAAAGGCTGACCAGGGAAGGGGTGAAGTCACTGTCCCTGGATGCATTCAAAAAATGTGTAGTCATGGCCCTTTGGGACATGATATAGCACCAGATTTGGTAAAGTTAGATAATGGTTGGACTCAATGATCTTAAAGGTTTTTTCCAACTAAAACAATTCTATGATTCACGGTGAAAGATCATTTGATCCAGACTTTCATGGGAAAGGGAACCTAGATGAGATTATCTAGCACCCTATCCAATCACCTCTAGAAAATCTTCAGTGATGGGGACTCTACAACATCTCTGGGGAGATTGTACCGGCATTTTAAAATATTGTTATTAATCTGAACAAGAAATTGCTGAGGGAAAGATGGTTTATAGATGCAAAGATGCAGCTTTACATGACTCCTTTTTTCTTTTTTCCGTGTTACATATGAACTTCAAAACTGCCAAAAATTCATTGAAATATGTGGTTTTTCTGAAGTGTTGAAGTTCTCCTTTAATCAGAGCAATACCTAAAGTAAGAGAATAAATCAGTTTTTAGGACTTTCACTTCAGTGAAAACATGAGAATGAGCAGTATCAGACTATCTAGAATAAAATTCCTTTCAAAATCTTCAGGGTAGCCCAAACCAGTCTTAATATATAGCAAATTAGTGCAACAAGGTTTTGAAAGGCAATGGTAAAACAGCCAAAATCTGCCTTCAAAAGCAAACGCATCAGTCACAGTGGGGATATTATTTTCTTAATTGTCATTTCATAACTTGTTTCTTTGGGCAGTGGCACATATAATGGCAGCATTTAACCTTCATGGAAATGAAAGCAGAGGCTGGCACTGAGTGCTTTCTTCAGCAAGCTTGGTGGTCTGGGTGCATTATTGATATGTCTGCAATCATGGAAGAGAAATACTTTTAAACTCAGCTCAGAGGAAGTATTTTTACTCCAGCCTATGAAATGGATTGTCCAGATCAGTCATTTCTAGGATAAAATTATCTAGTATGAGCCATGACCTGCTCTGAATATCACCACTTCACATAACAGTTTAGAAATGTAGAAAAACAAATGCAGCAATAACTTGACTGCAAGGAGATAAGAGGAGGCTCCTATCCAAACTGAGAATTCTGTCGTGATCTATGTAGAGGTAAATAGAGACATTCTTTGCAAATGAGGTGCAGATATGGGCAGAGTTGTTTGGTTTTTAATCTTTATGTGAATAAATGGTCTAGATAAGGGATTGTATTTTGGAGACTGGGGGGAAAAGAGTACTTTAATGAAGGAACAAAAAATGTCTTATTAAAAAATAGACAAAAGTGAACTAATGATAAACCATTGAAGATTGTTCCATTCTATGCAATCAACAGGTGGAGGGGAAGAAAGTGATGGTAATAGTTAAGCTGGCTTACTTTACATCTGTGCTGGGAAGGTAACAGATTGAAGGACTGTACCACTTACTTTAGCCTCTGGATCTGTGATTCTTATGATTTGTCTTTCATTTTTTATATAATATGTAAATGAGGGTTACTCAATGTTCCTACTATGTACTCATGCCGAGCACACTTTCACACTAAGACTACAAGGACATGCAAAGCTTGGATTCATACTTTCTGTTAGCTGCCTGAGAATTTTCTTTGATGCCTTTTTGACTATATGTAGCATGAATGGTTATACACCATGAACTATTTGGTATTACTTATCTTTTATTCTGTACATGCAATGTTGAACTTCCTGGTGCAGGAGCTGCAAGGCTCAGGACCCTTCCACTAGGATGTCTAATGACTAGTCTACCAAGCCAGGCTGCCTCACCTTGGCTACTTCTTGCATTTTTCCCTTCTGGCAAACTTTGACTGACATAATGGCAATAATTCCCATCCCATTTCAGTTGTACATCTGAGCTGCTCTTTGACATGAAAGAATCAGAGACTTACACTCCTCTTTTAGCTGAGGCAGTAAATCAACATAAGTGACCCTTCCCTAGGAAAGTGTTTTTATGAAAAACATAGAGAAAAGATGGACATTTTAGTCTGCCTTTGTAGTCCATTTCCAAAGTTTTCCCTTAAACATGTACTTTTGTTGATGATGAGGCATACACACAAAGCATATAATCACTGAGATCTGGCACTGATTCCTAAACACACTAGTGCCTGGAGGTTGCATAGAACCACCTACAATTTTTAACATCAGTGCTTGAGGTTCACAGGAACCCAGTTCATAACATGGGCTAGAAGAAGGTCTTAATTATTGTTAGATAATTGAGGTAACTCTAAATCAGATTGTAATTAGTCAGTATGCCTGTCTGGAATCTTGATTCTGTGCTTAAACCTGAGGGAATAGAAAAATCTCTGCCATAACCCATCCTTGGCAATTCCTGTTGGCTAGCCTTCTCCCCTTGGTGCACAAGGGTTTGGGACTCTCATTTTGAATTATACAACTCTTCACATACCCCAAGGACTGTAGCTCTTAATTTTGGATCAGTATTCCAAGGAAAACTGATTAATAGATAATTGCTATACTGCCTAACTTCAAGGTCACTAAATCCTCTTTTGGCTCTAACCTGACTTTCCATTGAATATCTATCTTTTAATGTCTAGAAAATCTATGAAACTGAGAATTTCAGATTGCTTGTTAAAAATGTGGGCCTCAGAATGAGGTTGAACAAATACTTAAGTCTGAATATATTGTGCAAATTATTATTACTTTTCTTCCAGTTACAGATTAATTGAATTAATATAGAATTGTTGCAGTAGAACCTGACACTGAGAACCACATGAGATAATTGCATGTGTACAGCTGGGGGAAAAAAAAGAAATCAGCCCATCTGAAGATCCCCTAAATTTTATGAGTTTTTTCTTATTTGCCCAGAGAACTTTGAAATTTTACCCTGAAATTATGTCTAACTTGGGGTTTTGACATGACATCAAGTGAAATTCTGTTCTGATTTCTAGTTCCATTCAAAAGCTAAAAAAAACCCCAAAAACAAACCAAAAGGACTGTATCCTTATTTGCTGTACACCATCATCTCTTCAATCCTTTCAATAAGGCTGCACAAGTTTACAACAACTGAAGAGCTAATCCTAGTGAAGTAAAGCCATGTGGTGAACTGAACCAAAGAAAATGCTCAAATGAGTAAGGCCAGCTGTATAACGCAGGCAGGCTCTGCAGATGGGCACTGTGCCAGGCTTCCCCATTAATTGCCTCCCTATGCTTCATTGAAGAAAGTTTGAAGCCAGTCCAAATCTCCTAAGCTCCCCAGCACCACCCCTCTGTTTCTACTCCAGCTGCGGTTTCCAGACTCTGCTCTTCCTGGCAACAAGAATGGGAATACACACAAGGAAGTTTTCTAAGCAGTACTTTGCTTGAGCTGCAAAATTGGGGCTTAGTCATGGGTAACCCTGATTCCTGGAGCTGCAGAGTTGTGTAGACTAATGATGAGGAGCCAAGTAGAGGAAATGAGGTGGGAGGAGAAGTTGGTGCTAGAGAAACAAGGAAATAAAAAAGCATATGGGAAAGTTAGAGATCATCTGAGCTGGCTTTAAAGGAAGGAGAAAGGGGCAGTTCAGGAAGCATAAAGAGTTTTGGAAAATATTTAGGGGAAGAACAGGAAAGGAAAGGCCAAAAGGAAGCATATGGGATAAGGTTCATGAGTGGGGAGATGTTTGCAAGGCAGTTCTGTTACTGGAAAGGAAGCTGAGTGGTGCAGCATGGCAGATGATTGAAGAATTCTTAGGACCAGAAGTCAAGGAAAGTTGACTGTGCCAGGAGAGTGTGGTAGGAGTCAGCAAGAGACAATAAGGCTTGGGAAGATTGGAACTGACAGCTGGAGTATGGAGAAATTAAATTGGATAAAATGCTCAAAACAAAAAACATGGGTTCCCCAAGCAAAAATCTGGAAACATGATAGGAGCACCTAATTGAGGAGCTGGGAGAGCAGAGAGGTTTAACACAAGCAAGGTGGTGGTGACATCATGGCATGACGTTGATATCCAGTGAAGTAAACTGTCCCTTAAAACTGAAATACAAATCCCCCTTTCTGAACACGAATGTTTCCCATGGCAGCATATAACTGTGAAAGCCAGAGTTTATTTTATGCTGGAATGATCAAAATTAGCATGTATTGGAGTGGTTCTGCCCATCAGCTATCTGTGATGCTCGGTATTAGTGTTCTGGCACTTTATTTGCTACAGGCTATTGGCAAGCAATCTCAATTGCGCCTCAAAGCTACTGTGGAGATGATATCAACTTATTTCTGCTATTAATTAATCACTGAGTTCAAGTGGGGCTTGCAGAGGAAATGAGAACATAGTGAAAGTTACGTTGTGGAACCGATGAATGAATATGTACAGGCCAGAACTGTTTGGAAAGATTAGATTTATTTTTTTCTTTAGCTGAAGAAAAACAGCCAAAACCCCACCACCACCAAAAAACAACCAACAGGTTTAGCTGTCAAGTGGTGTTAAATAATAGGTAGTAGGTTGTACTTGATGATCTCTGAGGTCTTTTCCAACCTGGCTGATTCTGTGATTCTGGAAGAAGAACCTCCTTTGTCTTCCTGGCCACACTTTTCTTAATGCACCCCAGGAGACCTTTTGGGTGACAGGGGCACATTGCTGGCTTCTGGTGAATTTGTTGTCCACCAGCACTCCTAGGTCCTTCTCCCCAGAGAACCAGTATAAATTCAAAAGTGCAACAGTGTAAGTACCACAACTCTGCCTTTGTTCCTTTAAATCAGGACTTTCCTTAGCTTATTGTTATGTCTGACAAGAGCAAAGATAGCTTCATGCCATTTACAGTCTCCAGTTTTTAGAGTTTAGGTTGCTTTGGTGAACTACCCTCCCACCCCCTAATCTCCTGTTATAAAGTTCAGGTAGGTGGGGAGCATGAGTCTGTGCTCTTTATCTCAGAATAAAAGAAAACCAGAGGCTGTATGAAGAGGTTTGAAAAGCATGTGGATGGTATGTACTGGATTTAAGGCTACTCTCTAAATTCCCACGGAGGTTTGACTTGCTTTGTTTGTAATCACCAGCAATGAAACTGTTCACAGTACACTGCAAACACAGAGACAGCTTTTTGTCTGAGACAGTTGGAGAGCAGGGGGAAAGAGAGGAAAGGCTCATGAGAAACATGAATGAGTAGGTTTTGCTGACTCCTCTAACTACAGAGCCTGACAAAGTGCCTATAAACACATTTCCCATGCTGTTAATAGCAGAACAGGAGCTTTGTTTCATGATAAGTGGGCATTTTGAAGCTTACCAAACCTAGACAAGTGGGAGGAAACTGTAATTAACATCTCCAAAGAACACAACTTATTAAAAAATTGAGCTGTATTATAAAACATAACTTTGACATGCATCTCATAAAAAATGCATTTGCTTTACTTACTGTGTTTTCAAGTTGCCACTAATTTTTACCAGGCTTCTAGTGTATACAATCTCCTAATCTATCCCATCCAAATCACAAATGTCAATCACAAATACTATTTCTTGTTATTAAGTACAGCTTTCCATTTGTGGCATATTGCATAAATGCAACTACTACTTTGACAAAAGGTTACATGGTAGCAAATAATATGAAGAAAAACGAACAAACAAAAAGAGAATGTATACCATAGCCTGCACCTGAAAGAATTTATATTTTCCTTGATGATTTTCATTTTGCCTCTAAAGATATTTATCTTCTGAAAACTTGTTTCAGGCAAAAAGAAAAACAAAATTAAAAGAATGGTTGTATAGCATCTCAGAAAAAGTTTTAGCGAACATAAGCACAAATCAGTTTCCACTAGAAGTAAATAATTAAAATGTTAAAAATGTTTGGTGATTACAAACAAATTAAAATGTAAAAAAACCAGACTGAAACAATTTTTGTAAAAGTTCTTTTAACATAGCCAGACATCATCAGACACAGAATTTCAACCTCAGTGACTAATGCCTTACAAAACCAGAAATTTTCTACAGTCACTGATTTTTTTTAAATGACATGAGATCCAACATGACATTGTGGTATCCCCAGTTAGACTGTTTTCAATTTCCTTCAGAATAAGCAATAAAGTTTCATTCCATTTAGGTGCTCCTTGTGATTGACTGTTCCATTTGTATTACCACTAAGTATTTTACAGACCTGTTTTTTTGTAGGTGTACTTAGCTAGATCCATTGTAATATTGTAATTTCAAGAGATTAATATTTTGTTAGAAAGAGGACACACTGCCTGTATGTCATCCCAATCATACCAATATCTTCTGACAATTATTCAGTGAGTCCATGGTGCATTTCCTATTGGAACTGTTGATAATCTCTGAAAGAAGTGTCTTTGCTGGATTCAGTGGACCAACATGACAGAAACATAGTACTGCAATCTGGTGTCTGTAGTTGGAAATCAGATGGTCTTCCATACAGGCTGAGATTTCAGCACATACTCAGGTCTATAATATACCCCCTGTAGTTGTACTCTGGGGTTGACATAGCATTTTCCCTACAAAAAAGCATTTTGCATTTGCTCAGTGACATTTTCCATGCGTTCCAATGTGTATTTCTCTATTCACACACCCCATATCCTTCATCACATATCATCTTCCATGATACCTGCATGATATCTGTAATTGGACTCCTAAGCACAAATGCAATTCAGTATTACCCACAGAGACGCACATAGTTTAGAAATAGTTGTCTTTATGCTTCAAAACTATAGATCCCAGCCCAGCACAATGTCCTCCAAAATTTCAAAGCTTGCTCCTAATACATCTAATGAGTAAAGCTGCTTTCTAGCCATCAGCTTCCATTCCCTCATCTTAGCTGCCTCTGCAAACAATCTCTGTATGTGTTTAAATATCTATTTATACAATACCCTTTCACTTAAATGGCTCAACCCTTCATCTTTTTCCATAGGTGCACTATCTTTTGGGGGACATCAAATCCCAAAGTGCAAAGCACAGGATGCAATCACCATCCAGGCTACTGCTTGTGGCTCAGCATATCTTTGCCTTTGGGATAATACCTTAAGCCAAGCTACAGCAATTTCTTGTAATTGCTCATGGCCTCCATCATGCCTTCTACTGTTGTTCATAAAACACAGCTTTCAATATCACAGTTTTCATCAGTAAGGAAGTGATTGCCTATTTTTCACACTAACCAAATGTGCTCTTTAGAGCCTTTAAAAGCAGTAAGACTATCATCTGACCATATACAGAGAGGTAAGGAAAACAATGAGAGTAACAAAATTATTGGAAGGTGATGAAAGCAAGGTAGAAAACTATACATAAGGATAAGAACTTGATAGGTCAGGTATCGGTGTGTTCACTAAAATTTCCTTGCTGTTCAGCTCACCATCATCACCCTGGAAGAGCTTCTGGTGCTGACTTCTCCTTCTCCTGGCACTACCAATGGGATGTGAAAGGGGGAGCATGTGCTACCACTGCAAGAAAATGAAGCTCAAACTTCACATGGAAGGTGAGATTTTGAAATTAAAGGACTTGGACTGTTGGCAGAGCAGGCTTTGGGGCTTTGTTGCCATGTCAGACTTGTGCAGTAGCTAAACAAGAATTTCAATGCAGCTTTCCAAGATATCAAAATATGTTTTTCCTGGGGTGCACTTAAATACATTCAGGTGTTATTGAAATAGTGATTCTGGAGGCTTCAATCACATGCATAGAACCAACATGGATTGATAGTCTGAAAACACACACAAAAGAAAGTTTTGAACAAAGTTAAAATGAGAGGGGAAAATGTTCAATGATTTTGTACTAACTGTGGTTGAGATAGTTATTTGTTTTCCTAGTGGCTTGTATGGTGTTGATCTGTGTGCTGAAAACAGTGTTGAGGGATGTTTTAGCTATAGCTGAGCAGTGCCTTGCCAGCAAGTAGGCTGGGACTGCACAAGGGTTTGCCAGGAGATGCAGCTGGGGCAGCTGACCCTAACTTACCAAAGAGACATCCCGTACAATGTGACATCATGCTCAGTAATAAAAGCTGAGGAAGAAGAAATGTCCAGAATCACAGAATGGTAGCAGTTGGAAGGGACCTCTGGAGGTCCAACCCCTCTGTTAAAGAAGGTTCATCCAGAGCAGACTACATAGGATTTGTTCCAGGTGGGTTTTGAGTATCTCCAGAGAAGGAGACAGCACAACACAAAAGGTAAGAAGTAGTAATGGAGATGATGTTAAAAACATGTTAACTAAAGGAGCACTGCAAATCTAGGCACTCAAGAGACTTCCTGCAGCCTGCTTAGACAGAAATGGGGTTAGTTCCTAAGCCAAGAAAGGATCTATATGCTGTGCTGCCCAGGACTGTAACAGCTGAAGTTTGGTTGATGGTTGAAACCACTGAGTTCACAGTCCAGGCTCAAGTACTCCCATCTTTATGCTGTGAACACAGGGAGAGTGAGGGACCCATATATGAAACTACCAGCAGCCAGCACAACACCTGGGCTACACAGGCAAGATCTCACGGGAGTGACTTTACAGAAAAGACATTACCTGAGCCTAGTTCAGGATTGCATTTAAGCTCCATGATGCATATGAGATTCATCAATAAGCATTATAGGCAAGAATGATATTAGCATTTCACTTCACATCAGAACTGTGCTTTTGAAAAGGATCTCCCAAGTCATCCATATTTATTATGCTTTGATCTTAGACCACACAAGCTAGACTGGATTTGAACACAATCAAACAAGAAAGCATGCCCCAACTGCTAGGAGACATTCAGCATATGAGACAAGATGAGTAGTTGTCTAAAATCTGCCCAAAAGAGTGAGGAGTAGAATTGGCCTTTACGAGAAAGACATTGAGGTACTAGAACATGTCCAGAGAAGGGCAGTGAAACTGGTGAAGGGTCTGGAGAACAGATCTTGTGAGGAGCAGCTGAGGGAACTGAGGTTATTCAATCTGGAAAAAGGGAGGCTGAAGGGAAACCTTCTTGCACTCTAAAACTCCCTGAAAGGAGGCTGAAGCTAGCTGGAGATCAGACTCTTCTCCCTAGCAACATCTGACAGAATGAGAGAAAATGGTTCAAGTTGCACCAAGGGAGGTTTCAACTGGATATTAGAAGCAACTTCTTCACTGAAAGGGGTCTCAAAGACTGGAACAGGTTCCACAGGGAGGTGGTTGAATCCCCACCTCCAGAGGTGTTTCAAAGACATAGAAATGTGTTGCTGAGGGACATGACTTATCACCTGCCTTAGTAGAGTCCAATAATGGTTGGACTTGACAATTAAAATCATCAAGGTCTTTTCCAACTAAAATGATTCTATGATTCCAATAAGTGAAGTGTGGACACTAAATGCTTAACACCAAGTCCCTCCTTCCAAAGCTGTTCTTATTATGTCACATAATATGTCACATTGCTGGCATAGCTTCTAGCTACTTCTTATGCTGAAATCATGTATTTTGAGTCCTGACAACTAGATCACTGTTTTCTCTCAAAACACAGTAAATACCATGTCCTTAGAGTTCAGTTAGAAACCCAAGCTCCAGACTCAGGTCATACCTGACTAGGGATATTACCAAGTGACATGTCAGAGGCCTGGGAAGGTTGTCATACTAACTGTGGGAGTCCCACTGCTGCAAAGGCTGTCAGATGTGGGATTAATAGTTGGGCATTCCTGAGGCTCAGAATAGCAATCAGTCATCATCCAGAGACTAATGGAGCTTAAAAAGGCATGAAACCCAGTGACTGGATCCAGTCAAAACAAGCAAAATTCTGAGTGGCTAGTGAGAGGAATCAAGTAGAGCTATCTGAAGGTGCTCCATCTCTCTCATTTGCCCACCTTTCTCTCTTTCTTTGGAGCCACAGCACAGAGGAGCTGGAGAGGAAGTGGAGAAATGTTTGAAAAATACCATTAAACCCACATGATCAAGAAAAATGAATTCTTTATATTACATAACACAGCCAAGGTATTCTTAATTTGATTATGATTTGAAAGCAATAAATAGAGGAAAAACTAGTCATAAAATACATGACAGCTGAAAACATGTTATAGATAGGTCTTTGGCTTCAGAGTAAATTAAGTACAAATGTAAATTTTTCATCTATCTTCCCCAAATCACGTACATGCTGTTATTTTTACCTATTTAACAGATTGCTTGCATGAGAAGTCTTTTCTCTGACGCTGAAATACTTGTTGTGAAAGAACTTTAAAGATTTTGTTACTAGTATAGCTAAAATGGAAGCTTTTCCACCCTGCTTTTTTCTGCCTGTTACATCTACCAGAAATTCCAAACAAGCTTCCACATACGTGTTGCTGGCAACTTAGACCCTAAGGTCTATCAGATCATTAAGCCTGTCTGCTTCTTTAGGTCTTTAACTATTAACAAAGTTGATCTTCATGGCCTGTATGATAGATGTATTTATTTAAACTAAATCATATTAAAAGTTGTCAGATATTAGACTTTAATGGGCCATGTTCAAGAAGAAAGAACAAAGTTCAATTCACAGGTAAGACAAAGTGACTATCAACATTTAAATAAATATTCCTGATTCAACCATCAGGCAATTTTGATGACAGCCTTGAACTCTGTAAGCTAATCTTCAGATCATCTCCTGCAATATGGCTCCTTTGTGAGATTTGATCAGATGTGTTTAAATTGCACATGATCAAAAGTACTTAGGACGCTGAAATCAGTTTGGATTTCAATGAAAGCTGGTTGCTTTGTCCATATATAGAACTTGGTCTTGTTGTTTCTCAGTTTCTAATCTGCAAAGCGGAAATTTCCAGACACCACCAGCTGTTGAATTATTACTTTTAAGAATACATTTTCACATCAGGAAGGGTAAAGAAATGAGGACCCTGCAGAGCACAGGTAGACATAGGTGTAAACAGTTTGTGTTTTACAGTTATTCCAAGTTGTCATAACTTTATTTGCAGAACAGTTCTGTGATTGCCTCATGACCTTAAGGATGGAGAAAGTAGTGTCATCTGGAACTCACTGTCGTTCTACAGTGAGATGTCAGCCTCCCTCAGAGGTATTATTTAACTCCTCTACATACAATTCCTCTTTTTTCCAAATCTAGTTTTACCTCCATTACTGAAAAAAGCCAATTACCATAACTGACTTAAAGCTGTGTAGGCAAGAGTAACCACGACTCTCTACTTTTTCATAGCCTTTAACTAATTTATTATTAGAATTAGAACATTACTATTGAGATGGTATTCAGAAGTCTCAGTCATGTTATACAAAACCTCACAGCAGCACTCAATCCTTGCTCTCAATAGGCATAAGAGACCCCTGACATCAGAGATCTCCCAGTTGTAATAACACTTGATGCTTCTGCTCTGAGCAATTATCACACACCGGAAAGCAGAAAGTGAATGATGATTGCTCGGAGCAACTCTTTCTGGTTCAGGCAGTAAGTGGCAGCATTGCAATAGCCTTTGCTTCTTTTTGCTGCTGTCTCTCAAGGTTGTCCTGCTTTTCTGTTCAGCCATGCAAATCACTGGTTGACAGACTTGATAATCTTAGAGGTCTTTTCCAACCAAAACAATTCTACAATTCTAAATGTCCTCCTGTTATTTTTATGTCCCTACAATCTAATTTTTCTATTGGGCAACAATATATTATGTTTAATATAAACAATTTGATATGAAGTTAAATTATGCAAATTTGAAGTCTCTTTTGTAAATAGAAACTGTGCATATCAAAACAGATCTATGCTCTCAGTCATGGAGTATTCTGGGTCTACATCAACATTTCTACAAATGTGTGTTCCCAAACAAATTAAAACAAGTTTAAGGACATCTGAAGCAGAGGATGTAAATGGGGTGCCTATAATGCAGATCCTTACTCTTGAACTTTACATTTGCTAGCCACTGAAAAATAAACCTGCAAAATCATCATCAGGCTTGGGTTTACCCTGATTTAAAAGGGCTTTTTGCAACAACAGCTGTGATTTTTTTCCCCCCCCCCTGGCTCATAATCATCATCAGCCATAAGGAAACTGCAATCAGAACAGAGGAGACAGATCTGCTGATGAAGCACAAGCCTGTCTTATATCTAACTCCCTCTCACAGACCACTTTGTTGGCTCTGCAACACTAAAAGGAACAACATACACCAAGAATTCCATGTTCTCACTTGCATAAGAATATGAGCCTAAATACAACCTTTTCAGAGCCTGTTGAAATCCATGGCAGTTTTCCAGCTGTGGGACAAGAGTGGATCTGTTCAGCAAGAAATGGATTCCCAGGGTAATTGCCTTTCTGAATATAACTCTGTTGATTAATTTGTGTAGACTTTAGTTCTTAAGCTGGTTGTACACTATGTAGAATCATAGAATGGTAGGGGCTGGGAGGGACCTCTGGAGATCATTGAATCCAACCTTCCTGCCAAAGCAAGATCACTCAGGGCAGGCACATAGGAATGCATCCAGGAGGGCTTTGAAAGTCTCCAGAGAAGGAGATTCCACAGCCCCTCTGGGCAACCTGGTCCAGTGCTCCAACACCCTCACAGTAAAGAAGTTTTCCTTATGCCGAGTTAGAACTTTCTGGGTTGGAATTCTCTCTGTCTGGCTGCTGGATGTCACTTGTCAAAAGTTGTTGCTTTCAGTGATATGGCATTTATGCTACTGGTTTTTACAGTGTCATAAAAAGTGCTCTCTCTCTTGTGGAAGATGGTCTTTATAAAGATTCCATTTCCTCACAAGAACATGGCAAATTGTGTAAGGCAGCTTTTCATTGAGAAACCCTGCTTATTAGCTGTCAAGATTTAGAGGTGACTGAGAAGACTCATTTATTCTTCAGGGCAAAACAGAATGTTTCCAGTGACAGAATCCTGGGAACATCTGCCAGAAAAGTAAAAGGCTTCATAATAACTTGCACCATATCTATGTAAAGGGGTGGAGATCACTATTTGTATGATGTTTCTCAGTCCCCATTTTGAGTAGTGCCATATTAACTAAGGTCTGATTGGTGCCCTGTCTTTTTTTTGGTCATACTTAGGAGAAGCAGTCTTTAAAAATATGAGTTAAAATTATTATTTAAAATTATTCAAAAACCCATTTCAGTGATATTTAAATTGTTTTGCAACAGGCCACATCAAGTACAAATGATTTTATTCAACATGTTTTCAATATACTTTGTAATACTGAGAATAAAAGTGCTTTATAAATGGAAACCATTACTGTTAGTTATTGCTACAGAATTTTTCCTTCATCATCTCCTTGACCTTTAAGGAACATTAATGAGAAAGTTTATTCATTGTGAGTGTGAGCTGGTTTTAACAAATTTCTTTCACTGAGAATATATAACTGCTAAGATGAAAACTCTCAAACATTATTGCACTTGAGGTTTAGAATGTCTAATGTTATGTCATAGGACAAAGGTCAGGGAAGTGAACTGGGAGTGATTGTGCATAATAAACCATCTGCATGCTGTTTTGTAGCAACAAAACAGGGTAAACTAAGTCCCAGGACATTTCTACTGAGTTATGAAGTTATTGCAGGACTTCATCTAGCATTAATGAGGCCTCATGTGAACAAATCTTGAAATAAGATATCACAGAACTAACTTATGAGGGGCTCAAGGGAGCAAATTTTAAGAAAAGGTTAACTAGATTTGGCCTTTATTAATGCTCAGGGAAAAAGAGGAGAGGAACTTCTCACATTTCATATTCTGTGTTAGGCTACAGAAAGCGTCCCTGCGTCCCCTTAAGAAATACAATGCAAAGATTTTTTTGCAAGTTTTTTTTCTTTATTTTCCTCTCCTTTTTTTCCCCCCTGTGTTATTGTAGAGATCAAGATTTGAGATTACATGTTCACACAGTCAAAGATCTCTCTCTCTCTGAGCTGGATGTGTACATTCACAGCTATAAAGCATCATTATTTTTTTTTCCCAGCATTGCTGTCCCTGCTGTGCTCCAAACTGCATAATGCCTGTTGGTATACAGATAAAAATGATAGGTTTCAGGCTAAGTTGCTATGTCAGCTAGATAGTGATTCGCATGTGCTTTTACTTTATGGCCTGGTTTACATTCCACTTAGCTTTGTACTGTTATGCGACGGGGACAAAAACTCTGCATAGGGTGGAGGCAGACTAGAGAAGGCAAATATCTTTCTGAAATTTTAGCTCTTTGAAAGTGAGTTTAATTTTGAGTGACATGATTTGAAAGTGCCTAAATCTGCAAATGTTTTGAGACCACTGGTTTCAAGTGTTAACATTGGGTTTATTGCTAAGTTATAGCTTCAGAGTATATAATGGAAGCTGCACTTAAAATGGTAATGTGGAATGTTCAAGGGTTATATTATCCAATTAAAGGCTTATGCATCCTGCTAGCATATTTAAAAGAGCAGACACACAACTAGCTCTCTTGGAGGAGATGCATTTATTTCTTCCCATGCTCTTGGACTCACAGAAGCAACAGTTATGTGTGTTTTCCACCCAGATTCTTAGGCTCTTCCTGTGGGATAGCCAAATCCTTGTACTACAAAGTGATAAACTCTTGTACTCAAATTTGTTCTTACAGGATTCCCTGGAGGCAAGTTGATGGGAGTGAATGGGGTTAATACCAGCAGAGAATTTGAACTATGTGTTGTTAAGTGGGAAAACAGCATCAGCCTCCATTGTCATAAGTCTCCTCTGTAAGCTTTATAAGAAATTAGAGATATGTAAATATGGTACAGGAAATTATTTTCCTTTCCAGGGAATTAGGCTGCTTGATTACAGCATGCTTTGGTTATTGAATAACATCTGGAGAGGCAATTTCAACCGCTTTCAAGACAAAAATTAGATAAAAATCTTGGAACATACCATTCATGTACTAGGAAGACATGGAAATATTGCTGTGTATGATGCAGGAAAATAAATTACAAGCCATGTGGTGCCTAACACTCACTTTTCTATTAATTTTTCTTCTTTTACTTTGTGTCAGTCATTTCTGACAAGTAATACCTTTATAAAGTGTTGTCCCTTGCTACAGAAAGGGTAGTATAAAGCAGTTAAGGTATTTCTGGAAACCAATAAAGTTCTATCATCTGGCAGAAGAATGCTAAGTCAAAAACTTTCACAGTAAATTAGACCTCCAAAGCTTTCTACTGGGCACATGGGATCTTTGGATACCTGTTCTTCATTTTTGTCAGGGAAGATATGAAATGTGTTGGAAGGGCATGCTCATGTCTTCAGTCTTTAAATATAGACAGATACCATCCCATCCTCCCATCCTTTCCCCCAGGTCTGAACAAATTGTCAGTGGAGTGAAAGAAGCGTACAAGGGCACACTTTGACTTGTCATGGATATCTTTATCCAGGATGAGGTTAATTACCCCAAGAATGAAAAGCACCTCAATGATTAGGGTGAACATTTACGTTGTAGACATCCTTATTAGTGCAAATGAACCCAACTCGCAGGTTCTCAGAAGTGGAACTGAAAGAAGGGAATCTGAGGTTCATTGATCAGCTTAGGCCCAGCTTCAGAAAACCAGCAGCCTCAGCAGAAAGCAGTTGCCTATATTGGCTGTGTATGCAACCAGGTGGCAGCCTAAAACTTTTTGCTTGAGAAAGGCACCAGTCACCAGGTTTGCCGCTTAAGATGAGTGCAGCTTTTTGAAGGGTTTCCTTACTTCAAACTGGGATCTTGAAGGAAGCCTAGCACAGGTAAGTAAGCCAGCCCTTTATATCAATTTAAAAAAATTCAATTAAAAATCTGAATATAATATTTCCTAGAGAATATATTTCTGCCTGTCATGCTTATTTTGTCATTTTGAAAGTCCAAGTTATTATGTTTATTTTTTATAAATAAGAACCATATATTATTTTCTAATTTATGTTTGATGGGATAAAAGAGAATTTCAGGAGTGTTTACTTTCAGTGTTATTAATATGAATTATTATTTACTAATAAGAACGTTAATAAAAATATTAATTATTTATTACTATGGAAATGTGTCAAAAAACTTAGTAATAGGTTCGGTGTATAGCTGTGGTATATTTACAATGGATATGTGAAATATATAGGCAATATTAACAATTTAAACAGTATTAAGCAAACCAGGAAAACACTGGGGAAAACAATCTGTTGCTCATCCACCAGGGGGAGACTCAAAAGGAACCTTGCCAAAACCGCAGCAGTAAAACACGCGGAACCTTTTACAAAGAGGCTGTATAGAAATAAGCAATTGCTTACGATATTATTATTAAGGCTGCAGTACAGTCCAGGTTACGCAGAGCAATGGGAATTCCATCCACCTGGAAGGGTGCTGCTGCTGTACATTAGCCAGTAACAGCTTTTGGAGGTGCTCTCGGGCACTGGTTGCTGGCAGGGTTGTCTCACTGTCCCAATGGCCTGGCTGGCCTGGCATGACAGCAGGTGGCTCTCAAAGCTCCCCAGGGTTTGCAGCCTCGTCCAAGGTTTCAGGCTCTTGGACAAGAGCCTGTTTCTCTCAGTGTTTTGCAGTGAGGTCTGGGTTGTAGAAGTGGGCACTTAAGCTGGAAGCCACTTACCGCCACAAGGGCACATCTCCCAGGGGCTTGGTTCACCTGGGATTTGTCCCTTCTGCCCAGCAAGACACTTCTGTCTGCTCCTGAGCTTTTACAACACAAAGAGGATCACTATGGCTTCTGTGCAGCTTATATAGTCTTTCTGGGTAAACTGAGGTACAGCAAAGATTCTGAGTTGCAAGACTCGTGGCTTCTCTTCCCGGATTTCGGGGAAGGCAAGGCATGTATAATGTAGTTGTGCATCAGCAGTGGACTATGAAGTTTTGTGCCCAGCCAGTTAAGCCAAGATATAAATGAAGCCTTTACCAATGCTATATGACTAAGGACATCTCTTACGTAGGCTCCAGATTCCCACTGAACCCTATTAGTACTCTAGTGCTTGCTGCTGCAAGTTCTTCTCTTTGTCCCCAGCCTTGCACACAGAAGTTTGGTCACAAGTAGCAACACTCCTCATAATGTTTCTACATTGTTTTACTCTCTTTATACATTAATCATACTTCTATACATTGTTTCACATCAGTGTTAGGAAAGTTTGAAGCATGAATATCAGCCTTCAGCAAATCTTCATAAAAAATTTACTTTACAAATGTAAGACCCATTCTCAATAGCACTCCTGAGAGTCTGTGAAATTCCTACATGATTCCTTCCAGTACTTTATGGGGGCCTACAAAAAAAAGCTGTGTGTGCAGTGATACAACAAGGAGTATTGACTCTACAATGGAAGAGGGAGGTTTTAGATTAGATGTAAGGATGAAATTCTTCACTATGAAGGTGGTGAGACACTGGAACAGACTGCCCAGAGAAGTTGTAGATGCCTCCTCCCTGGAAGCATTCAAACAACATTGGATGGGGCTTTGAGCAAGCTGATCTAGTAAAGGGTGTCCCTGTCTGCGGGGTGGGAAGGGTGTGTGGGGAAACTAGATGATGTTTAAGGTCTCTTCCAATGCAAATCAGGCTGTGATTCTATGATTCATTTCATGTTTTGCCTCCTGAGGAACAAATGTTCAAGTACTAGGCCCTGAACTTACATGTCTCATCTTAAATGGGTTCATAATTCAAACTATCAATTTCTGGACTCCATTTATTTGCAGAAAGCACATCTGGACACAATATTGCCCAAACAAAGTTTCTAGACTCACAGCCTACACTTGGTCTCAGGCTGCTAGCATATGAAAAAGAGTTTTGTGACTAAATATAAACTGAAATTCATTTCTTCACAGAATGATTGGTGTCCAGGGAAAATTTGAGGGTTTGTTTATTTCACTTACACTGTCCTTTTTTTATTTTCTAGTCACCACATGTCCTAAACTAGCATTTCCATTAAAATTCCTTTGTGATGTGACTACAAATATGTAAGCAAATTGAAAAGAGATAAAACTGAGGACTTTTGTTTGTGACTTTGTTGGATGCTATAGTTCTCTCATTTTTTTTTCTAATCTATATTTCAGATCTAAATAGTGATTTATTTATTTTTCCTTAATGTTTTGGACTTGACATGAAAAATCTAAAGAGCCTCTTTTCAGAAGATGGAGGCTATCTGCTTTAGATAAATGAAGCTTATTGCATTTGAACTGCTTTTGAAGCCATCCATTTTATGCTTATACATTGTCCCACTTATCAACAAGGCAAACTGAATCTAATTTTGTATCTTCCCATACTTACTATAAATACACTTGCTTGCTGAGAAACATCCTGTGAGAACAAAGCAACATGAAGCTCCCTGCTTGAGAGCTCAAAAACTCAGGCCAATTGCAAAGTCTTTTTTCCCTGAAAAACAGTTTAGCCAGTAAAACAGAGCAATTTGCTCTAGGCTTAACCAACTAGAAGAATCAAATTTCCTGACAGACATCTTACCTATGGGTTAAGACTTGTTTCCTGCGAATTGTAGATATCTACATTTATTAGCTCAAATGATGCACTGAGACTATTGCAAAGAGAGGTCAGAGGCACATAGGTGAAACCCATACTGGGTAGAATGGGGGAGACAGAGAAAGACTTTGTATCATTATGTTGGAGATGCAAAAAATTAAGCAACATGTTGTAGGGTGGAGAATACCCCTGAGAACAATCAGTATTTTCCATAGACTTCTCTGGTTTTGTTACTCATCCTCCCACATTTCTTTTTCCTTCATTATTTCTGTCATAGCTTTATACTGAATACTCTGGGCCTGATTTTATTTTCCATTGCCCCAGTTTCAGGGCAGTCCATTGTGGTTACAGCTTGTTTGTTTTGCTGCTTCAGGTATTAGTAATGTCACGTCTAGGGACAAGAAGAGAGAATGAGAGAGTGACACAGAGTTTGGAAATGATGCTGTGAGAGACAAAGTATTTGTGTACACACACCAAGTTAAACTATGAAGAATTATTTTGTCCAGCACCTTGTTTCAGGATCTGCATACAGATTTTTCCAGTTGTGTGGTGACTGTGGATGAGACATCATGCAGAAGTCATAGAATCATAGAATTGTTTCATTTGGAAAAGACCCATAAGATCAAGTCAAACCATCAAACTAACACCTCCATGGCCATTAAACCATGTCCCAAAGTGCATGTCTAT
This sequence comes from Dryobates pubescens, assembly GCF_014839835.1. Lineage (NCBI taxonomy): Eukaryota > Metazoa > Chordata > Aves > Piciformes > Picidae > Dryobates > Dryobates pubescens. The sequence continues at coordinate 39,644,162 of NC_071614.1, forward strand.
GTGTGTTTTTAAAACTTCCAAAGATGTTGACTCTACAAACTCCCTTGGAAACCTATGCCAATGTCTGACTACTCATTCTGTAAATAATTTTTTCCTAATATCCAGTCTGGCACAATTTCAACCCTTTCCCCTTGTTCTATCACTCAATACTTGGAAGAAAACAGTGTTGGATGAGACATCACCTAGAAAATAGTGTTTACTAATTTGGAAGATTTTTTTCTCCTGGTACATTGGTCGGTGTTGCAGAAATAATGTGAATCATGATAATTTCTATTCCAAAAGTAACATTATGCCTATGGGATCCTGGAGTATTTGTAAGAAATTTCATCTCTATTCAGAGTGAATAACGATCTCTAAGAAACGGAATGGATAAGTCTGGCTTTTAACATTTAAGTCTATAGCTCTAGCTTTTCTAATAAATGATGAATCTGCACACATATTGTAAACAAAACTACTACACTTCATGATTGAGATTTGGCCCAAATAACCTGACTTACCTGCTATGAAGAAGGGATAAACTTTAAAAATATGGCAGCACTAACTACTGTTACTGTACCTTGTAGTGAGTGCTCAAAAACTGAACACAGTATTTGAGGTGTGGCCTTGCCAGTGCTGAGTACATGGGCAAGATTATATAGCCATGTGGGGTATCCTGGCAAAAGGCCATCTGTGTAAGTCTCAGCCAGGTTTCTACATCAAATCTGCAGTATTTCTTTCCATTGAGAAGGATCTGTACCTGAAGAAAAAATCTCTGTTTCCTTTTACATTCTTGCAGTGCTATATATCAGTGACTTTTAAAACTACACAATACAAAGATTTTGGAGGAAGCTTCCAGGTCTTCATCTATCAGTGAACAGAAGAACTCATAGAAACAGAGTGGTAGGGGTTGGAAGGGACCGCTGGAGAACGTCTAGTCCAACTCCCCCTGTTGAAACAGTATTGTCCAGAGTAAATCACACAGGAACATATTTATGTGGGTTTTGAATGCCCCCAAAGAAGGAGGTCTGGCTGGACAGCCTGATCCAGTGCGCCGTCATCCTCACAAGAATGAAGTTTTTATTCATGTTGGGGTAGAACTTCCTGTGTTCCAGTTCATGTCCATTGCCTCTCATTCTATCACAGGGCAGCACTGAATATAGACTGGCCCCGTTTCTTTGACATCCTCCCTTCAGATATTTGTAAATATTAGTAAGATTTGCATTCAGCTGTCTATTTTCCAGACTAAAGAGCCCCAGATTTCTCAGCCTTTCCTTATAAGACAGATGTTCCAGTCCCTTAATCATCCTCATAGGTCTCCATTGGACTCTTTCTGTTACAGTTACAGGAATCACTTCATCTGTATTATCTACCCATTCAGGAAACCTTGAGCTTCTGTCCAGATGTAGCCCCAGAGAAAACATACTGTGTGGAGAAAACATACTGTGTAGAGATTTCCTGCTGATCACCAAAAGATGGGAGCAGAGAGCTCCATCCTCTGCACAGTACTAAGACAAATTGTTTGCATAGCATCCTTAATTTTTTTTCAAATGTGTCACACAAGTTTTAGAGTGCTGCTCATCTCAAAGCTTCTTCCTTTCACGGTAAGAAAAGGGGCTGCTCTTGAGTCTCATCCAACTAACTGTTACAGATGAAGACAGATTATGTGGCTGCATTGAGCAGAGCTCTCTTCATAACAGAGTCTTTATTTTTTATGTATTTTAAAGGTAGATACAAGTCTGATCTCATCTCTTTAGCAATTAAAAAGATCAATAGAATATGTTTAAGGAAAGGGTCTTCACTTTTTTTTTTCCCTTTTGCATTTGAGAAACCTTGTATATGTATAGAGTTTGTACACTGCATATTTGCCATATAAAAATCATCGAATCACCCAATCAATAAGGTTGGAAAAGACCTTAGAGATCATCAAGTCCAACCTGTAAAGTGCAGGCTCAGGCAAGATGAGAAGGCCATTGAATGAAATGCACAGTGTAAAATATTGCCAAATGATGACAGATAACTTGGTTTTGTGCAGCATATGAAGTATAACACAGAATTTTTTTCCTTAACTAAATCAACAAGACCTTGAAAAACTTTTCCATTTGGCCCTCCCCTTTTCAGTATATGCAAGGAAAATTCATATTGAATGAAGTGCCACTGATTCAATGTACAAAGCATAAAAAGCCAAAAATAATGTTAACAGGAAATTCTCCTACTCCACACACAACATTTTATCCTGCCAAACTACTCTGTTTTCTTTTACATTCTGGAGATTTTAACATATATTATTGTTTTAAAATTGGCAGCTGTTAGCATTCATACTGCTCAGCCTGCTCTAATGATCTTCATTTGAGATTAAATTATATGAAATCATTTCCCAATTAGTAAGTTATCCATTAGCAATGACTTCTGATGTTTCCTTATAAAGGCAGGAGACACTGAACATATTCTTCACTACATCTACAAATCAAATCTTAGTATTGCAGAGAAACCCTGCAATTACTTTAGATATTGTGAAATATGGTAATGTGGCATCTGCAGAAAGACAAGAAAATACTCATTCCAGATCAGGACTGAAGTAGTTGTTTAGATTCTTTTCCAGATTAATTTCTACCTAGTCAAACAGAGCATACTATTCATAACTTCTTGTTCATTTTATAAGGGTATGACAAGATAGTTAAAAATACTCCGCAGGCTAAAGGGAAGGATATTCACAAGAGCCAGTTTTACACAGCTAGCTTGACTAAGTTGAAAAGCCTTTATGCCTCAATCTGCCTGTGAAACCAGATCCTTTGAGGGAGATTGAGACCAAAACTACTTCTTGTGCCCTCTGGCTGGAACAGCACAAGCTGAGGAAAGTAGAGAAAGACCTGGTGATATGAAGTTAACCATGAGCTTCAAAAACAGCAGTCAAAGTAAAGCCCAACAGCTGCCTGAGATGCATTAGGAAAAGCAATGCCAGCAGGATGAGGAAGGTGACCCTTCCCTTCTGCTCAGCACAGCTGAGACACATCTGGACTGTTAGGTACAGCTCTGAGCCCCTTGACAAGAGCGACATGGACATACCAGAGCAAATCTGGCAAAGGGCCATGAAAATGGCAAACATCTGACATATGAGGGAAAGCTGAGAGAGCTGGGACTGTTCAACCTAAGGAGAAGGCTCAGGGAAATGTATGCTAAAGCCTTCTTATTCCTCCTGGAAACTTTCTTGCTTCTTGAAGTGTAAGCTAGATCACTGGTATAACTTTCACATCAGTAAATCACTGCTAACTGATCCTAATAGGATTTAGTGGCAGTTTTGAAAGAACTAAAGTAATCTGATTCACACATCACCCTCATGCCTTTGGCCAAAGACCCTGAATATTTTAAGCTGTTAGAATGAAAGAATTATTTTGGTTGGAAAAGACCTCTAAGATCATCAAGTCCAACCATCAACCTAACACCACCAAGGCCATTAAACCACGTGCCAAAGTGCCATGTCCACACATTTCTTGAACATCTGAAGGGACAGTGACTCCACATACACCCCCCCTTCCTCTCCCTCCCCCATAACCTATTCCAATGCCTGCCCACAGTTTCAGTAAAGAATTTTTTCCTAATATCCAATCTAATCTTACCCTGACATAATTTCAGGCCATTTCCTCTTGTTCTATCACTTGATACTAGAGAGAATAGACAGACTCCCTCCTCACTACAACCTCCTTTCAGGTAGCTGTAGAGAGCAATGAGGTCTTCCCTCAGCCTCCTCTTCTCCAGACAAAACAACATGAGTTTCTTTAGCCATTCCTCATAAGATTTGTTCTCTAGGCCCTTCACCAGGGAGTTCACATACCACCCCTGCTTATAAAGCCATTTTTGATGAAACAAGGTAATGGAAGTCTAAATATATATTCACACATAGGAAGGCCAGCAAGTTAGAGCCAGAGCTCAGTTCCAGCCTTCAAACATTCCCATATGCATAACCTGCTAATTCCACTCCATGAATGTATTTCATACACTGGAAGACTTCTTTTATGAAGTCACTTTGCTATCCAGAAATGCACTGAGCATAAGGCATGAAAATAACCAGTACTAACAACTTGGGCTATAAACCAGGTTGTGAATAGAAAACACATTTCGGGAAGCATCTTGACAATAATGTTACAATTCCTTGGAAGAATCACACATCGGGCTCCTTACACAGCTATTCTTCATAGCAATATTACTGTCTCTACCCCAGACAGCAGGCTAAGTGTAGGTATCACTAACATACTTGAAACCAGACAGCAGCCAGTATTCTTGCACAGCTTCCAGCTCAGCTGTCATCCTGGCAGATTTTCTGTGGGCTCAGATGCAATCCACTGAAGATGTCATTCCCACAGGAAGTTGAAGATCAGTTCACACAGGATTTTGTGTTTGTTTGCATATGTGTGCTCACTGCAGTTAGTCATTTTACTGACTACACTTAAAAATTTCCCTGTCCCCAGCACCATGTGAAATGAGATTATCCCCCAATCCGTGAGACTTTCCGACAAAATATACGTGAACCAAGCCACAGAATGTCTCCCACGTTCATGACAATTATTGATTTCAGGAAAAAGCCACAACACCTAAATAGCTTCACATCCTATTTTGTCTGCATTACTCCTTATAAGGAGTAATAAGAGATTAGTTATCTTTTTTAAGCTTAGAATGATTGCAAAGTGACTATAAGCAAAGCCTTTGCATGTCAGACAGATATTCACTCTCTCAGGGGATCATGAGGCTGCAGGATAGAATAGAATAGAATAAACCAGGTTGTAAGAGACCTTCAAGATCATCACATCCAACCTATCATCCAGCCCACCTAATCAACTAAACCATGCAACCAAGCACCCTATCAAGTCTCCTCCTGAATACCTGAAATGACAGTGACTCCACCACCTCCCTGGGCAGCCCATTCCAGTGGGCAATCACTTTCTCTGTGTAGAACTTCTTCCTAACATCCAGCTTAAACCTACCCTGGTGCAGCCTGAGACTGTGTCCTCTTGTTCTAGTGCTGGTTGCCTGGGAGAAGAGACCAACCTCCATCTGTGTACAACCTCCTTTAAGGTACTAATACTAAGGTATTAACTTGTTACAAGATGGTCTGTTGTATCTTCCTAGGATAAGTCTTGGAAAATCTGGAAACCATTTTGACTCAAAATTACTGTAAGGATAAATGTGCAAAACAAACCAAAACAAACAACAAACAAACAAAACAAAACCCCAACAACAACAACAAAAAAACCACCAAGCCACAAAACAGAACAAAACAAAACAAGTAAACACAGGACTAAATAATAGGGTGCTTTTCTATTAATGAAAATATTATATCCTCTCCCACCATAGGAAATATTATTACAATGATAAAAAGTCCTAATAGAATTAAAATATAGTATTTTTATATGACACAGCTTCCAACTATAGCAAAGGCAGCAAACCCTCACTCACCAGTTAAAGCATTAAGTGCTACACCTATACTTTGGTGGGATTGACCACCCCAGCAGTTTACAGTCTGGATGAGAGTGTATCTAGTGATGGGATTGTAGGACAGATCTTTCCAAATCCTTTAGCAACACTTATAATCATGTGTCAGCACAGTCAGAACTATGCTGTTGTCCACAGTAGTCTCAGAGAAGAAATAAAAGAAGCAGTAGACGAAGAAGCCCAAATATGAAATCATTGAAGACACACTGGAAAAGGTGAAGAACTCAGTACAGCTGCTTGAACAGGAAGTACAAAAATGCCACTTTTCCCCTTTAAACCTTCCCTCCCACAGCCTTCAACCTTTGGAAAGGTGTTTGGGTCACTCTTCTGTGAATTCTTTTCATGTCACAGAATCACAGAGTGGTAGGGGTTCAAATGGACCTCTGGGGAGGTCCAACCCACCACTAAAGCAGGTTTGCCTTAATCAGGTCACACAGAAACATGTCCAGACAGGTTTTGCAAGTCTCCCAAAAAGGAGAATCCACAGATTCTCTGAGCTCCCTGTTCCAGTGCTCCACTGTCCTCAAAGAAGTTCTTCCTTACATTTAGGTTTAACTTCCTATGTTCTAGTTTGTGCCCATTGCCTCTCGTTCTGTCTTTGGGGCATCACCTTTCAGCATCCATCCTATTGAAAGCCCCATCCTCTTGACAGCCTGCCTTTAGATATTTATAAGCATTAATAAGATTTCTTGACCAAGACTCTGTCCAACAGGCAAAGTCTTCTGATAATACAGAATAGTTTTATACTTTAGGATAGTTGTGTGGCACTCAACTCTTGGGTTCTAGATTCTGGGGTTTATCCAAAATGCCTCTGTCAGGACCCAAATTTTGTTTCCATTGAAGAGGCCAATGCTGAAATATACTGAATTAAGTATATGTAATACTTCTAAGGAATTCCATCAAAACTGGGGGGGTAAAATGCTTTGAAAGATTAGACTCAAATTCCTTACTGTTTTCTGGTTTGTTTCTGTTAGCTGGATTTTTTTACACATTAGTAAACATTTTTTTGGCATGTACTGGAAAAACAGATATATATTCAGGTACAATTTGGACTAACAAATGTTTCCAAAAAAATTTGCAAGGTAGTATGGAAACAAAAACCTTACCTGGCAATAAGTCAGTCAATAAAAAGGCTTTTGAAATGGAAAATCATGCTAACTCCAGAATGCAATGTGCAAAAGCTCTGATAAACATCCTGACTCCTTCATCCCCAGAAAAATTTCCTTCTGTGTAATGACTACTGTTGCTGTGTGATTGTTTTCTCCTGCATGTTGTTGTGAAGAACTAGTACTCCAGGGGTTTATTTTCTGCTCCTGATGACTGAACTTCTGTCTCAGCAGCCAGTGGGAGTTTGCTTTAACTTCTACAGCAACAGTGTCAAGATCCAGAACAAACAGTGACATAGACTGCTATTTCAGTTGTATGAACAGGGTGAAAAAACCAAACCAAACCAAAACACCCCAAACAAAACCAACCAAACCCAAAACAAAAAACCAAAATACATGCAAGTATAGATTGAAGAAAAGGGGACAACAAAATGAATTAAAGGGTAGAAATGATTCTTCATATGAGCCACCAAACAACATATTTTAGATTGATATTATAGGCCCACAATTCTTTTCTCAAAGCAAAAACAGTCATTGTCCAATGCGGCAAATTTAACTATTTCTTAGTGAACTGGCCAAAGACTGACTAGATGCTATACCAGAGATGGCCAAAATCCTCATGATTGTACTAGACTCATTTGTGCTGACTGAAGATCTAGCAATGTATTGTCCTCAAAGACAGACATAAAGCTAAAACCTTTGGTGACTTTCTTTCCACCAAATCTGTATCGATAACAGAAGACTTCAGAATTGATTCGGGCATTGATCAAAAATATCCACTTGCAAAGCTTTTAGAGTCAAGCCATTCTGACAGCAAATATTTGGAAGACATTTGAAAGGAATTATCCAATAAAAAGATCACAAGGTTCTTTTTCTGATTAGTTATTTCCTTTGTTCAAATGCTGATTTATAACTAAAGCAACAGAAATGCAATTATGCAAAAATCCTTAGGGTGGCAATAGTCAAAATTAGCCACTTAGTACTGGCCCACTGTCAGGTGGATTTCTACTTTGCTCCTAAACCAAACCTGTAATTCCCTGACAAAATTAAAAGTCTTCCATGGGAAATAAGTCTTACAATTAATGTAGTCCCTTATCCTTCAGTTTTCCTGAAAGTCATCTTCTGGTAGATCTGCATGTAGAGAATAGATTTGAAAGCCCAAATGCAAAATAACTAACAGCAGCACAATATTTAAAATATGGGACATATTTCCAGGTGGTACAAATCTTAGCTTACAGCAAATATTGAGATACGAACCAGTTTGCATTGTTCTTTAGTTCTACAGTTCTTGTGTCCAAGACACAGACTAAGATTATTCAGTTTATTCTCTATTTGCTGGCTCAGATGTGTCACAAAGGTGGGAAAGCCATCACTTCACATACATGTGGGACATTCCTTAATGCAGATGTTTGCACCCAGTGAGGGTTATGCTAGGGTTCACTTCAGACAGAATTATAGAGCACACACTAACACCACCTTTCTCAAGATTTTGGGTTATTTAGAAGTCTCTATCTGCCTTTAAACATACACAGAGCAAGGATATAGTTTATCCTTGGCTTTTCCTTTGCAAGGCCATGTAATCAGTTAGTGGATGACTTAGCAGAGTAATGATTACAGAATTCAAGATGAAAAAAAAAAAAAATTGAGTTCTTGTCTCAATTTTATTCAAAAGATAAATTTCTAAGCACATAAACATGAAATAGCTGGGCAGAAGCTCCTCACATACCATTCTCTTTTGAAGGCAAACTGCTAATCACTGAAGTAAGCCAGATTTTACACTAGAACAGTAAGCAAGAAAGCACAGCGTTCTTACGCTGTTGCTCAAGTAACCAGGTGAGACAAAGCAGAGACAGATCTGATGCCTGGTTGTAGGAAAGTTCTGTTTCGTTAATAGTCTAAAATAAATCAGGCCTGGAGAACAGGTCTTATGAGGAGCAGCTGAGGGAACTGGAGTTGTTTAGTCTGGAGAATAGCAGGCAGAGCGGAGTCCTTCTCAGCTATACACCACCCTGAAAGGAGGCTGGAGTAAGGTGGGCATTGGTCTTTTCTCCCTAGTAACAAGTGATAGGACAAGAGGAAATGGCTTTAAGTTACACCAGGGGAGGTTTAGGGTGGATATTAGGAGAAACATCTTCTCTTGAAAGGGTTCCCAAAAACTGGAATGGGCTCCTCAGAGAGGTGGTTGAATCTCTGTCCCTGGAGATGTTACAAAGATGCAGAGATGCAGTGCTGAGGGACTTAGTTTCCTACCAGACTTGGTAGAGTTAAATAATGGTTGGGCTTGATCTTAAAGGTCTATTCCAAGCAAAAAAAAAATTATGAGTCTACATTCATCTTGCAAGAAACAATATCTGCGAAACTATAGCCATTCAACAACATTCAGGCACCACTCCCCTACTCTTTTTCCATGCAAAGCACTTTGTAAACTGAACTGCACTACATACTGCTTAGGGATGTGGTTTAGTCAAGGACTTGACAATGTCAGGTCAATGACCTTAAAGGTCATTTCCAAATTATGACACAGGAAGGAAGATGGACTTTAGGACATCTATATTACTAAGTTAAAAATGTCAGGAGACTGCTTTTGACACAGAGACAACTTCTCTTCAAAGAGCCTATCTCATTAAATGTTTTTACCCCTCCAAAGCAGGGTGGCTTCTTTCAAATGGCAAACTGGAATTACTATAGCACTGTTGAATTTATTGCTATAGATGATTTAGGTGGAATGGATGTCATCCAAAATTATCACACTTCCATATCTGAAATGAACTTCAGCAACATACTGTATTTTACCAGATGTTTTTCTTCTGTTTTCCCCCACAAATGCATACATTTCTTTGGTGTTTCAGACCTGATGCTACTGAAGCCTAATCATTGTTTTTCAGAAAGTCCCAGGCTTGTGTATGAACAGTAAAATTATCCAGAGGATAGAAAATATTCAGAGAACTTTTCTTGGATATAAAATTCCTCAGGCTTTAAGGTATGAACCAGTTTCCAAAATCTGGAGAAGGAACTTCCCCATAGGTAGTATCTGCCACAGCAACTTGTTTCACCAAGCTGAAACATTCGCTTCCAGCCACTGCTGGACTGAACAACGCACGTAAGGGTCTGACAATAATTAACATCTTTTGCTGCTTTCACCATTATGAACATTTTTCACAAAGAGTTCCCACAATTATTCAGTTTTACAGTGAATTTGCCCGTGTCATCTCCATTGTTGTTTATCATTATCTGTCATCACGTACGGTCATACAAATAAGTGCGGGGGATGGGGGGGGGGAAGTAGAAAACAAGTTGGTGAATAGATCCATGTCAGAACATCAATTATAAGAAATGCATTCAGCCAACACGGGAAAAAAAATATATACAAGTCATGTAAATTTTGCAAGTCAAGCAACAGTGTTTGACTGATGGATTTCTCTGTCAAATGAAAACTAGAGTCAAAGAAGATACACAGTCCCATCAAAGCTTACCAAGAACCTATGGAAGCTCAAACAGTGCAAATTTCCACAAAAACTGGAGTCCTACTGTATGCTGGATACATGCACATGATTAATTACAATGACCTGCCAGGAGCATACTCACCACTATGATCCAAAAAAATAAGAAAAGGAAGAACAAAACATTGTGAACAAAGTCAGAAGGAAGGCAGAAGGACCCAGTAAATTAGTTGTCAGGCTGGAGAAAATAAGACAGACATTGTGGCTCAAGGGCTCAAGCTGTCATAATAGAATAGCTGGAACAAAAGAGCCTTTTTAAATGGTGGCTATTTCTTCCCATTTCTATTTTCTGCTGGGATCTTGGGAGAAGAAACAGACTCCATGTATGCCTTCCTTTTTCTTCGTTCAGAAATTCGCTGGCCTATGGGACCCTGCATGACATAAATGTCTTTTGAGACAAATAAATTAGGAGTTACATCAGCAGAAATGCTTTCCAGTGAAACGTTTTCTAGTATGACCTAGCAAGCTATGTTTTGTCCAAGTGTGAACACCTACAGCATTCACCTAGTTTCGAATATCCATTAAAAGTGTCACCAGTTAAAGAGCTGTGCAACAGGAAACAGACAAAATTACCTAATGCTTTGAACAATGCCCTGGGAGGAACTCATTTTGTTCCCAGCTGTGCCAGTGAACTGCTGCTCTTTCTCCGTTTGTCAAGTTTCTCAGGTCATGGTTGACAGTAATGAAGTGTCATGTACAAATCAAGTACACCATAAACTTGAAATGTAATTCATTTTAATTAAGGATATTTTAATTAAAAGAAAATATCAGTTGTTGCCATGGACTTCAGGGGGGTTTTCCTCAATTAAAAAAAAAAAAAAAAAAAAAGCCAATCAATTCAGTTACTGGTGCTTCCTAATCTCCTTTATTACTCTATGTCCTAATTAAAGGTGGTGTGAAAGCTATATTAAATTCAAATCCAGTGTGGTATGCTGCATTGCATGTTGTTTAGAGTCAAAGAATTTTGGCTGGTTGGTATCTCTGGAAGCCATCTAACTCAACCCCTTCCTCAAAGCAGGGCCAGTTGCCAATCAATGTCAGGTTCAGTGTCCTGCCAAGCTGAGCTCTGACTGTCCCAAGGATAAAGATCCCACAGCCTTTTTAGGTAACATCCTCCAGTATTTAATCACTGTCACAAGGAAAATTGTATACTCGTATCCAGCGGGAAATTCCCTTGCTGCAACTTGTGGCTATTGCCACAGCTCTAAGAGTTTAAATTTGTCTTCCCCCACTTACATAGCTGAAGATAAAAATTAGGTATCTCCCTTCCTGCTTCACTGAGATGAATAAGTCCATCTTTCTTATACTTTCTTATACTTTGTGCCAGGCCACTATCTTGGCAGATGTCTGCCGGTCTTGCACTATTATTAATTATTTTTTAGTATTTCTTTTGTACTGAAAGGCCTTAAACCAAGCAATTCTCTTGTAATTTTGATTCACGCAAGAAAGAGGGAACTATTCACTTCCTTCAACCTGCTGACTACACTCCAGTTAATGTAGTCTAGTTAATGACCCTGATTGCAAGCCTCCAACTTGCTCTCCCCCAGGATGCTCAAGTCCTTTCCAGCAGAGCTGCTCTCTTGTTGGCTGCTCCCCAGTTTATAGCGTTGCTGGGGGGCTGTTCTGTTCCACAAGGAACTCAATGGCCTATTTCTCCATTCAAGGTCACTTATGATGGCAGAACAAATATATCACAGATTGGCTGCTTCCCTCAATTTTGTGAATTTGATGAGGGTGTTTCTGTCCTGTTCCTCAGATTGTTGATGAAATTAAACAGCACTGGCCCCAGCATCAGCCCCACAGAAAAAGTTTGTAATTAGCCACAAGCTAGAGTGACTACTGTCCTTCCACACCAGGAAATCCATCCAGTTAGTCAATACAACAATTTTGTAGAAATTATGTGAGATTATCTGTAAAGCCTTGCTCAAATCACATGAAACAGCATCCACTGTGTCAAAGTCATAAGAGTGTTAGATGAGTCTCATTAATTTTTCTGCAACATTCTAGATTCAGGCCTCTGGCAAACATTGGAACTTCCAAGACAGCAGGTCTGGTCAGCAGAGAGAAGCTGCCTTTCACCACAGAAAATGTCACCCATTGTTTCCTCTTTGCAACACAGGTTCTGCCCTCAAATCAGGCATGACCATCTATGATACACCTCTCAGTTAGCTTGGAACATTTCTTATGGAAGATGAATTCCTACTAATCTGGAACTCCATTCCTTGCCTTAGGAAAATGATTCTTTTTTCCTTCCATTTTAAAATAGAATAGAATCATACAATCAATAAGGTTGGGAAAGACCTCAGATGTCATGAAGTCCAACCTGTCACCCAACACCTCATGACAACTAAACCATGGCTTCAAGTGCCACATCCAATCCCTTCTTGAACACCTCCAGGGATGGTGACTCCATCACCTCCCTGAGCAGCCCATTCCAATGGCCAACAACTCTCTCTGTGAAGAACTTTCTCCTCACCTCGAGTCTAAACTTCCCTTTGCACAGTTTGAGACTGTGTCCTCTTGTTCTGGTGCTGGTTGCCTGGGAGAAGAGACCAATCCCCACCAGGCTACAACCTCCCTTCAGATAGTTGTAGACAGCAATAAGGTCTCCTCTGAGCCTCCTCTTCTCCAGGCTAAACAACCCCAGCTCCCTCAACCTCTTCTCATAGGGCTTGTGCTTGAGACCTCTCACCAGCCTCATTACCCTTCTCTGGACACGTTCAAGAGTCTCAATGTCCTTCTTATATTGAGGGGCCCAGAGCTGGACCAAATTCACAGATTGTATTGGGTTGGAAGGGACCCTCAAAGGCCAAGTTGTCCAATGCCCCTGCAGTCGGCAGGGACACCTCCAACTATATCAGGCTGTCCAGGGCCACATCAAGTCTGAATTAAGATTTTTTGATAGTGAATATGAAGGATTGAGTGAGGAAATAATTACATGAAAGACACTGTGAAAGCAATACACAGAAAAGTATGGGTCTTATTGTCACTGAAACAGAAATCCTATAAGATTTTTTTTTTTTTACATATTAATGATCCAGAAATGGATTACAAATGTTTTTTTCTCATTTAGAATAAAAAATAACCCAAAGGACTCAAGTCTAAAAGTTCAGCACTCCTGGTCTCATATGTTGAAACAAATTTTTGTTTGTTTTCTTTGCACGTCATAAAACATTTCCTTAAAACAAAAAGCATGAAAGATGCAGAAAGAATTCAAACACTGGGCATTCTTAGAGTTCTGTGACAAGTAAAGACATCATTAACCTTAGACTAAAAAAGTTTATTGCACACTGAAAATGCACAGTCTAATTAATTACTTTGGCAAGTAACTCAGCTGAGCAGAGTTGTGCTCTGATCCTATTTACCTCTGAGAAGAGACCAATCCCCAACTCATTCCAACCTCCTTTCAGGTAGTTGGAAAGCAAGGTGGTTTCCCCTCAGCCTCCTTTTCTCCAGACTAAAGAATCCCTCTTCCCCTCAGCCATCCCTCAGAAGAATTATTCACAAGAATATGAGTAATAATCCTCAAATACTCAGATGTCACAGTAAGCCATATTTTCATTTTCTGCAGTGCAAGTTTCCTGCAGTAGAAGCATAAGCAGTAAAATGCCTACAGACACCTACCCCCAAGCACGTAATTGGAGGTGTCTTTAGTGCCATCAGTGTCTAGGTTACCCTAATGTAGAGTGGCAGAAATAGCATTGCAAAAATTTCCTATGGTAATGAGGCCTCAGTGACAGCTTTAGACACCTTCTGCTAACAAGTTATTCTAAAAATAGGTTTACAGCAGCATCAGTGAGCAATTTTAGAGACATTTCCTGGAGAAGAATGCAGTGCAATTCAGTAGAATGAATGTCAAGTTCTGCACGTAAGTAAGAGCAATCAGTTGTATAATGACAGGATGAATAATTACGATCTCTGGTGCTACAGAAAAGGGTTTCTCAACTACAGTGAGTCACAAGTTGAAAATGATTCAATGTTAGGCTGCTACAAAAGACAGAGCCATACTGAGATAGATAAACAATAGTTTTGCCTACAAACCATGTGCAGTAATTCTTATGTTCTACTTGTCAGCAGTATGACCACAGGGTGAGTACTGTGTCCATTTTTGGACAGTGCAGATCAAGAAGTATGTGGGTCAGTCCAGACAAGCAGCACAAATGACTGAAGGTCTTAAATATATGCCCCATAAAAAAAAGGTTGAAGGAATTGAGAGTGGGTAAATCAGATAGGGCCTAGGGGGAGAAGGTTTGGCATAATTTAATCTTTTCTGCCTTTAACAGTAACAAAGACACCAAAGAGAAGAGAAAGACACAAGGCCGTTTCTAGTGCTGATCCCCACTACGCCACTAAAGGCTTCTGTTCATTAAAATTTATTTCTCCCAAGCATGTCCTTCAGAAGCAGGGTCCATGCAGCCAGTTTGTCCATCACCACTGCTTAGTTTCATTGTCATGAGCTAGACTTTTGGCAGGAAAACGCTCTCTGGAAGAGTGGAGCTACTGCCAAATAGTAAGGACTATCCCATCTTGTAAGCTTTTTTCCTCTATCCTGAGTATCAGCTTGCATTTGTACAATGTGTTACACCACATAAAAAGCAGCCTGTGTCAGAAAGAGGCAAGCTACACATATCATTCCATGAAGAAGCTTGACCACCTCTCTGTTACTTCAAGACATGCTCAGATTGTAACTACTATCTTAGGATTCAAACCATGCTGCAGAGCTGTTCACAAAATGTGCACCTATTTAAAGAAATGAAAGGGGAGGGGAAAAAAAAGGGGGCAGGGGAAACCACTGATCAAAACCTGATGTAAAGGAATAGCAAGACCCATCTTAATAAGAGCACACAGTCCCACAAAGGCTGAGCACATTGCGCAGAGCCATGGGCTAGTAACAGAATCCATCAACGGCCCCAGATCCAGGTCCACAGTCAATGCCGAGGATCCCGTCAGTAGCCCCTCACTGCAAGAAGGGCGTTGAGGTGCTGGAGTGGGTCCAGAGAAGAGTGACAAAGCTGGTGAAGGGTCTGGGGAACAGGTCTAGTGAAGAGTGGCTGAGGGAACTGCAATTGTTCAGTCTGGAGAAAAGGAGGCTGAGGGGAGAGCTCATTGCTCTCTACAACTGCCTGAAAGGAGGTCGGAGTGAGGTGGTGGTAGGTCTCTTCTCCCTAGAAACTAGTGATAGGACAAGAGGAAATGGCTTCGGTTTGTACCAGGAGAGGTTTAGATTGGATATTATGAAAAAATTCTTTACTGAAAGGATGGTCAGGCATTGGAACAAGCTGCCTAGGCAGGTGGTGGAGTCACCATCCCTGGGAGTACACATGGGCTTACTGGGCACGCCAGTGTTAGCTTGACTGTTGGACTCTATGGTCTTAGAGGTCTTTTCCAACCAAAATAACCCTCTGATTCTATGACAAGGAGATGGGGCCAGGGAAATAGGTGGAAACCAACACAGTAGCAAGATACTTTGGACATGGACAAAGTCACTGGCTGAGGTGAAATGGGGTCCTGGGCTTACAGGTAGGGAAGGGTGGCCCAGTGGGTGCTGGGCAAGGCCAGTAAGGTCTGTGGGTTCTCTCAGAGTATTAGAGGAACAAAAAATAAGATATTCTTCACACAGACCTGGCTGATTTTGATATCTGTGTTTCAAAACTATTTGAGTTTATACAGCACTTAAGTCCTAAAGATAATCTTAAAATTCAATAAATTCAATTATTTGTTCACTGCTATAGAATTCAAATATAAACAGTTCTAGCAAGAGCAAAACATCAGATATGTTTGCTAGTAAAGATGGGCTGAGGGAAAGATTTTTGATCTTGGATTAAGCTTGAATTTTTAAGTTTACCAGAGTTACAGTTTTGGTTTGTGGTGGAACCAACCATGCCAATGTCTTTAACTGTTACTGGTTTTGACAGATATGTCATTAAATCTCCTGCAAATTGTTGATTTTTCTTTTTTCTTTTAGAGAAACTGCCTGCATCTTAAATGGGAAACAGGCTTTTGAAGATTCAAGATCCTACTGGAAGCCATAAGCATAAGAGTGATGTTGAAGCTGGGAATTCAAATGTTTTCTCACCTTTCTTGGCTAGAGATGATATGAGTTGGATGCACACTCTAGTTGTGATCCACCTGTTCTTTCAGGCATTCTCAAATGCACAGCCCATTTAACAGACTGAATTCTCAGAATAATTTATATTTCTTGCATTCTGCAATAGCCTCAGTGAATCTCTCCTCCTTCCCCATTTCACTCACAGACACAGACGTAGCTATTCATCATGTGTTCCTCACCTCATTGTACTATGAGACATCTGTGCTCTCATGCTTTAGACCTTCTGGCTGCAAAAGCTGGCTGGCAATCCAGTACAGCTGTAACCTTGGCCTGCTTGGCCTGTTTCTAATGAAAGCCATGCCACTCTAGGTACCAAAGGGAAAACAAATACCCTTTTGTCCATGGAAAGTCTGGCAGTGAAGCAGATTGCCTTTTGTTTCAACAGCAAATTTCCTCTGACTGCAGCCCTTTCCCAGTCACTCCAATTTTTCCCAGTTAGTCAGGTTGGCTGAATAGCCAAGGGTAGGAGAAGATCTACAGTACTTGGGGCTATAGCTGCCAATTATTCAAGAATCCAAGCAATTAGCAAAGAAACTCTGCTAAAAATTCTTAGGAGTACTGTCTTACTTGAAGATGGTTTCACTCCTCAAACTGGTTTCTTTTTCATATGCACACACATTCAGTAGAAAAGCCCTGAGCGGTGAGGAATGTCTGGCATTTCTGCTGTCAGTGTGCATGTAGGTTGGAGTGAGATATATTTAGAAGCCCATCATATCCAAGTATGCAGGAATTCTCACGTAACCTCATAGTGCAAACAGCTTACAGAGTCGGGGATGTTAGGGCTTATCATATTCAGAACAACTTGGTTCCTGGTGAGCACCCAAACACTGAAGATGTGAAGTTTTCCATACAAACACACTCTGTGTTTTCCACAAGTATAGCAAAACATACTGTCAGACTTGGACGGAAAGGAGAAAGAGGAAAGGCTATGGTAGCTTGGGTACGGCATAGCTCTGCTGTGGGGAGACAAAATTATTAGCCTGGAGACTCCATGGGGAAAAATGAACATTCAGTGTACAGCAGACAGCTGTGTGTCTTTCATAAGTACATTTAAAGTTATTTCTTAAGGGAAATTTTAAAATAAAATATTATTGAAATTTCTGCTGGATCTAATGTAGTGTTCTGACCCATGCCTAGAAATAAAGCTTTATTTCTCCTCTCTTGGCCTGAATATCTGACAAACAGCATGCAAGTACCTTCACAGTAGAAGAAAACCGGGTCAGATTTACAAAGATCAATCAGGGAAGGTCAGCTTCAAAAAATGTCCAGTCTGAGACATATAGAAAGACGAACTTCAGCAAAAACAGAAAGACTGAACTAGAACGTTCCTGGAGCTTTACCAATATCCTATGAGAATGCTATTTATTACAGTACCAAAAGCTAGCAAATGTAAGGAGAACATCTTTTAAAAAAAGCAAAACAAAACCAAAAATCAGTACTGAGGACAGGTTTTACTGATTGAGCTTCCATTAAAGAGGGCACTGTTTTAAAGACAGGATATGAGTCTCTAAACTGCTGAGTGATCCTTCATGTTGTCAGCCAAGCAGAGGACAGTTTAAAGAACTTAGTATCTTTACCCTAGCACTGAAACATCCAAAATCACTTGACACAAATGATTAGGCACACTGAAAAATAAAGAGCATATTACACAAGGGTACTTTAAAAAAATAAAGAAATCATTTTTGGAAGCAAACCAGGGTAGAAATAAATGTGAACCGTGGGTCAAGTATTTTTAAATTATTTTTGTTTCATTAAACTGCTTCATTAGATTGTAAGTACCTAATTTAATCAGCAAAGCTTGGGCCTAAAGCCATTTGCTGAGTGAATTCCAAGTTTAGAACATAAATACAACATTCCTGCATAATGTAGCTTTGATCTTATGACTAAGAACTAGGAAGAAGTCTTGTTCTGTTACTCCCAGAACACAGATGAAATGGCCCTTGTGGTAACTGTCTCTAATCTTGATTACAGCTGTATGTCTTGTGGGTCTAAGAGGGTGAGACAAAAATAATTGTTAGCTTAAGGGCAATCTCTGCTTCTGGATCCAGAGATTTTTAAAAGGGTGGAAGTGACTTGTGTCTTTCTCTTTCTTTCTTTTTTTTTTTTTTTCCCTCTCTCTCTCTTTTTTTTTCTTTTATGTTTTTTAAGTTTCCTTCAAATGAATGAAAAAATGTAAAAAAATTGCTTCCTGTGAACTTGACTGAAATTAAGAATGCATTTTTCCTTAAAAGTAGAGCTAGTCATTAAAAAACAAAGATAATGTGGTGTCATGCTACTGAACTTGTGCAGGCTCATGAAGCAGTCTGCAACAACACTGTGCAAGAATATGTTGAATATCTTTATAGTCTCTATGGTAACCACTGGAGCAATAAGTTGTTCTAAGGACAAGTCGGGAAAAAATGCTATGAGAAAACCAGACCTTTCCTGACAAGAGCAAGGAAAAGCCATGATCTCTGCAGCCTCGTAGCGATAACTTGTGCTGTCATTAGAACCTCGAATAAGCAAACAGAGATCCAAGTGTCACAAAGGGGATAAAAAATAAAGAGCTAGATCAAGGCTCTGTGGTTTTATGATGGGGCTTGAGGTACAGAGGTAATTTTCACCCTGTAATTAATATTTCTCTGCTAGTGCCAAGGCTTACACAAACTATTCTCTTCTCTTTCAGGGTTCCTAATCGGATATCCTCTGAATAAAGTCCCATAGCTCTAAGTAATATAACAAGCACAATAAAATTACCACATTGTAGTAGTTCTCTAAATACTTGCTAAGCACTGTAGATAGTCTGCTGCTGCTGTTCCTTCATTTCCCAAATTCTGACTTTCTCCCATGCCCATCTCATATTTTTGCTGAGTGCCCACCATCGCTCATCTTCCTAGAAGCATCCAAGCATCTGACAGGCACAAGTAGGATTTCCTTACTCCAGAGTAGAAATATCGATTACCACCAGCATAACATATCTGCAGCATACCTGTCAGAGCTCACTAAGCAGAATTTCTTGTCAGAGCAGTACCTTATGTGAATTTTCACCAGTGAAAAATATGAATTGCTCATAATTGAATGTATGGAAGATCAGCTTGGTACACTGAATATAACAAATCGTGTTGTTTCTGCTATAGGCGTCACAGAGAGCAGGAAGGAAATGTTCCTAAGGAACATGAAGGAAAGGAAGAGGATCTGGAGCATAAATTTGGTGCAGAGAATTGGAGGAACTAGCTGGGGAAAATGAGCACCTGGTATAGTCATTGAAGTTCATAATGTGATTTTACATTTAAACATCATATCTGTACCAAATACTTTACACTGTGTATGTGAAATAGTTTCTGAAATCTGCAGTCCAAAACATAAAAACATCACCAGCATACAGCAATATAGGAATAACTGCAATAATGAAGAGTTTGTAACCAGATATTTTAATCATTGTCCAAATTAATGAGCATTTCACAATGCTCAAACAAAACAGTCTTTTCTACCAAACAGGTGATTGTTTCAAAATTTTTTCTTGCATCTCACTCTAAAGGTCAAAGGCCTCTTTCCTGCAGCTCACTAGAGCAATGGCTGTCACTGAAAGAGACCCTTCACGTCATGCCTCTGATCCAGGAAACACTTGTTTTACAGTCAGAAATGCTCCACCTCATTGTTCTCAGCAGTCATTGCCCTTTAAAATCTGTCTCTCCCATTACTTGAAAAGAGGACAAAAATCTAACACATTTAGTTTGTTAAATAGAAAAAATTCTTCTTTTCTGTAGATTCATGTTCAGCATTTTGTCAACAACTGTCAAATGTAACAACCATGAAATCTTCCAAGACCAGAAGGGCTGCAAATCCCCTTCCTCCTGCCCTGGGAAAACTGTTGTCCAGACAGTTTTTGACTGTTGTCTCCTAGACAGAAATATGTGCACTTGCTCCACAACACAAATGGAACAAGCTGAGACAGATACAGGAGAACATGAAGCCCACTGCATATGTGGTGCACAGACTGACCTCCCTAAACACTTGCAAGATCTATTGGTGAACTATATAGAATCAAAAATTAATTTAGGTCAGAAAAGAGCTTTACAGTCAAGTCCAATCACAAACTTATTACTTCCAGGTCCACCACAGAACCATGTCCTTAGGGGCCACATCTGCACATCTTTTAAATACCTCCAGGGACGGTGACTCAACCACTTCTCTGGGTAGCCTGTTCCAATGCTTGACAATTAATTTGGTGAAGAAATGTTTCCCCTGGAATGAGTTGTCCTATTGCTCGCTACATGAAAAAAGAGACTGAATTCCACCTCACACAATGTGTACAATGCAGTTAGTACAACAGTCCTAGTATGCATAACTGCTAGCTTCCATTGTAGTAGCTATAGTTAGTGGGTAACATAAGTCACCTTCACAGATCCCTCTAAGTCTCAAATTTAATTCATATAATGTTTTCAAGTGAAAAAGAGGACATTACCAGGACATGCCCATGCTCATCCACTAAAGAACTCCACTTCTAGGGAACATTAACAGCATGTATTAATTTGCTTTCCAAATCTAGAAATGTCTCACATCTCATGAGGTAGGCACTTTTGGTTATTTTCCTTGTTGCCACTCATGTTGACACAGGGAACTCAAATTTTCCATATTTTTATCTGTTGCACTTGCAAACATCCCTTCTTTCTCACTGGAGACCACAATTCTCAGAAAAGTCATGACCATGAAAGAGTACAGTTAGCAGCACCGGAAAGAACACACATGGATGATCCAGTGATGATGAAACTTGCACATAAGGACAAAGACACTCTTGTCACCCTCTTATCTCATAGGATCATAGAATGCACTGCGGTAGAAGAGACTTGTAATGTCATCTAGTTCAACTACCCTGCAGTGTGCAGGGACATCCCCAGCTACATCAGGTTGTTTAGAGCCCCATGAAGCCTGACCTTGAATATCTCCAAGGGTGGGGCCACCACCTCCCTTGGCAACCTGTTCCAGTGTTTCATAACCATTGTATCTCCTTCTCCCTCAAAACTCATCGTTCACTCTTTTAGGAGGATGCTTCAGGGCATCCAAAAAAGTGTGAGGTCTGTCATCAGTGTACCTTTTAAAAATTGTTTCAAGTTATGGGGTAAAGAGTATTTTCACTTCAAATCACATGAACACAGAATTAGTCACACAGTGAATAAGTGCTGGGCTCAAAGTTATGCTCTTTACCCAGTTACTCTGGACTTTATCACTTCCAACAACCTGTTGGGAGAACATGACAATAGGAGAAAGAGCAAGGTGTCTGGATTATAAGAGCTCACTCTTGATAGATATGATGACTTCCTGCGCTAGGCAACCAATACAGACACGCAAGTGAAAGGCTGGTTGTCACTCCTGCATGTGCCGAGGGATAACCTTACGGAAGTTATCCAAAGGTGGACTCAATATCGGTGCTCTCCCCTACCACACATGCCCCAGCCAAAAATAGGTGGGGAACTAGAGAAGAATATGAATAAGGGGGAAAAATACAAACTGGGGAGAAAGAAAAAAAGGTTACAATACAACAGAAATTAGAAACAAGCATAAGGTAAAAAGCAAGAAACAGTCTACAGCAGGCTGGGATTAGTTCAAGTTGTGGGACTTAAAATAATTTAGTCACCTTTAGAAAGAAGCCATAAAAATCCCTTGGCTGCATTAAGTCCTATTAAGCCCTAAGGCAACTTAAGCCCTATTAAATAACAAAAATTCTATTTATCTTTATTTTCTCTGCTTTTTTTTTGTTTTGTTTGTTTTTTTCTATTCCCCCCCCCCCCCCTTTTCATTTCCCTTGGGTCCTATCCCTTACAGATCCTTTTCCTCATGGTCAGAAAGATATTATATAGACTACCTAAAAATCAGGGGGTTTAATTATATGGAAGAGCAAGGGTATTGGTCCAGGTCTTTGATAAAGGGTGCCATTTTGAAGCACTAAGTTAATGCAAGAGAAGTATTTTACATGATCATTTTTACTGTGTTATGGCTCAAAATAATGACAAGACTGTTAAAAGTATAGACACTTCTGAAGAAATGAATATGCTTATATGTTGCCATGCATAAAGGTGAGCAAATAAGAAAAACTAGCCTACAAATGAGGTTACCATAATAAAACAGTGTAGTATCTTTAAGAGTAACTCTTTTTGGTTGGTTGTTTTCTTTGGTTTGTTTAAATAGGCATAAAATGCTGCTGAACATTCTTTAAAGAAAAAAAATAAATATAAAATGCTCTGTCACAGAAAACATGAATATGTTGGCTATGTCCCAAGTAGAAACAAGGTAAAATACCCACCCCTTGAGGTCATAATGAGTTCCTGGGACCTCCTTGAAAATGCAAGTGTGACACAAAGGGGATTTTCCTGGTGAAATGATATATAAACACCTTCAATAAAATAAGCAAGGGAGTTAATTCTGGCAGAAGGAATCTGCTTTGAGTTATTGAGGACTTGCTCTCTCCTCACATATCTTTTGCTGATCTTTCAAATGAATGGATGCTACAACTCAAACCAATGGAATAAAACCTGGGATTGGTAACTTATTACCTCATTCTTAATCAGAGATCATGGGCTGCTGGGAGCCCCTTCTGCCCCTTTTTTAGTCATAAGATGACATTGTTCGACCCATCTGTCTCTCCCACTGCCTTCTTACCCTCTTTCACATGTACACAGATGAAAAAACAGCTACAGCCAGCTAGTTTAGAAAAGATAATTTTTTCCAAGCTGTTATGTTTCTCAAGTGAATATTAGATGAATTCATAATTGTGAGAACTCTTGAAACATTTCCAGCTTTACACATGTTTGTTTTAGGGCTCTGGTGATGTCTGCAATGTGTGGGTCTGCTGAGATTTGGAACAGATGCATTATTTTCCTCAGCCACCTGGAAGAAAGTAAAATATTGAGAAAAGCAGGCTTATAAGGACTCCCTGATGCCCTCAATCTGGTCTGGTTAATAAGAGAAAAAAATATCTCTCTTCCCCCCTCCCCTCCCCCCCCAACTGTTAAGCATATAATTGCTGCTTTCTTTCATGGAAATAAAAATGTCAGGAGACTTGCAAGACTTTAAATTAACACAGTAGCTTGCTTCACATCCTGTTTGAGGGGTACATCAAGGATCTAGGAAGGTGGTTTTCAGTCCTGTCCTGCAAATTTGAAACCGGAGAGAAAAACCACAAACGTGTGTGATTCAGTGTAGGTTAGACAGCTTTAGTAGGAGTTAAAGGAAATTCAGGAGGTTGCTTTAGGTACTTAAGTTCTTCTAGTGGGGAAAAGTCACATTTGAAGTATACACTTCAGGTTGAGAGCGAAAGATCTCCATTAAAAATATAAAAATAATAATAATTAAAAAAAAACCATGGCCAAGGTCAGATGGCAATCCAGAGAATATTTTGGTTTTCTTGTTTATTTGTTTTTATTTTTTTGGTTTGGGTTGGTTGGTTTGTTTTGGGGTGGGGTTTTTTTTTGTTTGGTTGGGTTTGGTTTGATGATGGTGTTTTTTTTTCCTTTTTATTTTTTAATCAGAGAAATGTTCAGCTTGTTGCAAATGTTCTTGAAATTAACAGGCAAACTACTTCCCATACACCAACATATTGGAATATTTGGAACTTAAACTGGCCTCTGATGTGAAGGACAACAAAAAGTCCTTCTATAAATATATTAATAGCAAGAGGAAGGGCAGGGACAACCTCCACTCCTTGGTTGACATAGAAGGAAATGTTGTAACACAGGATGAGGAAAAGGCAGAGGTACTTAACACCTTCTTTACCTCAGTTTTTACTACCTGGAAAGAACGTCTACCAGACAGCTGGCCTGCAGAACTGGCAGAGGGAGCCAGGGAGCTGCATGGTTTCCCTTTGTTCCATGAGCAAGTGATAGGAGCTCTCCTCAGCAGCTTGGACCCCCACAAGTCCATGGGACCAGATGGGATCCATCCTAGGGTGCTGAGAGAGCTGGCAGATGAGCTGGCCAAACCACTCTCCATCATTTTTCATCAGTCCTGGCTCACTGGAGAGATCCCAGCTGACTGGAAGCTGGCCAACATGGTACCCATCCACAAGAAGGGCCGGTTGGATGAGCCAGGGAATTACAGGCCTGTCAGCCTGACCTCAGTACCAGGAAAGATTATGGAGCAGGTCATCCTGAGTGCAATCACACAACACTTAGAGGATGGCCAAGGGATCAGGCCCAGCCAGCATGGGTTTAGGAAGGGCAGGTCCTGCCTGACCAACCTGATCTCCTTCTATGATCAGGTGACCCGCCTGGTGGATGTGGGGAGGCCTGTGGATGTAGTCTACCTGGACCTCAGCAAGGCCTTTGACACCGTTCCCCATAGCAAGCTCCTGGCCAAGCTGTCAGCCCATGGCTTGGATGGGACCACACTGCGATGGGTTAGGAACTGGCTGGAGGGCCGAGCCCAGAGAGTGGTAGTGAATGGTGCCACATCCAGCTGGCAGCCAGTCACCAGTGGTGTGCCCCAGGGATCAGTGCTGGGCCCCATGCTCTTTAACATCTTTATTGATGATCTGGACGAGGGCATCGAGTCCATCATCAGTAAATTTGCTGACGACACCAAGCTGGGCGCAGGAGTTGATCTGCTGGAGGGTAGAGAGGCTCTGCAGAGGGACCTCGACAGGCTGGGCAGTTGGGCAGAGTCCAACGGCATGAGATTGAACACATCCAAGTGCCGGGTTCTGCACATTGGCCACAGCAATCCCATGCAGAGCTACAAGCTGGGGTCAGAGTGGCTGGAGAGCAGTCAGGCTGAGAGGGACCTGGGGGTGCTGGTCGACGGTAGACTGAACATGAGCCTGCAGTGTGCCCAGGCAGCTAAGAGGGCCAATGGCATCCTGGCCTGCATCAGGAACAGTGTGGCCAGCAGGAGCAGGGAGGTCATTCTGCCCCTGTACACTGCACTGGTTAGGCCGCACCTCGAGTACTGTGTCCAGTTCTGGGCCCCTCAGTTTAGGAAGGATGTTGACTTGCTGGAACGAGTCCAGAGAAGAGCAACAAAGTTGGTGAGGGGTTTGGAACATAAGCCCTACGAGGAGAGGCTGAGGGAGCTGGGGTTGCTTAGCCTGGAGAAGAGGAGACTCAGGGGTGACCTTATTACTCTCTACAACTACCTGAAGGGAGGTTGTAGACAGACAGATGTTGGTCTCTTCTCCCAGGCAAGCAGTACCAGAACAAGAGGACACAGTCTCAGGCTGCGCCAGGGGAGGTTCAGGCTGGATGTTAGAAAAAAGTTCTATACAGAAAGAGTGATTGCACATTGGAATGGGCTGCCTGGGGAGGTGGTGGAGTCGCCATCACTGGAGGTTTTTAGGAGAAGACTTGACAGGGTGCTTGGTGCTGTGGGTTAGTTGCTTGGGCGGTGTTGGATTGGTGATGGGTTGGACGTGATGATCTTGAAGGTCTCTTCCAACCTGGTTTATTCTATGTATTCTATGTATTCTATGTAACATCACCAGCCACACCATTAGATGAAGCCTTCCTTTGCTTCTCCCCACTACAATTAAATGTGCCAAAATAGTTTACAATCCTCATTCTCTCTTTTCAAAAACAAGCATCTGACTACACTTTTAGACTGAAAAGAAGAGCCCGTCCTCCACAACCTGAGCATGTGTGTAGACTGTAGACTTCATCTACCAGTGTGAATTTGCACATGGAACAGAGCCTCAGACAGCAATCAGAAGCACCTGAATAGATCCTGCTAGGCTGCAGAGGAGTCACAGGTCCTGATGTGCTATTCTGCTCACAAATAGTTACATGGTTTCTGAGAGTTAGTGGTGGCCCCCATAAGAAGAAATGCCAAAGCTGGCTCAAGACAAAGCTTCTCTTTCCATAGCTGCTATTTCTTAACTGCTCAAGCACTGGAACAGGCTGCCCAGGAAAGTGGAATGACCGTGCCTGGAGGTGTTAAAAAAACATGTAGACACAGCAATTCAGGGCATGATTTAGTAAGCATGGTGGTGTTGCATTTGATGATTTTAAAGGTCTTTTCCAACTTTAATAATTGCTCTACTGTGTACAATAAATCTTCCTATATGCAAAAGCCAAAACCTGCTACAGGTCCAGAGAAAATGCATATTTAGGGCACCCCTGGAGTGTCCCTCTGTTTTGACTATGCTATAGCACATATCAAATACCTGCCTCATTTCATTCTCTCAGATTGTTCTTCCTCTTCTTGGATCCTCATGATCATGGTTAAAGACTTTTCAGCCACAAGGTTTCCCCTGGAATAAAAAGGCTGGATGTGTACAGCCATAATATTCTTAATCATCCAAACAAACCATCTCAATCCCTGGAACTGGGGATTGCAAAAGATGAGCCTACCGGTTGATTTAACTTCACCTTTTATGTTGATAAGCTATGAACCACAATGTTACTGCATTAGGTTCCTAGAATCAGATTAGCAAATCAGGTTAGAAGACCTGTTTGAGCAAATGATTGATTTGCACCTTCTTTTTCAACAAAAATCTGACTTTGGGATTTCTCAGATGGTCAAGGAGAGATATAGTACTTTTAAAAAGTCTTTTAAAGCATCTTCACAGGCTAACCAGAGCTTTCCCACATTAAGATATAGCATGTGTAGTTTGAATGGATTTCACATATTGACCTCAAATGTCATCACTCTTTGGTAAATGAGGTAAGGTGTTCCTTAACTACTGCTGGGAATAGAGAGGAAATAGTATATACAACAAAAAAACCACTTGTCAAAGATAAGAGATTCTGTCCAAGATACATACATTTCAGCAGCAAATGCAGAAAACAGTTGTCTCACCAAATATCCTAAGCTGCTGCCTAAAGGTGACATGTTTGGGTAGATAATGTTCTAAAAGAGACAGCTCCAACCAGCTGTGTTTGCAGGCTTTATGAGCCTGAATCTTCTTGTCCTTTACATGCAACAGTGCAGCTCCAAGACATAATAATACACTCAGTTTTGCCCTGTATTTTCCCATTTCAGACATTGGAATGGGCTGCCCAGGGAGGTGGTTGAGTCACCAATCCTGAACATGTTTAAAGGTCATTTGGATGTGGTGCTTGGGGATATGGTTTAGGGGTGAACCTTATTGAGTAGGGTTAATGGTTGGACTTGATGATCCCGAATGTCTTTTCCAACCTGCATGTTTCTGTGATTCTGTGGAATTCTGTATTGCATTTCTTTGGAACTATGAAATTTCAAAGAAAACAATCTGCATCTACCATCTCTCAGTTCAGCTGAAGTTTGTTCCCTCGACATTTTAGAAGCTGACTCACACTGATTAAAAAGTGGGTTTGTAACAAATTTTTCTGCATCACTATCAAAATTTTTGCATAGTTCTTGTGAGCAACTCTTTAGCACATCCTACCTTTGAAATTTTGTGACTGTTACATGACACTTAAGTTGGCACTTAAATCTAAAATTAGCTGAATAAAGTGTTTCTTTTTAAAGCCTGCCCTTTGCAAAGTGAGCAAGAATATAAAGATACATTGTTATAACTAAGAAAATAAAACACAGAACACGGTCCTCTTCCCTTACCACCATAAGTCTAAATCTTCATTATTTAGCCATGTATAATTGCCAGTGGTAATGTATACCTGCAAAACTGCATTGCTGCTTTGGAAAATCTCAAGAGGTCCTACTTCAACTTCTAGCAGATGTATCTCTGCTCTTACACAAAGGGGAATAATGATTCAATCAGCTCGTCAGCCCACTAACCACAATAAATACATCAAGTTACATAGGCAACATCTGGCGATGATGTCATGTCCCAGTTTGTTTTCCAGCATCTTACATGGGCCTATAACTAGGTCTGGCTGTGAAGCTCAGCAAGGAATTGCACTGCAGTTCATGCAGCTCACTTCTACTGCCTTTTCAGAAATGCTCTGACATATTTCATTAAAATGATAATGCATTTATGAAGTCCATTATTTAGCGAGCCATTTGTCATCCTTGTAACATGGAAATAATCCAAGAATCAGGTCTGCAGGAAATGTCTGCTTATGTTAGACTCAAAATAGCTCTTTTGGGGGTTTGTTGACAGGCCTGATTCTTCCAACTAAGCCCAGCCTGGAATCAAAGTTGGAGTGAGATGAATAGTGTGACATGGATAAAAAGCTAAAGGGAGTAGAATGAATAATATGAAGATTAAGGTACCAAGGTGGCAGAGCAGGGAAAGTAAGCACTAGACTTGATAGAACTGGGGAGTGGTTGGACTCTATGGTTTTAAAGGGTTTTTCCAATAGAAAAAGGTTTTGTTCTATGATTCCATTCCCAAGAAAGGAACAGAGAAATAACAGTAGGACTAGATCCAAACAAAGAACACAGGAATTAGTTAGTATTGTGGCTTTCATGCAGCTCACATAATTGCCACTTAACCTAGGCATCATCTAGTTCATTGGGTTTTGGAGGTCTAACAATTTTTACTCTTTAAAATTGATTGGCCCGATTGTGCTAAGTTTTTGGAAAGTGCTAGCTGGAATGAGCTGAAAGTCTGCAGATTCTAACAAAACAATCAAGTTTGCAGGCATGGAGCTTCACATTGTTTTATTAAATGTCATACAGAGCTTCATCATTCTGGTCCTTTGGAGTCAGCTGCATGTCAGCATAACTGCCTTGGCAAACCATCAGCTCTTCCTGCACTGAGAGCTTCCAGGCCCTGGGTTGTTTTTATTAAAAGATTTTGCTGTGAATTTTCTGTGTTCATTCCATTAACATTCAATAGCAGACAACACCTAGTTCTCAGCCCCTCAAGTGCTCCTCTGCTACTTTACAAGTCATCAAATTACTGTACAAGCACTGAAGAAAAAAGTCTCAGTAGAGTTTTAAATTGAGTGTTAGCAAGTAGCTGAAAATTAGCAGTAGCACAACTTTTCTCAGTTATATAAGAAGGAAAATGGGAATTCACAGATGTGAATGGCTAAAGTGTATGCTCAATGGTGTTCCCTGGAACAAGGCATGAGGCTTTGGACTCCATGGCAAATGTGATAGAAAGTCCAGAGGGGGGTGATATTTAACACATAAGCTTATTCTCAGGGTGTCCATTCAATGCTCAGCATTTTTTCATACATCTCACCTTCAGTTTCTTAGCTCTCATTACCCATTATGTTAAGCTTAATGTCCAGCACTTAGATTTTTGCAGGACATTTTTGCAGGACTCAAATAAGAGGTAAATATTTAAGAAGGTTTTCCTTTTGAGACAGTTATTTTAAAATACTTTGGAATTTTAGCCAGCTGGTGGGCTGATTTCTCCATACTACTAGAACCTTCATACTTGCAATTTGAACCTTCAATTTACTCAGAGGTCAAAAAGTCACAGTACTCTATGACCAAGTATAAATGAACAGAACACAGGTGAACCAAAGATGGATCTTGTGTAATATTATCAGTGATCTGGATGATAAGGCAGAGTGTCCCCTCAGCAAGTTTGCAGATGACAAAAATGGAGGGACTGAATGATACACCAAAGTGTTATGTTGTGATTCAGAGGGATCATGAAAAGCTGGAGAACAGGCCAAGAGAAGTCCCATGAAGTTCAACAAAGAAAAGTTCTAGCTAGCTATTTCAGGAGTCCTTGTAGACATTAAGCTGACCATGTGCTAGTAATCCAACCTTATTAATTCTATGATTCTAATCAACAGACTGGGACATCTCTCCCAGGATGAAAAAGAGAAAGGCTGAAAGAACCAAGACTCTTCAGCCTAGGAAAAAGGCTCAGTGGGGCTCTGTCATGACATGGATCCTAAGCCAACCCTGGGCAGCACGGGAAATAGTGCTAAGATTCAAAAATTCCCTTGGAGCAAATTATAGCAAACCTACACCAAACAGCTGAGTTAGGTTTATTAGATTGGACTGGAGCAGAGGAAAAATGGGGGGAAATAGAGGGGGGAAAATAAAAAAAGAGAGAGAGGGAGAGTTTAGAAGTAAGAGAGAAAGAAAGATTGGTTCTCACAAGGCCTCACAGGCATAGTCCAAGTTCTTTGGTGGTGGGTGTACACCCCAGCAAGGTCTTCCCTGGCAGATGCAATACATGGACCCCAGAAGTTGCAGCCTTTTTGTACCCTTTTGGCAGGGCAGGAGGTGGTCTCTCCAAATCACAGAGAGAGAGGAGTGCATGAGTGAGATGTGTTGAAGGTCTTTCCATGGCATTCTTGCAGAGGTTAAAAGAGGGAATTTCCACCTCTGCAGACAGCATCTCTCTTAATTGTTAAACCATTCTGCTAGGCCAGCAGCTCTCTGGCTTTCAAAGCTTTTGATGGCTTTTAAAGACCATCAAAGCCACTGTCAATTCAGACCAGGTATGTCACACCTTGTTTGAGACAATAGGACTATCAGCCCTGCCTTGTTCGCATATTGAGACAATGGAGTATTGGGCTATCATACGATCTCATCAATGTATATAAAGAAATGGAAGGAGGATACAAAGAGAACAGGAGTTCAGTGAAATTCTGGGATGCTCTGATTATTTTCAGACTATGTTAACTGACATTTTTTCTTCACTTTAATTTTGGGTGAATAATCTGAGGTTTAAGTGATTTGAGAATTTGTTTTTAAGGGTTTAGTGTATCTGACAGGAATTAGATACGTGTAAATTATGGGCTCACTGTTACTAATCCTTCACATAACTTAATTCTATGTACATGAAAGAAAGGAAGAAAGGACAGAAAACGCCAATTCTAAGCCTTAAACTCCCCTGCAGAGCAGCTGCTGGGAAACAACAGGCACTGCAATGCCTCAAACCTGGAAAATTTGTGAAAATCAGATAATTTAAGACATAGCTTCCCACTCTGGTTACAAGATCTTGGTAGTGTTGTAAATGGTATATTCGTCTTCATTTGGTCAACCAAATTTCTATTTAAAATACAAGCAAAGTCTAAAAATGAAAAAAAAAAAAAGAAAACAAAACAAACAAACAGCAATGGAAAAAAAAAAAAAACAGAAGGAGAACTAGTAAACTTTCCCTGAAAAAAGAACAACGTGAGCTTCAGAAGACTTTAAATTCCTTTACAGAGGTCTGCATTGTTATGTATTTTTTACATATGGGAAACAAACATTGAGAGATTAAATGAATAGCCCAAGAATGCCAAAACTAATCCAAGAACAAACCCATCATGTTTCTCATCTTCAAGTCCATCCTGCCTTCAATTATCTGTCCAAGATTCAGATAGATAATGGTTAAGAAGTATTTTTCCCCTCTTTCTGACTCTGTCCTGATTTTTTTTATTTTTACAATCAAGATGACAAGTATTATCAATGTAGAACCCAGCAACTCTGGAGACAGGAGGGCCAACAGCTGTGGCCACACATCCTTTTTAACTACCCAGCAGTCCAGATGGTGTCTTTAGACCACTTTAGATAAACAACGTCTACAAACATGTTGCAGCCAAATCCTTTTAAATTATCCATTTGAAACACAACCTGTTTTGCTATGTTTAAAAGCAAAATCTCTTCCTCTTAAATTCCATTCAACTTCTTAGGCTAACTCAAAGCTTAATCAGAAAATTTGAAAATAATTTTCCCTTATTCTAGTTTGGGCAATTAATTCTACCTGTTCTATTTACTTTAGGGGGGGGGGGAGAAGAAAGAAGAAGAAAAAGAAGTTTTTACATTGATGATGTAACTAAAAAAAACAAATACAGGATACTGCATACAGACTGTAGAGTACTGCCAAACAGTACATTTATACTAATCAGTACACAGATCTGTGCTGCTTTCAGGTTGAGGAAATGGAATTGTAAGAGAGAACAGAAAAGCCAGTTACTGGAAGTCAATGAAAATATGAATCTGTGTAAAAAAGAATTAAAAAAAACCAAAAACAAAACAAAAACCAACAATCAACTATTTCATATTAGATACTAGAACAAGACTCCTAATTACTGTTGACATTTCAGTATTATTAGCAAAGGAATATAAAAATTATTCACATATTAATAGCAACATATGCCCTCTGCCTTTTGAAATACTGTTGATAGTTCTCACACTATGGTATTCCACAAAAAAATTGGAACTTTCTAGATACTGATTAATCAATCAGTACTAAAATAAGTATGATGTGTATAGATAAATTGCTTGTTTGCAAGAATTGCAGGTGGGGCTGTTGGTGTGAAGTGTTTGGGTTTTTTTGGGGGGCACTTCACACGTTGTGGAAATTTTACCATGAACTCACAATTATCTTTAATTTACTCCACCCTTTGAGAAATTGAGTAAAGTTGCTCAATGCTGATTAACCCTTTTCCTCCAGAACTTCATTATATTTAAACCACCTCAAACATTTCTCCAATCATTTCCTTCAAAATGACTGATATTTTGGTTGGTTGGCTGCTGATGGTAGTTTGGCAAAAGCTGGTTTTATTGGTCTCATTAAAACAGTCCCTGTGGTATTACCAATGCTGTTTTCCTCTTTGACAGAAATAATCTGAACAAGAGTTTGGATCCCTTTATTTTTATTTTAGGTGCAGTGTTGTGTAAGAGAAGCATGAGGACTACATATGTCATTAGATAGGCATAAGAAATAGCATATGCATCACAGGACTAGAGTAACAAGAGTATATGAAGTCACCACAGTGACTTAAACTCACAATAATACAAAAAATAATTAACATAAAATGAATGCAGTTAAGGAATATCATACTCAGTGGAGTTTTGTTCTTGCCTACAGCTAGAAATTCATGTATTCCATAGAGATATTTTAACTAATCTGCTTTCAGGTTTACAAGGAAAGGAAGTATGGTTTTTCTGCCTGAGTGCCAGAGATTTTATTCAGGGCCTGAGAGAAAAATGTGTTCATGTAAGTCATGATCCAGGGCATGCTTCCTTAGTGTGCTGTGCCAAGACTGACATAACAAGGTTTGGCAATCTTCAGTGAAGACCAAAATGTGCAAACTGAGGTCTGAGATAGTAGCCATCATCCTGACAGCTTGGCAAGCTGCCTGGGATAATTCACTGTATCTGCTGGGAGCATTATGGATAGTCTCTAAAGAGTGAATGAGATCCTGAAATCTGGCCCAAAAGCCGTAAGTTAGTTTTTACATGGATTTCAATTTCATTTGTATCATGGCACACACAGGGCCAGACCTCATGCAATAAAAATAACAACAACAACAAATAATAATAATTTAAAAAGCCTTTTCTAGGATAATTTCAGCAAGGTTATTATTACAAAGCAACAAACCTGACGGTCTCCTGCAAAACAGTTGATGGTGGGACTCGGGGGTCTTCTCCAACCAAAGCAATTCCATGGAAACAATTCAAAAATAAATTCCTTTAGTGAAATCCAGTCCTTAAAAGGTACTCACATACTATTGCTAGCAGTCTAATTAGAAAACATTTGTAAGTAAATTGTTTATAGATGACTATTGGGATACTTCTGCATGCTGGAACTGTAAGTGTAACTTCTACTTACTGAGGCTGTTGTACTGGATATATGGAAAGAAGCAACAGTCAGGACACAGGTCTGGGATGCTAGAGATGACAGCATTTCTTCCCAGTAAAAATGTATTGTTCGGTGCTGTTGTATTGACCTGTAGTAGACTGACATAACTGAAACTGATCTCCTGAATCTTTTATCTTAGACACCAAATTGCTTCTTCCTCTTAACAGAAAACACAGAACTACAAGAATATTTGTTAAGATTATTTGGGGTGAAATCCAGACACAATGAGGGTCCTTCCCAGGACTGTCCATGCAATGTCAAAGACATTACCACATCTGCTTAATTGAGGAAAGTTTCCTTTACCTCCTCTTAATGGATTTTCATGGGATTTCAGAATGAAAAAAGCCACCTGGCTGGATGAAGATAGGAAGGCAAAATAGAAAATTATGGCCAGTGTAGGGAAAGTTTCTACAACACTTCTTTAAGCTCATACCATACTAAAGTTTTAAATCCTAACTGCTTAACTTCTCCATGATACCTCAAGAAAATTAAAGAACATGATTTTAAACAAGCTGGAATGAGCTGACACAGTCATTATGGTCAGCTTTCTTTAGATCAGACTCAGAACCACTGTCTTGTTTGCTTTGCAACAAGCTGTGAAAGTAGTACCACGACATTTTCTGTAAAGTCTGTATTGTCCCGATGTGCAGTCAGCCACTCAATGTTTGGTTTATAAATGTGAGATTGTTGTGATATTTTTGTTTTTTCCTATTCTAATGCATCTTGTTCATTTTGACCATTCATAGTAATTAACTGTGAAAAATACTATGCAAGAAATTGTTCTGTGTATAAATATACAAGTGTTATAAATAACAAAATAAGTTTTTTAAGGTGCCCATAGTCACATGGTGCTGCTAATGTGAATGTTTCTAGAAGAACAATGACTTGCAGGGTTTTTACCAAAAAAGCAAATACATTGTCAGTAATTCCACACAAAAGAAAAGAGATAATTGCTTCTACATCCTTGCAAACAAGGAATTATCACAAAGCTCACCAAAGCTGGCATTTACCTCTAGCGTCAGTCTCAGAGACGCCAAGGGCTGAATAAACTCCAGTTCTCATCGATGTCTGAATAGTTTTACAGAACTGGAAAGCTCTTGCTCACCAGCACTAGAATGTTTTCACAACTGAAAACCATGACTGTTCAGTAAGTCAACTGGGCATTTATTTTCAGTGGTGCAAACCCAACACTGAACATGTAAAAATCCTGACCACAGCTATAGCTTAATGTGACTCAAACTCTTTAAGCTTTATTTTCCCTACCCATATTTTTCTGCTCTTTTATAACTGTGGGCTATTCTTGTTTTAAAGGCAGAACTAGAGAATGCAAAAGATGAGCCTGTGGCCTGCAATGACAAGGAAGATCAGACTATCACCAGGAATACACAACCTGCACAGTATGTTACTAATGTGTAAATCCTGACTTTCCTATCAAAGCCTCCTCTCAAAGCTTTCATACTTTTAAATAGCACATCAAGAGTGACAGCAGCAGTGATAGATAGGAAAAAACCTAACAGTGGCTGTCACCAGCCTTTTTCCTTTTGTGAAAAACCTTTTCACCACAGCAGCTCAGCCTTTAGTTTTCCTTCACTTTAGTCTATGTTTAGCCCATATCTGGGGCTAACCTTTAGTAGTTCCTCTATCATTTGATGACCCATCCCCAGCAGAGAAGGGGGAACTGAGGAAAGGAGACCCACAGTTTGAAATGAAAACAGATTTAATGAAATACCCAAACCAGTATCAATGTCAATTAAAATTATACAAAATTATACTCTCCGGACCAAGACATCATCCCAGCTAAGGTGCAGTAGTCACAACAGGGGGAAAAAAAAGAAAACAAGGAAAAGGAAAGAACATAAGATGAAGGTTTTAAAATCCATACCAACATTTGCCTGCACCAGAAAGAAGCTGGCATTTTCTGACCTCAAGGCAGCTATTGTTTATTATTGCCCGAATTGAATGTTGACATAGAAGAAAATCCAAATAATCCCATGGCAATCTTTAAATACTCTCAATATAAGAGAACAGTCTGGCAACAAGTGAGGCTGTATGCAATCCTGCCAAACTATTTCAGGTGAAAGAAAACATTTACTGCACTCCTACAATGTCTCCACTCTGCTGTACTGCATTCAAAAAAATCCTTTTTACAAAGCTTAATTTAAAAAAGAAAAAAACCAAAACCAACACCCCTTTCTTTCTTCCTTTTCTGTGACAAAAAGAAAACCCTTGAATAAAACAGCTCAACCATTTCTTCAACAGCTGGGATTGTTCCCTATCTATGAAAGCTGCCACACTTGCTTCTCACATGTAGCAAGAAGAATGTGTTCTACAGAATGAGTGACTTGGTGTCGCCAAGCAGAGTTCCATGGAATTCTGAAAACTGTATTATGGAAATTCATGACAGTGCCCAATCTGATATTTGAGCATGAGAATAGACAAGAACCCCAGTATGCCCGTTTTACTAACATTTCTAACTGGCTAACTGAACTTTGCTCCAAAGGATTCCATTCAGGCTTCTAAGTAAGTCCTTGTTCACCATTACCTGCTGTTCAGAGGGGTCAGGCTGATGATTTGTTTTGGCTTGTAGTCTTGAGTTCATATTTAAATCCCTCAGTTGTGAAAACATGGTAAACAAAAGGAGAAAAGGTGATCTTCTATGAAAGAGAGACATTGTCTCTAAGGGGAGGTAGGGACTAAAGGCTTGCCTTTCTCCTGCTTTAGTAGTTGGTCAAATAAATGGTGAAATTAATTCCCAATGCCTAGGGACCTTCTATTACAGTCTAGTATATATAGTTCCTACATTCCTGATGAACATTCTGCCTGAAAAATTTCAGACTACATGAAATCTTTTTTTCCTCCCTGCCAAAACAAATAGTTTCTTTTCCTTTCTCAGGACAATTCCTGATGATTTTCTTTTTTTTTTTTTTTTCCCTCTCTGGTACGTTTTTCATGCTAATCTCTATGAAGAGAGACATGAAGCAGTTCACTGTCACGATCCTTGGAATGACTGGGAACCAGGTAAACAAGAGAAAACATCTCACAAAGATAGAAGTGGATAATGGATTTATTTTGGCAACACAGCAACGTTTTGTATCACTGAGGGAGGCAACAAACAGACACAAATATCTCTACTGAATGAAACAATTAGGTTTGTTCCTTTATGGCAGGGAGATCTTTTGGTACCTAAAGGGGGCCTACAAGAAATCTGGAGAGGGAGTTTTTACAAGGACATTCAATTACAGGATAGGGGCTAATGATTTTAAATTGTAAGAAGGCAGATTTAGATTAGATATTAGAAAGAAATTCTTTGCCGTGAGGGTTGTGAGACACTGGAACAGGCAGCCCAGAGAAGATGGGGGTGTCCATCTGTTACCAGGCTGCAATGCTAAAGCACTTGAGAGGACCATTCATTACACTGTTGGGTGGACAGTAAAGACATTGGGAAGGAAAATAAAAAGAAAGGGAAAGTTGTGTTGGAGGTGCAAGTTAATGTTTAAAAGAGGAAAGAAAATGAGCTATTGCATTAAACTAAGCAACCAGAATAATTGTGAAGTAACAGGATGTCTGCTTTAAAATGCACTAATAGCACACAATGCTGCCTTTTCATGACTCTACAGTCTCCTGATTAGGTACATTGTAATGCCAAGCTAGTTCAGACAGGATCAGTATCTAGCAACTTATTACATATTTAGTAACTAATTCATTTCTATTAGGTTTAATAAGGATAATGTCATTACACTCCCCTGTGAGTCTGACAAACTCTTGGCATGAATGACCTAAGTGCAAATCCTCATATTGGTATTTTTTGTTAACACGTCCTGACAAGCTTTTTGTCACATATCAGATCTCATGTTTTTCTCTTGTAGTGAATGCTGAAATGCACTTCCTTGAACCCCATATTACAGATGAGTGACCATGAGTAAAGTCTTTCTTTCTACAGGCAATTTCATAACTGCGTTATCCTGTATATCCAGAACATTTAATCTGTTTTAACAATGTGACAACATAACAATGCACAAAATTCCTCAAATGTACCACCTTTTGATACTTCATTCTAGTTTCCAACCTAAAACCACAAAACTGTCCCAACAGCTCTAAAAATCTCACTGCAAACATTACTGATTTGGTAGGTACTACAGAGAAAACATATTAAACTAGTAGGGGACTAAAAAAATATAAGGAAAAGTATTTTGGATCATATAATGACATACACTCTGGCAGCAAAATATTATTTTACAAAACAGTTGCTGCCTATGGGGAGGTCATTCTCAAGACAGACAACTTTAATCCTGCTGTGGCCAAATGATTCTTAGCTGTAATCAATCAAATGGAATAAAGTCAATTTACTCAGTTGATTTCAAATATAGTGGATTCTTCCTCAAAATATGTATCAGTCCAAGACTTTTGTTCTTTTGTTCTAAATGTCTAATCTGTGTGGCTTTGTTTTTTTTCTTAAGTAATTGTTATCAAACTTCTGGGTGATGAACTGTGATCAACCCTGGCTGTTGTTTTGTTCAGACAAACATAATGTTATATACAGAAGCAAAATCTTCTCTTCAAGTTTCTGTTTTAGTCTCACAGTGAAAAAGAATAAAATAATAAAAAAAGACCCAACCAACCAACCAAACCAAAGCCAACAAGCAAACAAGCAACAACAACCCCCTGCCCCCCCCAAAAAAAACCCCCACCAACAACAAAAAAAAACCAAACCAACAGAAAAAACCCACACCAAATAGTTGAAAAGTAAGTATTAGATTAGGCCTTGAAACTGAGGAATTTACCATATCTGTTTGTAATATCTATATACTTATATATTTCATATTTAGTATTTCCTGGCGGTGGTATCTTCAAGCACCACTGTAACTTATTTACAAAGTATATTTATAGGCTCTGTTATTCAGTTGTGAGTGATACATTTCACTTATGAAGACAGTTAAACGATTTAAGCACAGATCTAAGAATTTCCAATACAGCAATTCAAATGGGAAATAAAGGGTCTGTGATCTGCAGTTTCCCACAAATGGGGTCCTGTGGCAGATTAGCCATGTACTCACGACTTGCTCCTCTGTCCAGTATCGTCCATGATGCTGTGACTATAATCCAAGTGGCTCTTGGCTGTAGCCTTTCTGTGGCTCTTCTGGGATTCAGTTCTCTTGAAGCTTCTCCCCTTTCTGCCTTGGTCCAGGTGCAAGGCACCTTGCTGTTAGGACAAGTTCTTCAGCTGCAGCTCCAACAGCATTTGACTCCTATTGCTTTCAGGGTGAGAACAAGGCTCAGGTGTAGTTTGCCTGCTAGGGCAGGTTCTTCAGCTGCATCTCCAGCAGCATTTGCTGTCTGGGTGAGAACAAGGCAAGTTGCCTACCTTCTTGGCTGGTTTAAATACTGTCCCAAGACAATTAATGCCCTCTGGTAACAGAGAAACCTAATAACTGATGGATGTGGCATATCCAAACATGGCCAGGGGCACACACAGTTTGCAGCTGCATTACAAAGTTAATCACACATGCTACACATTTATCTGGACCACCTAGACCCCAGGAAATGTCCAGGTTTGCACATTCACAGGTGCTTAACCCATAGTCTGGGTTAGGGCATGTTTTGGGGTTTGACTTTTCAGGACACTGTTACAAGAAGACTGTATCACCTATCCAAGTTACTAGAAAAACATACATCATGTACTTTGCCAAAGTAATTTTATCTGAATTTGGATTAAAAAATAATCTGATTGCTCTAAACAACATCAACAATTTGGAAGAGCAACAGGATATTCCAGCAGCCTGCTAGAAAACACATAAATGAGCCTATTGCAGTTCTCATTTTCTAGATTTGCCTTATTCGAACAATAGTGACACAGTTAGCTGGAACCTGAAAATTACTTTTACCTCTGTGGAGTCCATCTGAAACTTAGAATTCTGGAACCATTTCAGTTGTCAAAGATTGTCAAGTCCAACCATTATCTAACTCTGCTAAGTCTGCAGCTAAACCATGTCCCTCAGCACCACATCTGCATCTTTTCAACACCTCCACAGATGGAGATTCAACCACCTCTCTGGAGAGCCTGTTCCAGTCTTTGAGAACCCTTTCAGTCAAGAAGTTTCTTCTAATATTCAAACTAAACCTCCCCCAGTGCAACTTGAGGCAATTTCTTCTTGTCTTATCACTTATTCCTAGGGAGAAGAGAGCAACACCCACCTTGCTACAACTTCCTTTCAAGTAGCTATACTTCCCACTTTCCTGTAAGGAAAACTTAGAACTACATTAATTGAAATGATATTGTCTAACAAATGTTTTACTCTACAAAGTGGTGGATATACAGATGAATCTCATGTGGATCTAACAAAGGAACTGACTCACTGCCCTAGAGATCCTAACACCTCACCGAAGGATGAGAATCACTCATGATGTGTTCAGCAGTAATTCTGTAACGGAGAAACAAGAAGAGGTAAATAAACTCTCTTCTGCTCAGAAAACTCATTTTGAGCTGAGATTGTATGACTCTAGATAGCCATTTGTGAAAAGCTGTGGATGTAGTATCATGTACATTGGAAAGCAAGACATGACTGGATCTAACTGAAGACATGAAGTGGTCTAAGAACAGGATGTATGTGTTATGACATTCCCATAAAAATGGGAAAAATATGTTCAGCACTAAGAGTTTGCAATACACATTTGTGCTAAGAAATATGTGTGTTTTAAAATATCCATTCTGAGTCTATGTACATTTTCTTCCCATCACCTAGGTAAGATCAGAGAATAGTTACTTCAATTGTATGTGTTGTAATGTCTAAGAACTTGCCGAATCTACATGATTGGCTAGCATAATGCTTAGTTCCCATAAACGGAGACTTGATCATGACAATCCTGTAAGAGATAAGTAATCTGGATTTTTGAAAGAATCTTCACCAAATAATCTAAACAATGCATGCATGAAGAAGAAATCACTTGAAATTTATTTGGAAATGTGGCCCATTTTATTTTAACTAAAAGCATTCATTATACAGTGCAAACAGTTCTTTGGTAAATTTACTGGTTAACATAAAAACAACAAAGGCTTTGTTTTACATAACATTAAAAAAGAAAATAAATATGTAAAATTTGCAACATATTACAGCAATATTCTCACAGTGGATACTGAGGAAATGGTCATCTAGTCATTGCCCACTGCTTTCAGAAATGTTAAAAACAATGCTGATTCTGCAGACACTGCAATAAAATTAAATTAGTACAACCCATGACTGATTACATTTTAAACTATGGATGAAGGCCTGTTCTTCCTGAATGGTTTATAACAAGATGGATGGCTGAAAATCATTCAATATTACACTTGTTTAAGCATATCCAGACTCATAGGCCCGTATTATATACCATATGAATAAACAGTGAACAATGAAGAAACCCTCCAGTTTTACTCTGGAGGCTGGAGAAAAGGAACAATCAGATATAAGGTACTATTTTATAATGTATAAATGGAAACTCTCTTCTCCTAGAAGCAGAAATCTTGAGAAAGTTTATTTAATAGAAAATTGGAAAAAAGAATGCAAGCAGTAACCAGCTGCATGTATTACTGCCTTAGTTAACTGTTTAGACAATTAAATTATATTTGGGCTAGCTCTGTAATCTTTCCTCTTTGAGAAATTCCTGCTATAGATCAAAGGGAGTTCCATCAGAGTTGGAATTACAGGATGAGATATGTGGCTTGGACTCTTAACAGAAGTCAGCAAGATACCAGAGTATCAAAGGAATACAGGAATGACAACCTCTAGGAACCATACGATACTCAAATACGCTTGCCACACACAATTTCTAAAAGTATGAACAAAGAAATTACACAAGTCAAAACACAGTATATAAAATCAATTAAAATGTTCTTAAAAATATAAATCATAGTTTCATATGTACCTCTACCACACACCTTTAACACACCACTCACATGTACATATTGCTCCTACCATAGCATGAAACAAGTTTCTGGAGCGAGCTTTAAAGATCCATCGACCTTTTAAAGTGTGTCAAGGTATCAGTTTATCAAATTAGAAATTATTGCTGTTAGTAATCAGAGAAATTATGTGCCAGAATATTATAGTGGAATGCATACTGCTGCTGCGAGGTTAGTTATTAGACAAGTATTTGATCTACCATGCAATAAATAAGTATTCAGTCTGTTTGCATCATCTGAAATGTTTAAAATGAGAATGCTTAATTTTGTGTAGATTTCTTCAATATCCGAATCTTTATTCTCTAAATTTGAACAAGTCAGTGGGCTATGCAACCAAAGAAGAGCTCTGGCTCTAGATAGTCCTGACCTAGGGTTTAAGGACAGAGCCAAAAATTCTAACACAGGAAGTATTCAGGAAAAGAATCAATTCTGTATAAACACACACACAAAAAAAGAGCTGTCAAATGAGGTATGATAGTTGTCCTTCACTGAATATAATATATAATTCCTGGGCAAATGAAGTTTGTATTCTAAAGAGTACACAACTTTGAAATGCTAGTGTAGACATATACTCTATAATTTTAAACATTTATTAAATGGGAAAGAAGAGTCCATTTGCAGACCATTTTTAACATGAATGATAAAAATATTGAGGTAAAAATATATATGCATTAGGTGAAACTGGAAAAATATTTTAAAAAAATCAAATACCTTGTCAGAAAAAGTAGTCTACCCACAATTAATCATCATGCTTGATTTTGATTTGATTTTTTTCTGTCCCCTCCAACAAACAGTGCCACAATATAATCAGGAACATAGGTCCATGAACAATACGCACAAGGAATCAGTAGGAATTGTTGTATACAAAATGGCATGTGACATCTTTTCACATTTTCAAAACAGGGCCATACAAATATTTGTGCTGATCTGAGCTCAAGAGAAGTATGCTTTAAAACTGGACTGGATGGAAACTGGACTGAATAGTCATGTCACAATGATTAAAGATAAATCACCAACAACAATAACAAAGGTTGCCAAGCAATTACATATGTTTTGACATATGATGATGTTCATTTTAAGATCAAATGCTACTCTGTTCTGTATGTTTTCCTAGAATGCGGAACACTGTCAGTTATACCTGTAATAGACATTCAGTTGCTTTTTGTGTTTTCCAATTCCATTGATTTATATTTCTTTACTAAGTCATAAGTTTGTTTACTTCTTTGGTTTGAAAATTTTGATTAATTTTGCTCTTTGAATTAATGAAAGGATGTTGAAAGGTGCAATGTAGGTCTCCTGATTTCCTTGCTGGTCCAGGTGCAGAAACGACAGTGCCATTCAACAGAACTTTCACGCCTTCATGTTTGTAGAAACTGGCCCTCTATGGCATTGCTGTGGGCACAGTGACCTTGTGTTCACCTTTTCCCTGCATTTACTGAATACCAAAGAGCTAAATATCAAGTCAGACTGCTACTGAAAAGGGACAGTAAACTCTCAATGTTGCTAATTAAAGATAGGAAACAAAGCGTTCACTTTAAAGTAAGGCTTAAAAGCCCAGTCATTTTGGCTACCTAAAACTACTCGACAGTGTTCTTTTAAAGGAGCACCAGTTCTGAGTTTGTTGAACCTGAGAAGTTTAACACACAACTAACTTTGACCTGTTTGCTAATTTCCCTTTTGTTAATTTTTGCATTGTGACTACCTTCATGGGCAGAGAATAAAATGATACATTATGTTACACTGCTACAGCACCATTAGAATATTGTAAATCTTGAATTCTTGCTGCTGTTAAGACTGGAGTTACCTGGTTTTGCCATCAGTAGGCATTGATATGATCTGAGGAGTATGCACCCTAAATTCTTAAAAAGCAGACTTATGGCTTCTTTTTAATAACATTTTGTTTTAAGCAGACTGGACAGCAATCTCCTTCAACCGTCACAGGTGTTTCGCAGTCAGCCGGCAGGCAGGATTCCACAAAACAAGTAACCTGACCAGCCT
Source organism: Dryobates pubescens (assembly GCF_014839835.1). Classification (NCBI taxonomy): domain Eukaryota; kingdom Metazoa; phylum Chordata; class Aves; order Piciformes; family Picidae; genus Dryobates; species Dryobates pubescens. The sequence goes on from NC_071614.1 coordinate 39,687,669, forward strand.
GTGTCAGGAAAAACAGTAACAAAACCAGAATATGGTTAGCTACATGTTCCAAACCAGAGACACATGTTTAGAATCATATAATTGTTTTGGTTGGAAAAGACCTTCAATATCATCAAGCCCAAACATTATCTTACTCTATCAAGTCTGGTGCTAAACCATGTCCCTCAGTTTCACATCTCTGTGCCTCTGCAACACCTCCAGGGATGGGGATTCAAACACCTCCCTGGGGAGCCTGTTCCAGACTTTGAAAACCCTTTTAGTCAATAAGTTTCTTCTAATATGCAACCTAAATCTCCCATGGTGCAACTTGAAGCCGTTTCCTCTCATCCTATTATTTGTTACCTGGGAGAAATACCTCCTTTCAGGGTGTAGTAGAGAGCACTAAGATCTCTCAGCTTCCTTTTCTCCAGACTAAACAACCACAGTTCCCTCAGCTGCTACTCAAAAGATGTGTTCTCCAGACCCAGACCCTTCACCAGCTTTGTTGCCCTTCTCTGGACCCACTCCAGCATCTCAGTGTCTCTCCTGTAGTGAACGGCCCAAAACTCAAGCTGTGGAATTACCACTGCTGAGTACAGGAGGACAATCACTTCCCTGGTCCCGCTGGCCACACTGTTCCTGATACAGGCCAGGATGCTGTTGGCTGCCTTGGCTACCCGAGCACACTGCTGGCTCATATTCATCTGGATGTTGACCAACACGCCCACATCTTTCTCTGCTGGACAGCTTTCCAACCACTTTGGTTGCTTTGACCCAAGTGCAGAACCTGGCACTTGACCCTGCTGAATCTCATCTTTGGCCTATCCAGCCAGCCTGTCCAGTCTTCATATTGGGCCTATGACAGTGACCCATGTTTTATCCTTTAGTAAAAAAGTTTTGATGCAGGTTGTAGAACAACTAAACATCAGCAACACCTTCAAGCTGGTTCAACCATCATCCTTGTCATCACTCATTTTCCCTTGTAGAGCACTGTACACTTGGGAAGGTGGGGTAGTTACCGGGGGACAATTGTTGTGACAGGCAGGAACTTGTTGCCATTGACCACTATCCTCTAAGCCACCACGTTCAGTGGAGAGAGGACAGGGAGTTCTTTGAATGAGCAGCTCCATCTGCCTCTTGGGTTTGTCTCAGGGAGGGCAGGGTGCCACTCCCAGAGTCACTCTCTCACATCCCCCGATAGCCTTCAACCTAGCTGGTTCCATGGCAGCTGCTCTCAGCAACTGGCTATTATGATTAACTTCACCTAATTTATTTCATCATAAACTTATATTGAACAGTCTCTTTGTACTGCACCATCTTTAATGAACCAGTATGCCATTTTATCTAACTTTCAGAAATGAAACTCTGGCATATCTAGTACTGACATATTTCTTCTACTACCTTTTTGTAAATTTCACCATGATAAAGAGAAAATTAAAATCTAGCACTAAGGTACATGAGCTGTTATTTATTTTAAAACACATTTTAGAAGACTTTTTCCATGAAGTCTCTCACTTAGAAGTTAATTTTGCCAGCAATGAAAATGGAAATGTAAGCACAGAAAGGCTGGATTGAAAACCAGTGTAAAGGGCAGGGATATCTGAACAGTGTATTAACTGAAGATCCATTAAAAAACCAATTAGCAATTATTACACATAAATTAGTGGGCACAAAACTGAAAGTGCTATTTTAGAAGCAGGACCTAACATGATTTCAAAGTGGATATCCATAAACTTACTTGGCATTCACACACAGTACAAGGGTCCCTTTTCCAGGTTTCATTGCTGGAATATGATTTACCTTCTTCATCAGTGCAATCAGTTTTACTGAGGCGTGATTCAAGTGTTTTTATCTGAAAACATTAATAAGATGTCAATAGCTGAATCAAAAAGGTTTTTGTTGGTGTAAGGCCTTTTGAGCTTTCTCTTATGCTACTTAATCAATGTTCACTATTTGTCTGTGTTTTCCTTCTTGCTGCTTGGATTTCACAATCATAAAAGATTGGACACAGGCAATACATACAGAAACAGCCTTTCAAATGAAAACTAACCAGAGATCTGTTGGATATTCAATTGGAATGTACAAAGTGAAGCCAACTACCTGTGACATATGAAAAGACAAATTAACTCTCAAAAACCTTCGAAGAAAAGGGAGGTGAAAAAAAAACCAAACACCCTACTTAATTTAAAATGTTTGTTTGGATTTTTGACTATCTGTGTTTTCCTTAATGATGAAAAAAAAAAAAAAAGAAGGGGTTCTATACTTAGTTTACCTTGCTGATTTTGTGCTTTTTGAAACAACAGTTAGGAATGCACAATTTTAAAAATCCCTCAGTCATTTTTCTGTCCAAAAAAAGATGGAAGAACTGACTGAATGTAGGAAGTCTTAAAATAGTTCTTCCACTGTCAAAATGGGAACACTGAAGATGAGTACAACAACGATTAGATAATATCATCAAAGGCCAAATTACCGTGCAACTAAATACATGATTTGCATCTATAAACATAGATCTTACAACTGCATCTGTCATATTACTTCTTACAAAGTCTAGATTCTAACCATATTTTTACATAGATCCTACACTTTTCAGATAGGAAAAAAAAGATTCTATTAACTCTACAGACAAGTTTATAGAGCAAGAATATTTCCACACTGAGTACACAACAGTTACAATGGCTTCAGGCTCAAAACTCAAGAGAGTTCAATAATGGAACATTTCAGCATCATTTCAAAAGAACACAGAAATAAAGAATAATAACACACCGTGGTCTGTGTTGTGTTTTATTTGAGATACAGTGTGGTGGGTTTGGGTTGCAGTGGATGTTTATTAAAAGCAGAAGAGGAGTGATGTTAGGAAAACATTACAAATTAAATTCACAATTAGAAACTACCCATTATAGCACCTTACCTGGTTTCTGAGGCTTGAAATAGTTTTTTGCATTTCCAAAACAAATTCTTTGAAGTCATTCACTGCTGGTACGTTTCGATTTTCACTAGTTGCTGACGTGGCATTATGAAAATATTTACTCTGTTTCACAGAACTGCAACAAATGAATGCCAAGATAGGATATTCATTCAAGTAATTTTTACTTGGACAGATATTTTAGAAAATTTTGCAACAAATTTAAAACAAGAGCAACCAGCAAGTGTAGGGACTGTATGAACCACAACAGCACACAAGACCCGTTGGTGCTGAAGACAGACTTGGGTCTGGTGAGCTGTGAATTACTGTCAACATCATGAGCAATGGGGAATTTCTTCTACTTAGAAAATTAATATATGCATTTCATACAGCAACACACACACAAGGTTGTCATCTATGACACTGTAAAGCATCACTTTGAAGTCACTGGGAAAATCTCTTGAGCCTCTAATTTGGAGGCAGATAAAAGTGAAAGAGTTGTAAAAACGATTACATCCAAATATGGAATTCACATTTCACATTACCATTCCTAGGTTCTGTCTGTATATGTTCATTAGCAAAACGTGTTGAAAGAAATTTGACTTCAAAAAGGAAAAAATTTGGTTTTATAAATGAATGAGAAGTACTTTTAGATATGAACATATTCCTGTGTCCCAGTTTAACATTTGGAATCAATACCGATAATCATACACAAAATCTCTTCTGTCTATAGCACAGTTCATATCCGATAAGAGCTGTACAATATTACATTGTGTTAGTAAGTTCAATCTGTGGACAGGAAACAGTTATCAAAGGAACTATCCATAGCTAATACATTATTTGGCACCACTTAAGAAAACTTATTCAAACCCAAGGATAACACTAATTATGAAGCCACTTATTACATTAAGATCCTTGGAAGCCATACAAGCACTCCTATTTTGTTAGCATGTGTTCTTCAGAACTAAGTGATACCCAAAGAATGAAGTGGAATGAAATCCTCTCTCATAGAAGAAAGATCATGATTTATAATAATTTTGAAAAAATTAAGCCAGCACATACTGGCAGATGTTCAAGCTACTTAGTTTCCCATAGTTTTTCATCTGAGTTAAAGAACTCTAAATAACATAACATGCCAAAATTCAAGTAAACCAGCTGCTGCTTTATAATAAAAAGTTTAATCTTCCCCACCTGCTCAAGTTATTGAAAATGAGAAGGGAAAAAAAAAAGGAGACTAAAAGATCTTCTCATCATGAATGCAATTTATATATGAGCATGAGAACTGATGAGAATGTTAAAGGACTGAGTTTGCTTCAGTTTTCTTTATGTATAAATAAAGTATTGTCTATTTACTTTTTTGTAGTCTGAATTAGTAACTGGACTGATGTGGATTTTAGAGTGTTTCTGAAACACAGTCAAACATCATACTAATGAAAACGGGCTGCTTCACAGAGATCAGCATTTACTTTTTCTTGCCTTAATTTTTATTGAATTGAACTCGTGCAGTTTCTGAATCTTGGAACTAGCGTATTTAAAAAGTGAATTGCTGTTTTATAAATTTACAAACTTCTATGACTTCACTTGCAAAGGCAGGTGAAACATCCTTCTTCAAGGATTACTTTACAGGAATCTTTCTTTTTCTATTGTTGATATTTGGCTACCGCCTTCTCCTGTCTAAAATCCTTAACACGTAAAGCCTCTGTCACTTCAGGACAGCCTCTTATCAATGAAGTGAATTACAATGGTGGTGTTCTTTCAGCACCATAACACCTGCATGAGTATCTGAAACTGCTGAAATAAATTTACTTTTTCACATATCTGTCTAGCAACTGTCCTTGCCAGAGTGAGTAGACTCTATCTGTTCATCTTAGACAAGTGGTACATACTTATAAAGAAATCATTCATTACACTCAATTTTGAAAACAAATGTGTTTTTTTCATAACTTCTTGGAGAAAAAAAAATTAAAAAGGTAATCTCACCTTATTGCTTTGGACATCTTCATTTTCTTCATTGGCTTGTCCTCCTGAAAGCTGTAATCAAGAGAACGTCTACCCCGGAAGTGATATGAAAAAGCATTGAACTGTCCTCTAGTTCTACAGTCTGAAATAAGAAAAGAAATTACATATTATATACCACAGTATAATTCAGAAACTATAATATTATGAAACTATAATATTAAGTTTTACAATGTCTTCTGCATTGGCAAAGGCAATTCACACATTCAGCCTGATCCCTCTGGAATCAGTTTGATTGGAGCTGAATATGTCTAAGCAATACAACATTTAAGCCAGTTGGATGGAGAGAATTTGATTATTTGCAGACCATTTTTTTTTGGTAGAAAGAACCCCAAAGAAATAAAGATTAATTTCATAAATATACCAGTGCTGCTTTAACTATTATTTCACTTTTGAAATTTCTACTTTCGTGGCTTTGAATTATTTTTCGAATGGGGTGCTTACATATGGAGAGAAACAATGATAGAAAAAACAGCCTATTGCTTACTCATCTATCTCAAGCATTATTATTTTGTTAATTTTTGGCATCTGAAAGAGGACCTTTCATTAAATCCTGAAGAATATTTTCAGATACGCTTCCTTGACTGACCAGCCCTATTTCCAAATTCAAAGGATTTGAAGGTATCACCAATCACTTAGACCCTAACACACTTTCAACCACAGGTGAAAATCTCAAGCCTGAGAATAAGCATGACAGATATCTTATCCTAAGACCCTAAGAGGATGTCTTCATAGGATTAAGTATGTTTCTCCATTAGTCAACTTTATTTAGCCTTCCCAGCACAGTGAGTATTTGGAAGGAGTCCCATTTAGAAAAGGAATAGAATAGAATAGAATAGAATAGAATAGAATAAACCAGGTTGGAAGAGACCTAAATAATACAAAGCTGGAACAGCACTTTGGAGAGGACATAATGAGAAAATAGAAGCTTTCTCTTTTTTGTTCATAGGAGCTTTAAAATAAAAAGGTATATTGGGCCAAGCTGCAGCAGGAACCAACAGCATGTTCAACAGTTAGAAGCAAAGCATCTGATGAGAAAACAGAAGGAAAAGCTGAAATACAGAATCCCATGGACATATCCCAACTAAGTCTGTTATTAGCAGAATGAGCCATGAAATCAACTGAACAGGGAAAGAAGCAATTTTCCCTAATGTTTTCCTTAACTTGCACCATAACAATTTTATTCAGAAAGTAAGTAATATTTCATGAAGTATTTTTCTGGAAGTAGTAATTAGATCAAACATCTAAAGTATTGATACAAATTACCGCACAAAGTTCAAGTCAATAAAAGAGCCTCAAAACATTGTTCAACTGAGCAATGTGCGAAACAAACATAAAGTTGTGCTGTGATTATACAAAAAAAAAAAAAAAAAGAAAAAAAAAGAATAAAAATTACCTTGGACTACTTTTAATTGTATTGGCCTTTTCCTTAAATTCAACAACTACAATTTTCCTGTTAGCAAAAAAACTATTTTGTCCAAGGTTTAATAACAACTAAGATAGGAGAAAACCTATAGCAACCCAGACTGACAAAAGATCAGTACCAATTGATTTTCACATCAAAAACAATACCTACAGATTAATCCTGAGCCTAATTTACCCACAATTCTATTTCCCTTTTCTTTCCTCACAGCTTGTCTCATTCTCAAGTAAGTTTATTACCTTCTGCCTATAATAATGGCAGAGCCAAAGAACTAGAGAGGATATTTACTGCCAAAATATTGTTCCTTCTTGTGTGTTCTGCTGTTTCTCACACAATCTCCTTGCTCCCCACTAGAAACTAAGTTCTTCCAAATGTGTCTGTAAGATGCTTGGCACTGAAGGCATGTTTTATCACCCTTAGACACTTCTATATTTAGTATGATGAGAAAAGGGGTTGTCACACTCTGAAAGGCCACTGGAGAAACAACTAGTTCTGTTCAGAGGAATTTTCTTTTTAAAGCAATCTGCTGCATACAGATTTCTCAAGTGTCACAGAAAATTTAGTTTCTCCTAGAAGCAATCTGTAAAAAAATTTCTGCCATCCTCTTTTGTTTAATAAGTGCTAAGGTCATTTCACTTTTTTTTGGTACAGTAATACAATGGCCCATTGGTTTTTAATTCCAAGGGTGGTTTTTAGAAACAAAGGTCTGAAATCCTGAGAAAGTTTTATCACCTTAGGCTGGTAAATATGAGAACTGCATGTTCAGTGGCAGCTTCAAGTACACAGATTTGACATTTGTATATTTTTTAAAGACTGAAATATGTCAACTTTGTAAATTAACAACTTGGTCTTGGTTTCTGTTTCTGATGCAAGGAAGAGGATTTGCACTACTGAGGGCTACAGGACAGAATGTTCTAGATTTCAGAAAGCCTAAACCAAGTTTATCTGGTTTTGGTCTGGTTTTTTTCTAAAATGAAGAATACCTTAGCAGTAGTAATAAATGAGAAAAATGCAGCTAAAGTTCTGCTTTTTTTCAGCCTACCTAAAACTTCCCCATATTGCCAATACCCAGTTCAACTCATTTTCTGCACAAAAGCTGAAAATTTTAAAGCAACCTAAGACTTCTTTTTTGTCTATGGATGTTTGCTTTTAGAAGCTAGGTATTGTTATACTGCAAGTGTCAAGATAAATAATTTCTGTATGGAAACCCTGCTCACATCTTCAGAACATTCTGTTTCCCACAAGGTAAACTGGATAGAAAATCCATTGATATTTACAACTGTTGAGCACTCTTCATTCCCAGTAAATCACCTCTCAAAATCCAAGTCAACTGGAACTACACTAACAGCGCATTACATGAAAACAACTTGAGAGACTTAGGCAGTGTGAAGAAAAGCACATTGATGTGGGTATTGCTTCTATTTGATACTACTTCAGTGTGCTGAGATTTATTGCAGTGAATTAAGTTACTCTTACTGTAAATATGTATGTATCTAAGAACTTCTAATCATGCCAGTGGGAGCAGTAAAAGGGAGGAGAAACACTGAAAACATGTAAAATGTTGAAAGTAGATGTTTTCACAAGGCAGCTACTTAAAAATTACACAACATAGGAAAAAGACTTTTCAGTCCAAAAGAAGCCCTAACTCAAAATAACTGGGTTTTTGTTTTGTTTTTTTAACTATTGCTACATGGGCCATTACATCACACCTCTTAATTTTTTCTGTTGCATCAGACTTTCCAGTAAATGACAAATTAAATAGCAGCAAAATCTGTAATGTGTTGGTCCAAAATTCAATAGTAATCTGCTCAGATTAGAATAGATGCACTCTGTATAAACATTATTGAAACATCTGGATAGCAGCAATGATAGCAGGTAAAAGATAGAAGTGGCAACCCAGACTGCCACCTCCTAGACTCACAGACTGATACGACTAAAACTATAAAGTTCAGACACTGAAAAAGCAAATATCCAGACCATTTACAAAATATAACTGTATAAACTGCTACTGCCTGGCTAAAAGTTTCTTTCCTGGGAAATCTGAAGCTTGGATGCTCTTTGCTCAAAAAAAGAGCTGTAGTAAACGTGCTGTAAGTCCTCAACATCTCTGACAAGACAAAAAGAGGTAGAAAGTGAAGGAAACCAGAAGGAAAACTTGTGTACCTCAGTGGGACCCCTTCTTTTTCCCACCATAATCTAGTAATTATGTTGTAAAATTCGGTAACTGAAATCTAAAATATTCTGGCATTGTTATTCTAAAATTAAATAATGTTCTGCTTTATAATAAATAAATACTAGTTTACTTGAGAAATCTAAGAAGCAGGGTTTTTGTAAGTAAGAATTTTTTCTTTTCTTTTCTTCATATGGAAAAATATGTTGAATTGAACAAAACAGGAAGGATAACAAAAACAGATGTGCTTTTTAACCAGCCTGAAACAGCTGAACATATGGGTGACTTATTAAACACACATAAAGTGCAATGAACAGCATTCTGTAGTACATTCTAAATTAGAATAACTTTAGTTATAAAATGATCAGAAGTATTTGAAATGTGGAGAACCACTTGAATTAAAAACAAAAAACAAACACACACACAAAACAACAAAAAAACCCTCAACCCACAACACCCAAAAAAACCAAACTCCCAATAAATTAAAAAATAAATAAATTCCAGAACGTGTCTAGCTTAAAGTGAATGGTGTTCCAGAATGTATGCTGACTATGCTCTCCACCAAAGAGTAGTGGTGAGTCTTCAGTGCCACAGAATGAAAGAAATTTTTAAAAGGAATTGCTTAAACCTGAATTCACACAAAATATGTCACATGCCTTCATCCACGCAAGAAAACAGTTCAAGCCACGCATACTTTGGTTTTTCTCCATTAACCTCTGCACAGACTTCACAAGAGTTCAGAAAGAGGGAATACAGATAGAGAATTTTTTAAAGACCCCTTTCTTTTGCTTGGCAGTTGTCTAACTGCACCACATCCAGTAGTGCTCTCCAGTAGTAATATTCCTGAATGAAAACACAAGCTAGGCTGCAGAATGGTTGACTAGTCTAAAGACTTTCCAAAGATAACATCTGCTCTAGAAGACTCAGTGTTAACATAACATTTAGAGAATCAACTCATAATTTTTCAGAACAGCTTTACAATTTTTCCAAATCAATACATTAATGTATTTGTGAAACTGTCAAGCTTCATGAACCATGGCAAAGTGAACTTGCTCTGAACTGGGAGAATATGATTTATTTGTTTATGATAAAGCACTTGAAGAGTAAAAATTTTGTTTGCTCTCAATGCTTCTGGCACGCCAGGGCTATTTTGAAGAGATTCTGAAAGACTTTGCCATGTGTCAGCCATATCCAGAGTTTTATAAGCTATTATCAACTATTTGGAAATTACAAACCTGGTAAATACCCTGATTAACCTAAAAGAAAAGGCCAAACTTGTAAAAATCAGAGCAAGATTTGAATGAAGTTTTATCTGGGAGAAATAGAACAAGATTTCACTGAAGCCTAAACACTTTTTCTTCTAATGTCACAGAGATAGTTTACATTTTGAACAAAGTCTTCCAAGGAAGAATTTTATTAGACAGAGATTTATTGTTCAAAGAGTTGTTTATGGGACAAGGCAATACAACAGGCAGTTTAAAAGCTAAATTGTGCAATAAGTGAGCAGTAAATCTCTATGCACTTTACCTACTGCCTTATGTTCTGAGCTACATCACTGAAAGGCTCTCTGTCATAAGGGACAATATATCTCACCAAAAGAGTTAAATGGACACGAGTGTAAGAGTGCAACCTCTCAGAAATACAGCTCACTGGTTCTTTATTCGTGCACCTCTTTTGAATGAATAATGAATAGCCTGTCAGCTCGAGACAATCAGCAGTAGAAAAGATGAAGGACTCAGGTTTGGATATTTTTCATCAGCAATCATACAAGACATAATTTTTGAAAGCCAGGTTCTTTCTAGGTAAATGATAAGATTCTAATAATTGTGAACTGTTTGTATCATTACCCTCTCTCATAAGAGCAAGTTTTTTTCCAGTTATTAATTTGTTTGACAAATAGATAATCACAGTTTTATAGAGAAGTTCCGCAAATTCTTGACCACACTTCTTCATTTGAGTTCTGTCAAAAGGCAATGATAACAACAATGCCTAGGAGACCTCAATAAACATAGATCATTGTCCTTTGATATATTTTGTTGTTGATGTTACCACAAATCATTCTGCAAATCTGTGCAATTCAAAAGATTCCCTTAGGAAGAGATCTTCTTACTATATTCAGTGAAGTCTGATGTGATGGCTAAAGAAATCCTCCTTGGATGTCGAAGAAGAGGCTTAACAAATTCTTGTGATCCCTCAGCTTTATACCAAAAATGAGGTATATGGAATGAAATCCCTTGTTCGTCAGTTTAGGGTCACCTGTCCTGCCCACTCCTCTCTGCAGGTGTGCTCTCTTACTTTCTGAACCCTCAAAACAGTATAGAAGATTAAGCAGTCATCTTTGTCACCATAGGAGCGAGTACAAGCAAGGGCCTTTCTGTATACCAATCCTTGACAGTAACTATAAACATTGAGTGTTAGCACTTCCAAAGCAGACACTGTCTGTGAAAACTTGCCACTAACTTCAGAAAGTGCAGTTAATTAGAAGAGGCTGAGCTAAAACATGAAATCATGGAACCCACTGTGGCCGTTCTGTTCTAGCTGAAACCCAGACTCCAAACCATGTTTCTGCACAAAAACCATTAATTTCTGAAGAAAAAACAATTCAACCTATTATCCTCACTTTTGAAGGAGACAACAATGAACAAGATTATTTATCCACAAAAGGAAGAAAACAGGAAAAGTTATCTACACCATCCAGTGTTCAGATCTATGTTATGCTTAGATTGCATTTATGAGTATAAAATATGAAATAATCACTCACTTAACAGGAGCTGTGCTCCATATTTGAGTTTGCAACATCTTAACAAAAACTGAGCAACAGTCAAACATATTCATAGAACGGTTTCGGTTGGAAGGGACCTTAAAGATTATCTATTTCCAACCTCCCCTGCCATGAGCAGAGATACCTTTGACCAGACCAGGTTGCTCAAGCCCTTGTCCAACCTGGCCTTGAACATTTCCATTGATGGGGCATCCACAACCTCCCTGTGCAACACGTTTCCAGCATCTCATCACCCTCACTGTAAAGAATTTCTTCTTAATATCCATTCTAAATCTAAACTCTTCAAGCTTAAAGCCATTCCTCCTATCACTACAAGCCCTTGTAAAAAGTCCTTCTACAGCTTTCTTCTAGGCCCTTTTCAGGAACTGGAAAGCTACTGTAAGGTTTCCCGGGAGCCTTCTCTTCGCCAGGCTAAACAGCCCCAACTCTTGCAGCTTGTCCCAACAGGGGAGATGACCCAGCCCACTGATCATCTTCATGGCCCTCCTCAGGATCCTCTCCAACAATTCTGTCCTTCTTGTGTTGGGGGCCCCGGAACTGGATGTAGTACTCCAGGTGGGGGTATCCCAAGAGCAGAGTGGAGGAGGAGAATCACCTCAGTCTTCCTGCTGGTCACACATCTTTTGATGTCTGGTCTGCAAGCGCACAACGGTGGCTGGTGTTGAGTTTTTCAGCAACCAACTCCCCCAAGCCTTTCTCCTCAACACTGCTTTGAAGCTGCATCTCACCCAGTCTATTTTTGTGCTTGGGATTGCCCTGGCCTAGGTGCAGGACCTTCAACTTTGCCACCTTCTTACAAGAAAAAGAACAGACACTAAAAAATACACATTTTTAACACACTAAAATCCCCCTATATACAGACCTTCACAGCAATCTTGCCACATCCTGAGGTCCAGTTTTGGAATATCTTCACAGCTACTATACCCATGTGGGAATTCAGCCACTTTAAAGACGTCGTGTTGTACTCTGGTTATGTTGTCACCATTGTCACACAAAACTCTAGCAAGAGATGTCTGCTTGATCTGAGTGAGCTGAGCAGGTGTGAACACACCTGGGTTCTCATACCATAACCTGTAATCTCACAGAAAAGACAAGTTTGCTATTGAAAAATCAAAACACACAGTCTTCCAGAGAATTAGCAATATTATATTCATAATGAAATTAATTGTTCCATGAATCTTGTTCTCAATTTTACATTGTATCTGAGGGCGTGATCTAGGTGACAAAATCTAAGGGCTCGGTGTCACTTCAGCCCTACTTGTTGTCATGCTAACACTCTGAAGGTGCTAAGGTCATCAACAAATCCTTCAATTTCTCCTCTAGTTCTATTTCCATGTCTCGGGTGGTTTTGGACATTGAAAATGAATCCAGATTACCAAGTTTAGAGTTCTTTTAAGGTAGAGGCTTAAATTACCATACGTTTCTTTCTCCGGGCAACTTTCCTATGGCTAAGAAAAAATGTTGATAGAATTGCTGAGATCAGAATACTTAATCTATACCTAGATTATTACCAAGATAAGTGAGATTGTTTAATTTACTAAGGAAATGTTTTTCCATTAAACTGCTTTAATGACTATACCAATTCAGAAACTTACTAATATATGCTCAGTTAATTAATTATTTTCAAGGAGGAAATAGTGCACTTATAATCTATTTTTTCGTACATAAAGGGCTAAAAGCCTCTTGTCAATAGAAAACACAAATAATACATTACTTTAAAAAGTAAGCCTTGAATGTTTTATTTACTTGGAGAAGAAAACATTTTAAGTTATTGCCCAGGATTTGAAAATATTTTACTCTATTCTAACATGTAAGAGTTGTTCACTGTGATATTGTTTATCTGTCACAAATCTGTAGTTTTAACACTACATGGGTACATTTTTAATGTATTCTATGTATTTAATGTATTCTATGTATTTTCCTACCTATTTCAAACAAAACCAAGTAGAAGGCTCTTTAGATTTTATGACAAAATCAGTAACAATTTTATACTAGAACATAGAAGAATTATTAACAAATATAATTCTTATGGATATTATTTTCATAAGGCATTGGACACTAGGCAATTAATTCCCAATTACTGGGATCATAAAAAGAGATCCTGAAATTTCCATCTTGACATGAATTTATAGCCTCCCTGCAAGCCTCACTTCTTTTCCCTGCACAGGCATATTTGTTTTGCATGGCGTTGGCAGCTTTGATCCTCTGCTCGTTGTAAAGGCTTTGCAAAGTGAGAGTTGCTCTCATGACGTCTAATAACATTTAATATTTGGTGGTATGTTGCTTCAAAACATTTGCTTTCTGTGGACAGCAAAAACCCATTTCCTGAATACGTTTTCCTATAGTTGCTAAACAGAAAAAACCCAAAAGCAACAACACAAAACCCACACCAAAACCAACCAACCCAAAACGCCCAAACAAACAAACCACACAAAACAAACAAAACAAAAGAAAAGGAAAAAGGAATTGAAAAAAAAAGGAAGGGGGGGAAGGGGAATAAAAGATTTTGCTGGAAAAATGCAAACACAGTAACAAGCAGTATGATTATCCTGTTGTGGCACAAATAGGCACATGTCACAAACAATCTAGAGCTCATACTGCTTACGTTTCTCCCTTTAGTCCCTGTGCCTCCAGGCATTGGACTTTTATGTTTCACAGGTTATTTTTTAAACAGATTTTATACAAGAAAGTTGTTTCCAAAAAAGACATACAAAAAGGCTTGGGCTGTTGACTACAGAAATAAAAAAGGCCTTTATACTATCTTAAGTAGCAATTTCATAACTTACATAAAACAACATTAGACAAAGTGAATCAAAGCAATATTTCTAGTTCTTCATCTGTTTCTCTTTCACTTGGATGGGACTAATCAGCTTAGGTCTTTTTATCCTCATGACATGCAAAACCCAGGATGCTAGGTCACAAATTATGATGAAAATGAGAAGGAAAGTTGATTTTCAGATTCTAAATGAGTGCCTTGAAAGTATGCTAATGACATCTGCCTGCTGTAACAAAAGCAATGACTTTTCTGTTTCAGTGGAGAAACTGAAAAATTGCTTATAATGTGTATACACAGTGAACAATTATCAAATTGTGTCCTTTGGGATAAGCTTTTAATTCTTGATGCACAGATTGGTTGTACTGAAATACTTATAGGCGTTATATACACAGAGTGATACTTTTACAACCTATGCTTGAGTAATGGTCAAAGTGTTTAATGCTTTTGTCATTAAAATAATTAAAGAAGAGGAGAAACATACTCTTTTCAGAAAGGTGAATCACTTGAAAAACTGGTAAAAGGTAACTCAGGATACGTCAACAATGGTGTTTTTTGGAGGTCACCAGAAAAACAAACAGCTTTGAAAAATAAATTTATCGAAGATGCTAACAATGTTTTAAACCTGCATTCTTTATCTTTTCAGTTACATAATAATTTCATAAATGAAAATAGAAATCACTTTGATTTGGGAACAAGACATTGCAATTGTTATTAAGCATTTTAAATTTAAAATTAATCCTGGTTTCCATGGTATTTCAATTTACCTGTCTCCATCCCGAATACGCCTAAACTGTGTGCTTAACAAACACATCAAAGTTGTCCCCAGTCGGCTCCCTGGAATTAAGTCTTCTACCATGAGAGCAGGAAAAAGGTCTATGTTCAGTGGAGAACCATACAACCTGTAAGCAGAAAACCACAAATATTTAACACAAATTGTTTTGCATTTACAACCAGCACATGGTTATATATGATAAGATTCCACCTCAGTGCCAGTTCAGTTACTCCAATGCTTCAATAAATGTTTCTGATAACCTCACTAGGTGCCCATGGACAAGATTTTTAGATTCTAAAACCTGCTAAATGTTTTGGTTTACATTAAATTAAAATCTCATATGAAAGAAAAAAGAATGAGAGCACAGTTGCAGGGGACACTTTTTAGACTCAAAAATACATTTTATAGGATTTCTCAAGAAAAGGAGATGGGAACCACTCGGGTTAAAAGGACAGCGATGGTGCTTCACCTTTTGTGGAGAACCTGCGGGCGTATATGCAAGAAATCCTGCAATGTAGGTTGTATATGTGTGTAACAACATAGGGGCCTGCAAGTATACCCCGGAATTTTCATTCTCCTAGTAACTTCCTTCTGATTTCTTAGAATTGCTTCTTTTTCAATAGCTTCTCTTCCCTACTCTTCTGCACACTTTTTTTTCCTTTTCTCTTTGATTTTGGGTAGATAAACTAGAGTTGAGAGGTAGCTGAAGACTTATTTCCAAACACTGAAGCTTTAAAGAACAGATTCATTCTATGATTCTACAGTTACTGATAGTGAAGGATGTCCACACGAAATACAATGAATGACATTCCCATTAGTTTCCATGTACGGAATAGACTGAACTGAACATGTAAACGCTTGCATGAGACTGGCATTAAATACGACCTTACATTGAAATAATAAGCATATTTAACTTATAAATCCAGACATTTCAAATTAATAATTTAATGGAAACATATGGCATATGTTAACTTCTTTTACTTCACAGAAATGTAGAAGTTGAGACATAATCAGCACATGAGAGTTTTCCACATCTATTTCCTGGTACAGATGGAAGTTTTTTTAATAATCCTTTTACCCCTTTCTCAACAAGTATTTTTTTCTAGATAAGACTACTAATTTTGCATGCACATTTAGATAATTAATTGGTTTTCTTCACCTGAGGCTCACCTTCTAAGTTTCTCCCTGATTTCAGGATTCTTAATTTCATTTTTCAGATCTTCAAAAGTCTGAGCTGAAGAAAGATTACAGTAAACTCTAAAATCATGGTATGGAGGAATTCCATGATCTCTGCCTCTCTGAATATTCATAGCTGCCAGATCTAAAGCCACAGTACGTGCCATGGAGAAGAGTCTTTCTGTTAATTCTGTATTGAGTAATTGTGATGGGACACGCATCTTACCAGCAACACCAAACAATCCCCTTAGAAGTGGGTCAATGCCGCCTTCATTTACAATCCGAAATGGAGAGAAGAATGCCTTATGAAGAGGTAGATGGCCTTGTGGAATAGGTTCAAAGTTTTCATCCAGTCGATACAGAAAAGGATTAATGAGTGTGTGACCAAACCTAAAAGCGGCAGTTGCAAACTCATTAGTTATGCCAGAATTAACACTGGGATCATAACCCTTATATTCGCCAAGCATCTTCATGCCTACCTCTCCAAAGATCTTAGGTAGCCAGTGGCTAAATGTTATGTGTTGCATTTCTGCACCAACAATTTTGCGTGTTTCATGATATATTGTGTCACCATCCCAGTGAGGATTGAGTTTCAGTAGCTCTGTGGCAATTCTGTTGTGTTCTCTAAACCATAGTGTATGGATGCTGGTAAGACCCAGTTGTTCATTAGAACGCTGATCACCAGCTAAAAAGCAGGGAATGGGGCTCTCATTTTCATCTCTCATACATTCCGTCGGTGGGCCAGTAGCAAATGGAAGAAGGGGTTTGCCAGACCACTGTACAATGCCCTGTCTCAGAAGACCCCTTTGACTTGCCAAGTCTCTGATCTCTAGTGCTTCATGGTCTGAACTGCCATACACGTTAGACGCATCAATGTATGAAGTCAACTGGTTGATCTGTTCCCGTGGGTAGACAGAGTTCATCAGGAGAGATGTCATGCCACTTCCACAGACTGGACTGGAACGTACGAAAAACATGCAGCGTGCACCGTTCCTAACTCTGGGATCATTTGGTGGTATCATGATCGAAAAGCACGGAGGATCATTTGTACAAACTGAACTGCAGTGCTGACCATCTGAAAACCTGGCCTCGCTTAGGGCAGCTACAGTGAGGTCAAGGTCGTGGTCAAGAAACTGACCCCATTGCATAAGCATGTGAGTGTACTGGTCATCAGGAGTTATTGTTTCTGTTCCGATCAGAGTAGTTGAAACCAAGCGGGGCATCGGGAGAGCGTAGCCATTGGAGAGCCTCCTGGGTTCAATTCCCCGGGGCAAATTAAACCCATTGTCATAGACAGATTTTAACAGACGTTCGAAGGCTGTCAGAGAAGCTCCCCACATGGGATGTTGAAGGTTGTTGCATGTTCCATCATGTGTTCTGTACTTCTGGTGGAAGCACATGTCTGAGCAGTTATTCACTCGTCGATGGGCTGTACAGCCTGAGAGATTAGCTATCAGGTTCAAGTACTGTGGGGATACAAGGTCATTATAGTGATAACCTAGAACCAGAAGAGAGAAAGAAAAAAAAATAATGAAAGACTTCATAGGCTCTTGATCCCCATAGATCATGAATAAAATGTTATGTTATTATATTGCATTTGTCAATGGATTAAGTATTCCTCTTTTGTTTATAAAGAACAATAATAATCACATTATGTGTATTAGAGCATTAGGTCATTTGAACAACCATCACACTTAGGTGAGGAAAGAGCTTTGTGAAATGCCAATTCAAGCACAACTTTTAAAAAAATGTTCACAAAGGGAGCTCATTCTTTATTTGGGCATTTAAGAAAGCAGAGATAGTTTTAGAAATAAAAGCCTCATATTCAGAGAATTGGGAAATTTTGCCCATCTTAGTAAAAGCATTTCAAAAATTGTCAGTAACATTTACATGGATTTTGAGACTTTTTCTTCTGAGACTTGGTAATTCACTGAACAAGACTACTTTGTTTTGCTTTATTACAGTGACAATTGCAAAAAAAAAAAAAATTTAAAAAAATCAACAAAACCCACAAATGAAAATAACCACAGGCAATATACCTAAACAGAGAAGTGATCTCTAGGACAAATGGAGTAACTCCCATTTACATTACCCAGGGCTAGTTTCTAAAGAAACTGGTGTTTGCATAACACTTGTCAGAGGTTTCCTTTGCAATCTACACCATTCACCTCTGGGACTATAACATACTTAAAACTCGTCTGCATTTTTTCTCAGTTCATAAATAATATATACAAACTATATACCATCTCTCATTAGAATCATATATTTGTAACTGGAAACTAGGGCTATGCGCTGCTTGATCTCTGCTGTGGTATGATGGCACATGGAAGGATTGAAGACCACAAGGTCTGCTAGTACAGTGTTGGGTGATTACAAATATCAGAACATTCAGGTTGCGCCTATTAGAAGTTATTCTAAAAGTGACCTTTTACTTAAAAACATTTGGGCTTCATTTCACAAGAAAAAAAGAAAAGTAATTAATTTGATAATCTACATTAAAAGCTTGTGTAGACCAGCAGAAATGTGTCTGTAGAGTGAAATTTTTGATGCTGAGACAGATATCCCTCTATGGTATCCATTAAGCAATAGGGAAAGTTTCCTTCAGAAAAGTTTTACATTGTGCTCCTGGACTGAATGTGGCCTTGGGCCACATTTTTCACTTACTTTGAAAATAATTCATGCTGTTCCAAGACCATACTACAACTCACAGCAAAACACTAAATGGGGACAGTTAGGAGATTCTCTTTGATTCACTGTGCTGATTCAAAGCATTGTGTGGATGAGTGAGGTTCAGAGCCCAAGAGGTAGAATATTTGGTAGTGTATATGTACTTTTAGCCAACTAGGAACCATCATACACCACGATGGCTCTTGATCTGGACAGCTTGCAGTCAGCAGTAAAACTGAACACACAGAATAAAGGCAGAAGGAAAAAAGGAGATGAGGGTATATTGATACTGTGTTTGACAGACTCAAGGGGTTCCTAACATGATGGCAATCATTCAGTAATATGAACTGAATGCTGTTTTGCAAAAGGTCTGTGCAGGCTAATTGTTCCTTTTAGTCCTGAGCTCAGTCTCAGTGTGTCTGCAAAGACACTGACCTTCATCTGCATTCAACACATAAATGTCTGTTAGACATATTGGCTCTCTGCCCATTTCTACAATGCAGGCCAATTTCAAACAAACCACCTAAAGCCCCTCTTTGTCTTTCCCTTGAAAGGAAGTGGATTGCTCATAGCTGTTCAACTGGGACAGGACCTGTGCTCAGCTGGGGGATCTATGTTTTCTCAGCCTCGGGCTGTGGGTACTCCAGTGGTTTAAAAGTCAAAGCAAACATATTAGAGACCTAGTGCTTGCCTTAGGGCAAAGCCAACCTGTTCCTGTAGACATACATGAATTATTTTATGGAATACTCCAGACTAGAAAAAAGAAACCACAGGGTAAAAGTAGCATCACTGGGTAATGTAGCAAAACACATTCTTTGAAGATATTATTGATAACATATCTTAATAAACTGGCTACTAGGGCAGTTTAATTTTAAACTATACTCATAAAACAGATCTTCTTTATAAAAAGCATTCCTTTTTAAATGATCTTCATTCATCATGGAGTTTTTATGATCATTACTTATGCAGTCTTCACTTAAATATTTGCCTGCTGTTGTTATCCTGGTTGCCAACCACATTTCTGAAATCAAGTTGTGAGCAAAACTCGACTGTGAATATTTGGGGTGGAATAACCTTCATTACCAGTTTAAAATAAAAGATTCGGCTTCTCTGTTTACAAGTTCCAGGGGGACACAATGTCTCATCTATTGATCAGGTTCCATGACCTTCTAAGCAGAGTGGAAGCTATTGTAAATGCCAGTTTCAGACCCTGCAAGATGTTCCGCGGAGTCATAGAAATATTGACTAGAAGGGACCTCTTAGACAGATCAAGCTCCACTATCTTCAGCACTGGACCAGCTCAGTTGTACCCCTGTCCAGCAAGCTTGAAAACCTCTAAAGACTGAGACTACTCAGTCTTTCTAGATAGGTTGTTCAAATGCTGCACTGGCCTCCTGCTGAGAAATTGTTTCCTAACACCTAATTTGAACCTCCCAAGCAGTAATTTGTGGTTATTTCCTTTGTTATCCAATCTGTCATTGAAGTAAAGAATTTGGTTTCGTAGTCTTAACTTGGAATATCCCAAGGTTTAACATAACAAAAAAAAAGTTTCTGAATGGTAAATTGCCACGTTTCTAAACTGTTCCAAATGGAAAAGTGCTAAGTAACAGCTTCTATTTGGCTCTGCATTTTGAAATAAAACCAAATAAGGGCAAATATGAGTATTAAAATCTAAGCATTAGGCTATTTGAATGAAAACTGAGTTCTTTTATTATTCAAGCTTCCCTAAAAGTCAGGGTTTTATGGATTCTGAAGGGCTGAGAAGCAAGCTATGGTTGTGAACAGAATTTCCAGTGTCACAGAAAAATATCAGATTTTATGTTCATTAATTTGTATATATGTACTTTAATGTCAATTTTTGGTAAACTTTAGATGACTGAATTGTACTATTACAAGTCCTAGTGAAAAGCAGTGAAGCAATTCTCTCACATACTACATTATTATGTAGTATTATATACAATATGCTTGCCTATACATCTAATCACAGAAACAAATTAGATTAGGTTGCTCATGCAAAACACAAGCCTTCAAAGAATTTTGACTAAGTTTTTGTGGTAAACTATTCATCACGAATTATTTACTCAGCTCTACTAAAAGTAACAAGCTTCTTTTACTAGCAGATTAGAGAGCCCCACAAAGCATGTAGTCTTTGGTCTTCTAAAGACTTGCCTAGTTCACAGAGTTAAAGTTTTCAGAAGTTTCAAAAAATACCCAATTATAAACATCAAAAAGAATATAGTAAGTAAAAATATTTCCTCTAGATTTCCAGTGTAGCTCTTGGCTAGGTCTCAAGTACTCTGCTAAAATTCTATCATTACTTCCAAATGCATCAGTCCTATGTCTCAAGCCTGTCCACACACATTTCTGCACACTGGTTGTATATGCTCCAGCTGGACTTCATGAATTTGAACTTGGACTTCGATAACTAAAAGGCTGAAATATTAAACCTCACATTTTTCTGCTATTTATAAAAAGAAGCAAAAACTGTACTTTTCATTACATCAGATCAGTATTAACTGAACCAAATTGCTTAGTTTGACACACACTTAAATCTGTGGCAAATAATTCTTTGAATGCTGTTGAGGTACATGCAGAAACCTTGGTTTGTAAAGTATACTAATCCTTCTTGCTATATCTTCTTTTCCACTTGCCAAGGCACACTGACACTGGTTTTAGTTAACGAAACGTGGACAAATTACTGAATTAATTTTAATACCTAACAGAAAAGCCTGTCCCGCTATGAAACAATGGTCCTAATTAACAAGCACACAGGGAGTTATCAAACAGGATGCATTATGCACTTCCATTATCTCAAATTTGACCAGGAGAAGAATCTGAATGTGAATTTTTCCTTAATATATCAACGTGAGAAAAAAATAAAGCCACTCTACTCAGAGGGCTCAAACAAACCAAGCAATGTGTAATCCAAGGACTGAATTGGGCAAACACATATATTTGGTAAAATCCTGCTAAATCAAATACTCCATGGCTTTCAATGTAATAGTTCTGCAGGTGGGACCCAGACTCAGAAAATAAATATCTCTTGAAGTATAATGACTTAAGAAGGCAAATACACTTCAACACAGAAAAAAAAGAAGGAAACAGTACTGACTTGTTCCATTCAGGTCAACCATTAGACCATCTTGTACATGATCTTGAATAAGCTGTAATGTCCTTTCAAATATTTCCCCAGCTCTTGCTTGTTCAACAGTGTATGGATCTCTTGGGTATCGAAATAAGGCTAGCAAATCATTTGGAGAACGAGGACGACTGACAGACAATTTGAAAAATATAGTGAGTATACACAGGAGTTACAAAATAACAGTACTACATAAATCATGTAAACATTCAGCAACAGGAGTAATACATACCTGGGTTACTCATCTCAAAATGGAAGGCAAACAAAAAATAATAGATTTAATAGAATAATAAACCAATAAACATTTAGTAGCAACTAAACATTTAGTAGTCTTTTAATATACATTACCTCAGCAGAAAAACTGCTGCAGTGAATATAGATCTCAACAGGAGTGTCTAAACAACAAGAACCTTTACATGTTTAACAGTTAGTATTCCCAGAATTAACCAATGTTAACAATGTCACTTAAATAATAAAATGGCTTCCTGCTTACTAAATCTTCCATTATTTCCAACATACACATGATTAATTTTAACTTCTCAATAGAAAAAAACCCCACAAACACAAAACAAAAACAAGAAGAAAGGGATACCTGTGAAACAGATGTGTACGTGTTGAATTTATTGCTCTGTCAACAGTCGCAATTGCTTCCACAATTGATGTTTGTACAAAAGGATCTCCATTTCGGCTGACATTAGGGACTACAGAAAGACGAATTCACATGTTATTGCAAAAATGGCCACACACAAAAAGGTTCTTCTATAAAACAGAGTCTAGACACGACATCATTTCAGTTGTACAAAGTAAATTCCTGTTCTTTAAGCATTAATTCACCCAAATTAAAAAATCTTTAACCATTTGGATGTTCTATCAAAGAATATTACAGCAGAACAAAACTCATTTCAAATGAGTTAATATAAAAGTAAGCTTGCTTATAAACCTAAAAAAAAAAAAAAAATACCCCCAGTTGGGTAGGGTTTTTGTTTGTTTTTGGTTTGGTTTGGTTTCTGTGTGGTGTATTATCAGCTTTGCAGTGTTAATAACAACAACCTGACCTATATCCACTCAAATCAATGCAAGTACTCCCTTCAATTTCAATTAGTACTGAATTAGTACTTCATTCAGTGGAAGAATTTAAAGAGCTTACAGGAATGTATTACAAGTGGAAAATACTGACAGGTTTAGTTTGCCTTTTAGAATATATACATCATATAAATTCAAAGAGATTTCATACACACACAAAGCCCTCACAAAATACAAAAAATTAAGAAAAATCTACAGACTTTATATATTCCCAGATAGCTTCTGCAAATTAACATTGCTCCACTACTGAGCTTAATCTCATAAACAGCATATAATAATTCTAAAGGTCTACTTTATTTTGACGGCTACTTTGTTTTCTACTTTCAAATGTTTTACCTCTTTTAATCCTACATTAAAAATCACAGGCTTGAAAGCTATTTAGCAACTCTGCATAATCCTGGGAGTTCTCTAATACATAGGCCCATTCATCTGACTTTTTACACAGTCCTCACTTGCAGCTGGATGTTTATACAATGTATCTAAGGCTAATAACCTTCCTTTCAGTCAAACCCAAGAACTACCAGATCCAGGGGCAACAGCTAACAATTTCCAGAGTATGTTTAGATTGGAAAAGTCACACAGGAGGAAGGGTAAAGTAGGGAAAAAGTCCAAAGCAAATACACTGGAATAAAATCAGCAGATGTACAAAATCAGCTGACATAAAAAACATTGTTTGCAAGCTTTTCATGGCTCTTTCATTCTTTTTTTTCCTTTTGGGTCTTTATACTAGGTGATATTTCATTATTCCTCCATAACTGCCAGCTTAGGCTGTGTCTATATGAGTTAGAGTCTAGACTTGCATGATCAAACTTAACCATCTATACTGTCAAATAAAACAGTCCCTGGCACTCTATAACTGGAGCTGAAGGTCCTTTCTCTGTCCCAAGGCCAGATGCCTTGGGCTGCTGACAACATACTCCAAGAATCCAAAACCAGATGACCCTTTCCACCAGTATGCAACAGCAACAGTCCCTGACCTGTCCTAATTACCACCTGTCCTAGTTGCTTGACAGATTCATTTTCATAGCAAGTATAGGAAAAAACATTATCGGATAACCTACGTATTTTAAGGAGAAATAGCATTGACAGGTTAGTTATGCTCAGCTGTTTCAGGAAGTGGTTGCGTGCCCCAATCTTAAAACTGCAATATTGCAAATAGTGAAAAAACAGTTGCTGGTTCCCTCCCCTAGAGGTATCTAAAATAGATGTAATCTTGATCTTCACTTAAGTTATGTTTTGCAGAGCTATCTTTTGGATTAATGGCACACATGGGCTGAATCAGAAACTTTGGTCTGATGTTAACTATACTGTACTTTACTTTTGCTTAGACTATTTCCTGCCAGTGGCTCTCTTTTCAGACTGATAAATATTAAAAGATAAAGCTCCCTGCAAGCCTTTCATACAATAACTTGGCAGAGAGGGAGAGTGGTGTGGAATGGCAATTTTTTTAAGCACTGAAAATGCAATCCACAGACATTCTGCCTTACACTTAATCCATAGATTTTTACAAAACATGAAAGGACAGAAGAAAGCGGCAGAAGAAAAGCATCTTTAAAATATTATCAAATAAGGCCAGCAAAACCTGCTCCGCACTCCAGATCTTCTATACAATTGCCTTTATTCTGATCCACTGTTAAGATATTTATATATTAGGAACATATATAAAACATTAAGTTTGTTTAAAACAAATGTTGACATGAAAAGTTTTTTGGCATTTATGGCTATGTCACTATTAATACTGCCCACATAGTAAGCATTCAGTACTTAGAATCTGCCCATTTGTCCTCCTTGCTTCTCTGACATCTTCATTTTCATAGCAATCAGAGAAACATTAGCTCATAGGGCACTAGTTTTAAGAGAAAACATCATTTAGACTTTCGAACTGCATGTAGTTTAATCAAGGGTAGTTTCACTAACTTTAGGCGTATTGATACTACAGTTTAGAAGAAAAATAACCACATTACAGTCAAATACTGCAGATAAGTGGGCACCAAGTTTTATTGTTTGCTAAATTTCAGTAGATGAGAATGAGCAGCTGACACTTGCACCGAGTGGAAGAAACTGGCTTCCATTGGGATTATAGTTCAATTTATGGTTCAATTTTTCAGAGCTTTTATTGATTTGAGATGTGGCTAATAATTTTAAATAATATTTTTTTATAAAAAAACTTCTTTTTCTATGCCTCTCTAGAGTAACCAAGATTCATGGTCTTCTTTCATTTGCATGCTTAATATACACAGATGAAACCTTATCACTTAATGATTCCCAGCTTGCAATTTTTCTCTCAGAAATCATCTTTACAGATTGAAGAAATACAGGTTTTGATAGAAGGGGTGATAGATTAACACTGTAAGAAAAGCAACCTCAGCTAGGAAACATCTTATTGATGCCTTGTGATTGATATCATGGTAAGTAATACATTAGAAAAATCACTGATATATATTTATTAATTTAGTAATACAGACATAACATTGGGGGAAAATATCCAAGATGTTAAAGAAACCACTTCTCAATACTCATTGCTCAATGATGTAAAAATATTGTGCCATATTTCCTACTGAATTATGAAAAATCAGTTTCCTTAATAACTGCCATCAAAATGAGTCTAAAAATCAGCAGTTTTAATCAGTCAGTGAACAGCATCAGGGTCAAATTGTGTAGCAAAGTTATTTCCTTAGCATCTTTGGCTGCTATGTTACCAGTTATTACATATTAATAATTGATATATATTATTTGCCATTATTGCTTTCAAATAATTAGAAAAAGATCCAATATTCTCCTTTTCTTTGTTTTCTCCTGTAGATTAAGATCATTCATTATGACTTTCCTGAATTCTTTCACAATGGCTGCAGCCCAATTTTCAATCAAATGCTGTAAATGTCCATTTAAAGATGCCACAGGACTTTATGTCAAGTTGTCCCCAAAGATTAGACTCTCTATTCTGCTGGCTAAATCTAAAATGTCACAATAGTATCTCAAGAGGGAAGTAGTATGACTAGCTGGAGTCCAACACATTGTTTGTTTTAAAGCTTCACTCCTAGAAATAGTTTGGCTGATGTAGTCCCATCTTACTCATGTGCAGACAGTTGTCTCAATTACATGAAGGAAAAAAAAAAAGAAGAATTGGAGAAGAATAAAAAAAAGAAGTCAATATTTGATTAACCTTTTTTGCATCTAAGAGATTTAGTAATTAGAACAAAAATAATAATCTAATTCACACATCTGCTTCATTCACCTTACCATTAACACTAAGCACCATACTAACGGAGGAGTATCCTATGGTATTCCGGGCAACACATTCATATCGACCTTCATCAGCTGTTCCAACATCCCGAATGGTAAGAAATCCCTCTGGGCTAACATGAAATTTTCCACTTTCAGTTACCTGTACTCCATCCTGCAGCAAAGCACAATGTTTAGTTCTTCTAAACACTCTTTGGTTTACAAACCTGAATTTTTGTATTCATTTCCTCTTTTATTTTTACATTTTATTTTGTATTTATATTATATATGCCAAGGTAAGAGCCAAATAGGTTTACAGAAAATGATACAAAAAACTCACACACTGATAAGTTGACAGGAGGACTTGCATGTACTCCTAAATCGTACAGTACATTTATTTCTTTTAAAAGTGTTCATCATAAATCAAAGTATTTTGACAGTTAAATGCTCTCATCACAAAAACATTAAGACCCCAAAATAAGTGCACCTCTTAAGAACATATATATCTGATTTTATTCCAAATTAACCAACCATTAAAGATCACAAAAGCTTTATATGCATGAATTCTTCATGCACAATGCACTTAGAAGCTACTTAAGGTACCTTAAACTACTTTTTCTAATGCTCAACAACTGAACAGAGGATGATAATCAGCAGAACTGAAGATCAGTGTTAGCAACCCATTAACCTACCAGTAACTCTGCCAGTTATATAGTCAGAGCTAACTCTGAAGAGATGGAAAGGCCACCATCCTTCTGCAACAACCAAACAAATATCCAGTACCTTGTTCCATGTAATTACTGGCTCTGGCTCTCCTTGAGCACTACATGGGATCTGTACATTTGTGCCAACCTCCACTGTCATGTCACTGGGAACGCTGGCAAATACAGGAGTCACTGAAAAATAAATAAATAAAAGATACATTGATAAAGTATGAAATAGAAAGCGTGCAAAAGTGATCTAAAACAAGGTCAGCACTGCTTTTTTTTTTTTCAGTTACTCAGCATTTCTTAATCTGTAATTGCATTTGTCTGCAAGTTTTTAGCTGCTTATACATTTGCCTTGGAGATAAAATTCCTTCTTCCTGATGTCTGATTTTTAAGTACTCTCAACTTCTAACAGAACAGGCTTAATAGTTGTCAAAACTACTTAAGTTCCATAAATTAAAAGCTCTAAAAAAATATCTGTGAATAGCCAAATCTGAACAAAGACACAAAAATGAACAGACCATCAACTTTAGTTAATTTTTGGACACTTCACTTTCCCCCCAACCTTTTTCTTTAAATAGCAACAACAGAGATTTCTCAGACAGTAAAAACAAACACTTTCCTAAACTCATTCAACTATGATTGCCTCAAGCCAACTTGCTAAGATACTAAGCCTTCACCAATTAACCCTACACCTTAAAACTCTAAAAAATCACCTTTGATTTTAAGGACACAGGGCACAGAGTTTCCTAAATGTAGTGCAAAGAAAATTAATGCCTTTTAAAATCCTAGTCTCCTTCAAATCCAGATTGATACTCAGCACACAGATACTATCGAGAGAAGCATGTACAAAATTATTAAGACATTATGAACTACAATTCTGCTCTAAAATATCAGTGGTTTGGGGAAGAGTGGGAGGTGACTCTGCTTTTACAGAAAAGTACTTGGGCAAGCAGCATACATTTATATTACCAATGAAATCTGGCCCTGATGTTACATTAAAATCATTTCAGTTGGAAAAGACATTTAAGATCATTGAGTCCAACTATTACCTAATTCTAACAAAGACAGGCAGTCAGCCTCATCTCCCCAGTAACAAGTGATAGGACACAGGACATGAGGAAATGGCCCGAGGTTGCACTAGGAGAGGCTTTTATTGGATATTAGGAAGAATTTCTTTACTTGGAGAGTAATCAGGCATTGGAATGGCTTGGCCAGGACAGCAGTGGAGTCCCTATCCCTGGAGGTATTTAAAAGTCATGTAGACATAGTGCTTACAGATATGATTTAGTTAAGGACTTGTCAGCGTTAGGTTAATCATTGGACTCAAAGACCTTAAAGGTCTTTTCCAATCTAGGCAATTCTGTCATTCTGTGTGATGCTCAACACCACAACTTTGCCTCTTTGAAACACCTCCAGAGATGGGGATTCAAGCCCTTTCAATCAAGCAGTTTCTTCTCATATCCAATCTAAACCTCCTCTGGTGCAACCTTAGGCCATTTCACTTTTCAATAGAGACCAACACCACCTCATTCCAACTTCCTTTGAGGAAGCTGTAGAGAGCAAGAAGGTCTCCCTTCAGCCTCCTTTTCTCTATACTGAACAACTGCAGTTCATTCAGCCACTCCTCATGAGACCTGTTCTCCAGACCCAGCTTCATTGGTACACAGTGGTTTTCAAGGAGCAGAAAACAATTCAAATAAGGCATCCAGAGACAATCATCCAGCACTGGGAGGTAAGAGAGTCTGGATTTGTGGATGTGAGACATATCTTGCCAGCAAACAGACCTGGACCATTAATCTGAATTAATTAATACAGATTTAGCCACAGTGAACACTGAATAGACATTCCTCAGATGAACAGCACTTTCATTAGGAGTCCAGAGAAAAAAAGTTTTCTCTTGCAAAACTGAAAATAGCATTTGCAGTGGTATTTATGGAGAGAGCTCCAATTTCAGGTTGAATATGCAACATTCAATCTTACTTTTGGTGACTGGATTTTGCAATCTGAATTACACAAAAAATAATTTTATTAACTATTCCTCAAATTTAGCAAAGTTTAACACAGGTGGAAGTCTAAAAAACGAATTTCAAAATTTAGTTCTGTTTTATGGAATTTGAGTCAACAACTTTATAAAGGTAAAAAAAAACAAATCCAGTTTTGGGAAATCAATCTCTCAGAACTACTCTTAAGTAAGAAAAATCAATGGGATTTTTTTCTGACAAGCATGTAAGCTCTGGAAGATATCTGAGGCCCTTTCACTACAATACTGTTTAAAATTAGGTCACTAACAA
Source organism: Dryobates pubescens (assembly GCF_014839835.1). Classification (NCBI taxonomy): domain Eukaryota; kingdom Metazoa; phylum Chordata; class Aves; order Piciformes; family Picidae; genus Dryobates; species Dryobates pubescens. Next base: position 39,716,777 of record NC_071614.1, read on the forward strand.
GAAATGCTTTGAATTGAATGTTTAATCTCCTTGAATTTATTTAAATACCAAAATACATAACAAGATTACAAATATTAATATGATTCTAATTAATCCTAGAAGTACCTTACTTAGAGTGTACTTACAGAAAAGCTTAAGAAAAATGGAGGCATGCTGTCTTTTTTCCTGTGTGATCTTACTTTAATTGCAAGGAATGACTGTTCATTGTGAAGGTCATTCTAAGATTGCAAAATAAAGTGTTGTGTTTCTGGACATCAAAACTTTACGTTAATAACACTATTTATTTAAGAGCATAGAGCCTTGTAAGAATCCCAAGCACAGGAACAGTGTCATCCTCAAAACAAATCTGCATTCTTTACCAAAAAATAGTGAACCAGATAAGCTTATTTCACAGAAGATTGACTGCTTTATAGGAGTGATACTCTGGTAACATGGTATTTATAAAAAAATCCACATTATTTATTTAAAAATATACCTGGAATTTAAAATACTCAGAAATACATGAAATGTGAAATGCAAAACTTTTATCAAAATGGGCCTTATTTAGTTGTAAGCCTGTGCAGTCTCCAAATGACTTGGAATGAAGTCTATCAGGGCAAACTGATATACTCAATTTGTAATTACTGCTAATAGCAAAAAATCTAATAAAACACCTTAGAATTCAAAACCAGCAACCAGTACCAAAAACAGCAAAGGTCCTGAAGAAAAACCCAAACACTATTTAAGATCTGTTTCAAAAGGTTTTTTACTTCTAAACAAAGATAAACTACTTCACATTAACATTTTGTGCCACTGAAAGCAATTAATACTCAATCTTACATTTTAGGGAAAAAAGTAAATCAAATACAGTATTGTGTATTTCAGTATGATCTTAAATCTTTTTCTCTTTTTTTTAATCAACAGCTGTAGATGGAAATCATACCTCTAGGCTGTACGGTCAGGTATACAACAATTCGCTGAGATCCGATAATGTTGACAGCTTGGCATTCATACTGTCCCTGGTCATGCAGAGCAACTCTGGAAATCCTCAGGGTTCCAGAGGAAAGAACTAAGTGTCTTCTGTCAACAGACAATTGGCCTCCTGAAACACAAAGCAACAGTATTTGCTCTTTATAATAGCAGTGCAGAACAAAGTTCCTTTGTGTCAGAAAAACGGAAATGCAGAACATTTTACATTTGATAAAACACTGGAAAAAGTTGTCTCTTAAAAAAAAAGAAAGATTTACTTCATGCAAATAGCAAACAAAAGCAAACAACGAATGCCATGTGCACACAGTCATAATCCTAATCCCTTCTCTGTTTGTGGTAGAAATAAATATTTTCATTTAAGGAGCATGATAAAGCATTCAAATGAGAAGCGGTCATAAAAACACCAACAGGTATTACTATTCATGTTATATCATTGCCATGTGTGTAAGACACAATTCATCCTATCTACCTAAGCCATCTAGAGAATTCACAGGAAAATACATACAGCTTTGAAAAATAGAGTATCATAAAAACTATATAAAAAGCATATCAGTGTCTGTATCCCTTTCTTGGTCTTTCATTTGATTGGAGCAATCTTGCTAGACTGAAAAACAGGGGCATTATCAGCATCAAAATGATCAACAGTTTGTTAGAAATATGATCTATCTACCATAATTTAGAATTTCCTAAGAGTTATTTGCTTGCTAGAGCTATTTCACTTGATTCATTGGGAATATTTACTTACTGATGAAACATTCACTACAGTATTTCTTTTGGCTTAATGTCTCTACAGCCCTAACCTGTTAAGCCAGTCAGCAGAGTGCACCTCAGTGTTCCTCTCAATGTGCATTAAGTGACACAAATTGACCTCATTAATGTTTATAAATATGTGAAGGGTGAGTGCCAAGAGGATCGAGCCAGGATCTTCTCAGCGATGCCCAATGACAAGACAAGGGGCAATGGGTGGACGTTGAGACACAAGATGTTCCATGGAAACAGGAGGAAGAATTATTTCACTGTGAGGGTGACAGAACACTGGAACAGGCTGCCCAAGGGGGTTGTGAAGTCTCCTTATCTGAAGATATTCAAGACCTGCTTGGGTGCATTCCTGTGTGATCTGGTATAGGTGATCCTGCTCTGGCAGGGGGTTAGGACTAAATGCTCTCTTGAGGTCCCTTCCAGCCCCAAATATTCTGTGATTCTGTGAAATGCAGTTATACTGATGCCAGTTCCAGTTTCAAATGTTATGGTTTCTGAAGAGACTACATCCCACCTAACTTCAGATCTTCAGTTAATTACAGTCAACTACATTTTTTCTGCAGTAAAACAGTGGATATTGCCACATGTAATTTGCCTCATATTTCTTAAATATTTATTATTAGGAATCTGCTATGGTGACTCATTTTTACTGAATAGTGAAAAATGCTTGGACACGTATCTTCTGTGGGACACCCTGCCTTTTCTAGCTAGAACAGAAAGACATGAGTCTAATTTCTGTGGGACACCCTGCCTTTTCTAGCTAGAACAGAAAGATATGAGCCCTGTTTCCTTCAGACTGAAATATCTAAATAAATCCATGCAATTCCTTTCAATGCATGAGTGATTCCAAAATGACAGTTAAACTATTCTAGTAGTTCAAAAGCACAAAGAGAACACACTTACCTCCTTTAGTCCAGGCAATTACAGGCTGGGGATAGCCTTGTGCTTCACAAGGAAAGTCAACAGTTTGTCCCTCAATCACTGTTTTGTCTTGAGGAGTGACAGTAAACTGAGGTAGAGCTACAGAAGAAGAAATAAATGGTTAAAAAAAATCAACTGAAAAATGTATGACTGTCTGAAATTATATACTGGTGTGTCCTGAATAGCTCGTACTGGTAGAAATAGAGAAGTAAATAGGACTCTTTTACATTGTGACCATTATAGGGTAAAGAACTGGGGCAGCCACTTCTGAAAAAGGAACATCTCGTCACAATGTGGCCCTGGTTTCAGCGAAGGCCTCTGGAATCTACTGTGATGGATCCAAAATAAAACATACAGTAAGCCTTGTGGAATCAAACACTGAGTGTTCCTTGGATTTAAAATACCTTCTTCTCTTTCCCTCGAAAAGACCTCAGCTAAATTGTGAAGAAAAATGTAATGTAGTCAAAACCCTCTGAGCTGCTTGTTTTCTTTACACAAAAGGAAAGTAGTGAATGGAGTATGAGGCAGTTTCTGAAATCCAATTGCAATAATGGAATTGCAGTATGAGAAGTAATCTGTTCTGGTCACAAACCAAAATAATCCATTAGTAAATAATAAATGAATAAACCACATGGACATATTGTTTTGTATAGCTTTACAAACTGAACTCATTAACAAAGCATTCGCAGCCTAGACTGTTTGCCAAAAGATCTCAGAGATCTTATCCTGAGAGCAGAACCAAATTTAAATTTAATTATTGCTCAAAATGTTTTGCAAATGGAAGTTCAGCAAAGAAGCATTTGCAAAGAAGTATTCTCCATAGATATAGGAGGCTTTGATATAGTGTTGTTACAATACTTCATAATCACACTATTGACATAACAGTACAGAAATTATTGTGATCACATAAATAGAGCACTGTGAATTTTGTTTCTTTAGAAAAGCCATGTTAATGCCTCAGCTGGCATGAATTTCAGCAGAAGACACTCTCATATACACTGAAGTGTCTACAAAACAAAGTTAGCAGAGATCTGTACTTGAAACTCCTTTTCTAGTACTCTGGGCACGAATTCTAATCTCTCTGCTGTTACAGAAACCCTCCATTAATTTGACAATGCATGCTTATTCCTACAGGCAAAGAAAACATAATATAATAAATTAACATTCTGAAACAGCAGTGATTAAGTTCTGAGCACAATCAGTGAAAGTTAACTTTCAGAGAATCAGTTCATAATATTTGTCAGGCATTGCAAAAGGCTGCCCAGGGAGGTGGTGGAGTCACCACCTGCAGAGGTGTTCAAAAACGTGTAGACACTTTGGGACATGCTTTAATGTTGGGTTGATGGTTGGACGTGATAATCTTAGAGGTCTTTTCCAACCAATGATGCCTTGACGTCTTACTCTGAGTGAAATACAGAACAACTTTCCTATGGGCTACACTACAATGATGTGATTAAAACAAAAACACTTGTGGTCTTAGTTCACTTCTGACAATTAAAAAAACCCCAAAATACAAAAATCACAGAAATTAAAGTAAAATACTTTTCCAATTGTGTTTTACAGCATGCCACTCTCAGTTTAACATCACTCACCTTGTACTATGATGTATGCAGTTGCATGAATACTATCTATGCTGTTAGTTGCAAAACAGGTATACTCGCCGCTGTCTTCCTGCTTCACATTCTGTATGTAAAGACCTCCTGATGGAGTTATTGTGACACGAGGGTCATTTGGTAAAGGGGTTCTGTCCCCTTTGGTCCAGGTAATTCGTGGTTGAGGGTGGCCAGTTGCGCTACACTCCAAGGTTACACTCTCGCCAACTAGTACTTCGGTATTTTGTGGGTGAATCACAAAACTTGGCCGGGCTGTGAGAACAGAGAGATGCCTAAATATGAGTTTTAGTTCACACAGCACTTATTTAGCTGAGTATCGCAACAGTTTTTGGAATCTAGACAGGTTTAATACCTCTGTTCGATACCTCTGTTCCAGCACATTTCTAATCTTGGTTCAAACTCAACCTTGCTTTAAGCCTAACCTAGCTAGCTATAGACATTTATAAATATCAATAAATTAACAAAATCTAAGTAATCTAATTGTACTATTTTTTTTACTTCCATTAAAACAAATTTCAAACATTTCCTTCTCATTGCTGGTCTTTATAAGGGTCTCTTCAAAGGCCTCAACACCAAGACCCAGACAAAAAACTGCCTAAAAATTGCCATAAACACACAAAGACAAAACTGATCAAGCAACTTATTTCAAGCAACTCAATTTAGCAACTCTTCCTAACTACAAGTGTGCTTTGTAGTGACATTTTAAGTTTACCTGATACTGATTGTCAAAACAAAATGTTCTCACAGCAAAGTATGTAAATTAAGAACAGGTCGGGCTAGACAGAAATTCAGGCTCAGAAGCTCCCAAGCAAAGATGACTGCACAGAGTGTGCCAAAGCTTTCACGAGTGGCCTGTTAGAATCTTGTGGTTTCATATATCCAGAGAGAGCAGATCATGACTGCACTGAGCAATGTTGCAATGCAACAGCTTTTTTCCTCACCCTCTACAAACAGTCCACAAGACTATCAGTAGAGTTGCATGCTACAATAAACATATTGTCTGATTTGCATTTTTGCTCTAAGAATATTACATCTTCACGATCTAATTCTTAAGAAGCCCATGAAATCTAAATGTAAAAAGCACCAAAGTGGCAAAGCATCAAATTTTTAGCCATCCAAGTACTATTCAAACTGTGTTTCAAAAACTTTTTTACTTCTAAACAAAGATAAACAAATTCTTATTAACATTTTGTGCCATCTTATTCACAAAACAATTCTCTACCTGAATGTAAAATTCAAACTTGATGTTTGTTACCTGGTGACTCAAAGTATCTAAGAGTAACTTCCTGAGTTTTCACTTCTCCTGCCACATTTTTTGCCATGCACTGGTAAATGCCTTGGTCCGTTTCTTGAGTATTCTGAATCATTAATGTGCCATCATCTAGCAAGTTTAGACGGGAATCTTCTTTCATACTGAGTTCATTACTGTGAAGAAAAGAATCTGCTGCAGTTAAAGCTTTAAATCACAAGCACCAAAAACTGTCAAACAATAAACTCCAAAACATACTGCTCAAAATAACTTGGGGGAAAAAAAATTCACTGTGATAAGTAAAATTATATAATTTCCAGCTTTCTCCTAAACAGAAGAAGAATAGGAAAACCAAAAACTGAACCAATTTTGTTTATGCAAATATTACATCCTTGAAATGAAAAGTCAAAACAGTTTTACGAGTAAAAGCCTACAGGGAAAATAGTGAACAAAATACACATAGCTGTTCTCACTTCCCTTTAAGGCTGTTCTAACTGGCAAATCAATTTAAGATGTTTCCACTGGAAACACATCATGTAAGTTCAACACTCAAGATACTTTCTATTAGGAGAGGTGTTAGCTGCTATAAAACTATCTCTGTGCCAACCTCTGTCTGGATTGCTCAAGGAGCACTAATGAACCTGATTATAATTTGTGCTGGCTTGAAAAATAAATTAAGATCAGATCATTAGGCTATGTCACGGATGCATTTCTGAGACACTAAGAATGGTTAGGGGTTTTTATTAAAAGGATTATTTCTCACTCCATCCCTGACTACATGATGAAGAAAGCACAGAGGAGGAACGAGATCTCACTCCCTATGTACAAAACCCAGTCTGACTGTTGATCTATCCAACATAATACTTGACAGGTCAATGGCTTTTGACTGAAATCTTGCCACATTCAACTACCTTGCAAAGAGCTTTGCTCTCATTCGTGAGGCCAGGAAGCAAGCCAGAGTCAATAATTCCACACCCCAAGCTCAAATTTCTTCTTAAAACTCTTTCACATGTGTATTCTGAATATATTTTCTTTGTTTATTATAAAAAGTGCAAGCCAAAGAAAATTTTAATGAAATAATTATACCATCCAAATTCAAGGCTTTGGTCTTGACATACTCCATAAATGCTGTATCCTTGCTTCACACGTGGGGTTCTCACTGACATCAGCAGAAAGCCACTGAACCAGGACTCTGCACTGTTCCATTTTATCAGCAACTAACAAACTAAAATGGTTCATTTGCTAATATAGAATGTGAGGGAATTTATTTTCCAGATCAGGTTCTCCATTTGTATAAGAGCATTATTAAACAAAATCTGATTAAGCCAGTAGTAAACTCACAATTCGAATGTCCATTGTAAATTCACATCAGTTTAAGAGGTGCAATGTGATGCCACATGACTGGTTCAGCTGTGCTATGTCTAGTGCTACTGCAAGGAGACAAGCTCTGGGCAAAGCTTGAGCAGCTACTCTGCTGCAGGCTGGCTCTTGGGCTGCTGAAAGACACACATCTCATATAGCTCATTCCCTCCATCCTCTAAGCAGTGAGGAGAAGCAATGGAGCAGGGTGTCCAGAAAGTTTGTGCTACCTCCATCCTTGGAGGCTTTTAAGACCCAACTAGAATAAGCAATATGGTATGATCCTGAAAGGTGGTTGTAGACAGGAAGGGGTTGGTCTCTTCTCCCAGGCAACCAGCACCAGAACAAGGGGACACAGTCTCAAGCTGTGCCAGGGGAGGTTTAGACTCGAGGTGAGGAAAAAGTTCTTCACTGAGCGAGTCATTTGTCATTGGAATGGGCTGCCCAGGGAGGTGGTGGAGTCACCATCCCTGGAGGTGTTCAAGGGGAGATTGGACGTGGCACTTGGTGCCTTGGTCTAGTCGTGAGGTCTGTTGGGACAGGTTGGACTTGATGATCCTTGGGGTCTCTTCCAACCTTAGTTATACTGTGATACTGTGATCCTGCTTTGTGAAGAAGCCTGCACTAGAGACCTCCTGAGAACCTCTTCAACCTGAATTACCTACAATCTCATGAGCACTTGCCTGCCTCCAAGTACTAGCCTGAGGAGCCTGGAAATTGATGTTCCTCTCCTGGAACAGAGCTACACCTCAGAGGAAAACTGTCTCTGAGGAGCTGGGGCTCAAGGAAGACCTTCTCAGAAATCTAACTCTTATCTAGTAGGAGTGCTTTACAGAGTAGCTTTTACATTGCCTCAAAATGTACACAAACATTAGCTAACCCACAAACTGCACATGCAACATGTCCATGTTGGATTGCCTGGTACTTACATATCAACGCTTTAGTTTTACAGGTGTGAGAAACTTTGCAGGTATAACAGCTGAAAATCTTATGAACAGTCATATTATTTTCTCAAGTTTAAGTGTTTGTAATTACTAATAAAACAGATCTGAATCATTCTTGTTTCATGTACTTTTAATTATAGTATGTTTCTGCTGTAGCTATTCCATATATTAGCATGTAATACCTGTGGACATGCACTCAGAAGTGTACACACAGCAAGACAAACATACTTGCATCATGTTTCTCTCTTCCTCTTTGAAACTTACTTGTTTCGAAGCCAGATAATTTCTGGTTTAGGATTGCCTTCAGCTCTGCAAGTGAAGTACACTGTATTCCCTGAGGTAACATCCACATCCTGAGGCTCTGATGTAATCCTTGGCCTCTCTGGATCAACAATAAAATGTGAAAGGAGCTCTTACTTGTTTAAAAACTACTAAAGAATGGTGAATGAAAAAAAAATCCACATACTTTTTAGAGAAATATTATTCACAAATGTTTGAACTTTAAATATTTATATGCTTAATCAGGATTAAACACACTTTTCCCACAAGTCTGTTGTTCCTTAGGACCTTTTAGAAGTCTGGAAATGGATTGTGCAAATTTGTATCAGGATCTAAAGTAGCTGTTTTATTTATTTGCACAAAGGCTCAATTTGCTTGTGAAGGAAAAACTTTAAAGCACTACGCACAAGTGCCATTTAAAATAACTTCCTCTAGATAAATATCAGTGCTTAACCTGCCTCCTACAGAATAATTTGTCCAGCTTGCTTCCTGCCATTTACATGTTGAAGCTCTTTATAATGTGCAGAGAGATGGTAGGACACCACATGAATTATTCTTGCACCAAATCTTTGCACAAAATCCTGCAAACCTTGCGCTAAAGTTGCTGGGGGAGGGCATGAATCAATCCCACCTCTACCACTTTGAGGTCACTGGGGTTAGAATCAGATGATCTTTAAGGTTTCAACTCAAACCATTCTATGATTCTATGAAACACCCTTTTTACAATCTTTCTCAAGTTCTTTGTAGATGCTTATGGTGATAATTCTTATATGATACCCAACACATAACCAAAAGGATAATTTCATTACGACTTGCCCTCAACAAATGGGCAGGCAGGCAGATGCCCATAGCTTGATGAGAAATCCACGTTTTGATTTTGGAACAGAAGTGTCGTGCTGAGTCCCATGGTGCCTAAGCAGCCAGACTCAGGCTGAAGGAATACAGATGAACAAGGGGATTATAAAACAAGTGCTTGTCCATTAATCATTTGGTAACAGACAATTTCAGTGCCTGTCAGTATAGCTGATTGAAAAAGAAACCCAGGATTTTTAACAATAAGATCTGCAAAATTTGGACCAGTTTGTACAGTTTCTTCCTTCCCTTTCCTTTGTATAGAAGGGAATAAAGACACCAAGTGATATTAACACAACACCACCCTAGCTGACAATCCTTTTATCATGCAAACTGAAATATAAGAAGGAAAAATAAACGTGTTTTTTTTTCCCCTCAAGGAGAAATTTCAAACATGACTATATTTGTTTCACTAAAGATACATTGAGGAATAAAAACAATCAATGAGTTCTGTCAGGAGATGACAAAAACTGAGAAGGAACACAGGGAGATTTCTGAAAATAACCAATATTTGCCATAGGCAGTTGGTGTTTTCAAAGAGAACAGAACAACAGCTATCCCAAAACCAACCAACCAAAAAAGCCAACCAACCCAAAACAAACCAACCAAAAATGTGGGTACATTTAACACATTAAAGAAACCATCAGGAAGTGGCAAACCCACCACAGTTAAGTTCTTCTGGTGTTATCGTGGCCACTGATCTTCCCTGGATCCTTCGCGGATACTCACAGGTAGCTGCTGCTTGAGCATTACCCGACTCTGCGTACGTCTTCAGCAGCTCTGCCAGCCACAGGATTTCACAGTCGCAGTGAAGAGCGTTAGAATCCAACCGCCTGCACAAAACAAGCAGAAGCCACAACACCTGTTAGTAAAATTTGAGTATTTTGTGTGAATCAAAGTGATTCTGCAACACCAACAGTGCCTTTGTCTGTGAATACAGACAACAGGCAATGTGAAATATAGGTTGCTTACATGTGTCCTGGTAGGCTTTCCCAGAAAAAACCAAAAATATTATGTTTGCTGCACAAGTAGTACTGTGTTCAACATAGCAACACAGTTCAATAGCACTGCTTTCTTTTAAACATCAGAATTCAGAAATAAGTCAGGGCTTTTTCACATGTTAAAACAAATTTTGCTTAAATAAGGAACTTACACCATTCTCTGCACATTTTTTAAAAGTGCTTAGCACTGTAGCTAACCAGACATTTGTACAACTTCCCATTTTACTGATCAGGCAACTAAGACAAAGAGACAGAGTTTTGTTTAAACACTAAAATCAATTTGAGTTCAGTGGATCAGTAGCTTCCTATAGCACCTGCGTATTGCAGACAATGAGAACTCGTAAATTGTTGACTTTCCAGTAGTGAAGGGCACTATTACTACATGGAGCGCTGCACTTTCTGGTCGAGGGCTCTGTAGCTACATAAAATATTAAATACAGAAATATGTGCTATTAAATATATCTGTAGGGATATTGGAATTAAAATTGCATGACAAAACAATGCTTGTTGGTAGCAAACTTTCTGATCATCTAGCCTTTTAAGTCTTTCTTTTAACCTCTTGTGCAAATGCCTAGATAAGAGTTTTTCACTGTTCGATGAAAAATACACAATGAGAAGGAAAATGTCAGATGTTACTGGTAGAATTTAAATCTGGAACACAAAGTCATTATGTGATTTTTAGGGATAAACTGTTCCCAGTCAGAGGACAGCTGTAAGCATCCCTTTCTGTTTGCCTGAACTCCATAAGAAATTAAGGGAGGTATCAGCGAACCAGCTACTGTGGAAGGTGCATACATAACCCAAACTTATTTTAGTCTGCTCCTCCCCTCCAGTTAAAGGTATGGTTTCACAACTGTCCTAAAAAGCAGGATCTCATTCCTGCTATGTCCCTTGCAATTCTTTTCTCAGTAAAGCACACTCTCTCAGCAGCCCACCCAGAAAAGGGGGTATGAATGCATGACTGTAGGAGAAGGGTTGTTTTCATATAGCTTTGGAACAGCTATGTTTGTTCTCTGACTTAGAAAAGAATGTAAACATCTTGTAACTGAAGGGAGAAATTTGGCAGAATTTTGTTGGATGTAGAATATTGTTCTGTTATTTTAACCTATTACATGCCTTAATTACATGCAGGCCAGTAGAAAATAACCAATTAAGATGTGACACATGTGCCTTCTGACAGAGTATATAACTTTGCTGTGTAACGTAATAAACATCTTCGCCTGATAACATCTTGGCCTGGAAGTTGTGTTTGTAGTGCCTTCAGGGTGATCGAACACCTTCACCCATATTACAATACATGACTTCCTTTCTCAAAGTGGCTGCCCTGGATAATTTAAAGAATGTTTATCTTAGAACATTGGAGATCCAAAGTGAGAGACAGAAAACCCTTAGAAAGTCACCTGACTATGGTACTCTTATTGAGTTGAAGTTTTTAAATGGTACTGGGGGACTAATAAGCCTCTAATTTTCAAAGTTAATGGCATTTCAAGGAGAACTGTCTTATGGAGTTGCTTTTGAAAGGAACATACTCTTAAACCATCAAGCACCTTTTTGCAACTACGTTTTTATCATCAGATAAGGACAAGTAAAACAACTAACAGAAAACATTGAAAGAATCAAATATTGGACCATATGATTACAAATAATTGCAACATAGGAAACAAAAGGGTTTAGCCAGTCATTAATGACAGTAGGATATGAAGCAGTGGTCTCAATCTATGAACATAAACACCTAGAGCACACCTTAGGAAAAAATGTTTAACATTTTAAACAGTTACACAACAGAAAGCAATTGCAAGGAAGATAAATATTGCAACAATAATTAAACTGTTTAAAGTTTCAGTTCAATAATATTTCAATAGTTCAATAATATTTCAGTTTACTTACAGTCTCTTCATAGATTCTAAGTCACTAAATGTTCCAGGAATCAAATGAGCTATTCTGTTGTTATGCAAAAATCTGTTAAAAAGCACAGAAATAAACACGTAACAATTCTGATTTTAGGGCACTCATTTCATTCACATTCTTCTGAAAATCCTTTAAGAAAAACTAATTTTACAAAATAACAAATAAAAAAGACAGTTTTTCAGAAATTCAGTGACTGATATTTTCAAGTGACCTCAAAGGTGCATTTCATGTGGCCATATAGGCAAAAAGAAGCCATAAAAAGACAAAGGAACCAAAAGAATGGGAGTTCCTAAACATTCAAATGAGAAACTCAGAAAAAAAGGAAAAAAATGGGGAAAAATAATAATAGAAGTCTTCTGTTTCTTCATTCATAACAATTATTTTAGGCCAAACAATGATCACAGCTCTTTGGGAAATAGTTTTGCAACACAAAAATATATCACAGGCAATGCTCACTTCTGCCTGCCTCTAAGGCCAGCCTGACCAAAGTTTCGTGGCAAAAACACTGCTGTAGTTACAATGAAAAACTCAGATTAAAAATAAATCCATGGGAATGATAAAAATATCACTTTCCAGTTTCAAACATTTACTTCAATTCAAACAAAGAAGTGAGCTGACTTCTGAATCTTATTCCAAGAAAAAAACCAAGCTTACAGCCTTTCAAGTTTTGGTAGATGGGTAAAGGATTCAGGTTCCAACGTTTCTATTTGATTAAAGTGCAGATACCTGGAAATATTTTAAACAGAAAGAAAAATTTTGAAATAGCCTTCTTAATGAAGATAAAGTATTATGAAGTATTTGCTATTGTTTACACACTGTTTTACACATCTAAATGGTGATAGTGATGTAGATGCTTAACATTTTTACTGGAAGAGTTTGAAGACACACTGTGTGTCTGCATGTGTACGTGGGGAAAAAAATAATTGTTTAAACCCCTTACTTTATGGACATTTTGGATATACTACTTTGAACACAATTTTGCCAAATTTCATTTTGATTATGATGAAAATATTAATGAAAGTAATAATGCCTGAATAAATATATATGGTAAAACAAAGCCTTTTAATTTATTTTTGACACGAAAATGTTGCAGGTTTTTTAGAAAACATTTATTTTCCTATAAAAAAAAAAGAAATCCAAACATGTTTAGTGTGCAACTGTTCTCATTGTTTATCACACTGCATGAAAATTCTGAAAGATGCTGAGAAGTAACCTCCTCTAGTCCATGAATACTGGCATTTAAAGCGCTGAACCATCAGCAGCTCTAAAGATAAACAAAATTGCAATCCAAAACCAAGTTTGACTGCACTCCTTTTAAACAAAGGGCTTTCCACCAATTTGTGTACAATTAACCAGCACGGCAATGCTCTGCAGTTTGATGCTTGTGTACGCTATTAAAATTACACAGCAACAAATATTACATGGTTGTTAATGCTGTAAAACTGACAAAGTTCAATGTAACTAGATAATTAACCAGATTATTAATCTGTAAATGCTCGGACAATAGGCTGCAAAGACAGGGTGATTCCAGTGTCAGCTATGTTGTGTACTCCCAAACTGTGTAGATGAGAAAACAAGGAGTAATTGTTAAGACTTGCACAAGGAACTGTGAAAATGATTTATCGAGTTTGATTACTGAATATATCCAAATTTATCCAAAACTCCTTAAGTTTTCTATTTGACTCTAACAGCTTCAGGAACATCAGAGAATGTGCACAAATAGAAATCACTGAGGGCCAAAAAAACACAAGCCTCTCACTTAAAAACAAAGAGAAAATCTTAGACCTCAAAATCCCATAAAAAAGGGCAAAAAACAGTGAAAACTTCAGCATGAAATACAAAAGAAGATGGAACGTGCCTTGTGCTGAAATACTGCCCATACTCTACTGCTTGACCTGAGCTGAGCAGTTGTCACAGAGAGCAAAGTAGAAAGAAGTGGTGGTTCCAGCAAGTTGTTGCAGCAAAGCCTGGAAGGAGTGTGGGGCAAGGAGCCAGGCCCGTGCCTGGCAGAGTCCCAGTTCCTCTGCCAGCAGCAGCATAGCCAGAGCGTGAGCCAGCCAACAGTGCCAGGGAACAGTGAACCACAGACAAAGCCAATAAATCAGCATGGAATGTGATCAGGCACATTGGAGCATTGAGTCTGCTCACTGCCAGAGCAACACATGGCCATGTACAGTAGTTAGTAGAGTCCTGTTTGCATAAGGAAATGAGAAGGGTGCAATCATGCCGAGGGACCTGGGGTTGTTTAGTCTGGAGAAAGGAAGGCTGAGGGGAGACCTTCTCCTTCTCTACAACTCCTTGAAAGGAAGCTGGAGCCAGGTGAAAGTTGGTCTCTTCTCCCAAGTCACAAGTGATAGGATGAGAGGAAATGGCCTCAAGTTGCACCAGAGGAGGTTAAGTTTGTAGACTAGGAGAAGCTCCACTAAAAGGGTTCTCAAAGACTGGATGAGGCTCCCCAGGGAGGTGGTTGAATCCCTATCCCTGGAGGTCTTTCAAAGATGCAGAGATGTGATGCTGAGGGACATGGTTTAGCACCAGACTTGGTAGAGTTAGATAATGGCTGGATTCACTGATCTTAAAGGTCTTTTCCAATCAAAATGATTCTATGAGTATACGATTCTGTGCCTGCCAGTCTTCATTTCCCTTTTGAAAACACAGGCCAATTTCATTCAAATTAAAAACAAACAAAAAAACCCCACAAACAAAAAAAAAAAACCACAACAGATGTCTCAGAGGCAGGTACTTCCTGCAAAGTTCATTTGAATCACAAATGGGGAGAAGAGAAACTTCAATAAGTTCAGACCTGAGGAAGGACCATCAGGACTGGGCTGGTTTCTGCTCCACAGGCAGGGCCTGGCCATGAGGTAGGCAGGCAGAGCTTGCCAGGAGCCAAGATTCTGCTCACCCACTTCCCCAATATCAGCAGTATTTGGCAGGATGTAAGGCAAGGTGGGGACCACTGGAGTAAAAGAACATGAAGGGAAATATCAGGCACAACTCTAGAGTTCATTACTTCTTCTGAAGCAACTTTGATTTTGGAAAAACATTACAAACAACTAGTTCCTGTACAGGCAACAGGGATTTTTTTTTTTTTTTCCTTTTTCACTTAGTCAATTTTATTTGCCTTTTTGTGATCCATGAGCACCTTGTAAACATATCTCCTTATCTTCCCAATAAATTAAACTCTTGTACTTCTTTGGGCATTGACAAAGCAAGGATTTGTAGGTATGAGTAACCCCTCTTACCAGAACAATAGTTCTCTGGCTGGCCAGAGAGGTTGTGCAGTTTCTGTCCCTGGAGGTATTCAAAATCTGCCTGGACATGCTCCTGTATTATTTACTCTAAGTGATCCTGCCGTAGCAGGGGCATTGGAATAATGATCTTGAGAGACCCTTTCAAACCCCTACTATTCGGTGATGTGTGAAAAGCAGGAACATTGATGCATACAGTATCACAGTATCGCCAAGGTTGGAAGAGACCTCGAGGATCATTGAGTCCAACCTGTCATCACAAACCTCATGACTAGACCATGGCACCAAGTGCCACGTCCAATCTCCTCTTGAAGACCTCGAGGGATGGTGACTCCACAACCTCCCCGCGCAGCCCATTCCAATGACAAATGACTCGGTGAAGAACTTTCTCCTCACCTCGAGCCTAAACTTACCCTGGCGCAGCTTGAGACAACCCCTTCCTCATATCCATGGATCAGAGATGAGATTAGCAAATGGAGGAAAAGCAAGAACACCTCTCTCATGTGGTTTAAGTGATGTAAACATCATTAAACTCAAAGCAGCAGCTCATGGCTGCTGTTTAGTATTCAAGGTTAATATAATTACAGATATAAATAGTACATCATGTACTTGAAAACTCATCTTGTTTTTCCAACACAGTTAATCAGTCTAATTACAACATGCTTCTGGTAGAAACCTAGCCTTGTTTATAATTTCAAATCATGGCAGACACTATCAGAATAGCCACTGAAGCACATTGTAACAGTTAGCTGTACCTCATCAAAAATCATGCTACCTAAAGTAGCTCAAAAAATCCAACCAGAGAGTCCAACTGGAAAATACTCCTGACTGCTTCATATAACAAGTCGGTTGGCTTTTGCAAGTCTTTATTACCAAAAAAGAAAAAGTAACTTGCCAGGCAATTTAGGAATACAACAAAGTATTAAATATGTGGACAAAGTGATTAGCAACAAGCGTAAGTCCAAAGCAAAACAGATGCAGAAACCAAACTGCACTGTAAGTCTGCAAAAAAAAAGAATAAACGAATCCTTAGCTTTACAACCTACACTTAGGTTTACCACATTCTTTCATTCCATGTATCACATAAATACTTTTTGAAAGGATTTTTAATATTCTAATTAATATGAGTATTTCTTGGTATGGAAATTCACTTTAAAGGTAATCATATTCAGGAAATAATCTCACACTGACACATCTTTAAAGACAACTTTTATATTCAGAGTATAAAATGCTCTTTAAAATAGTAATATGATGTAATGAATCTGAGATAGAAGACTTGCATAATGGAAATCTAAGGGATAAGCATGCAAGACTGATCTTTAAATACCTTTGTATCTTACTTTTGTAATTCTCTAGCATGGATTAAACAGAAGGAAATACTTAGAGGAAAAGAAGTTCAAAACAAACATCTAGAGAAAGATTTGTTCAAATAAGCATGGTACAGATTTTCTCTTTGTTTTTATTAATCTTGAAGGATGAATATTTATAGGGAAATTCAGTTCCAGTAGCCTTTTTCACAGCACTAAATTTAAGATTCCATCTTCTGTAGCACAATATTGTTATAGAGGATTATTTTTATCTTACATGCCAATTGTTCAGTTCTAATAGTGTCTCTATGTCTCTGGGGAAGTACTTAAAAAATGTTAGTTGAGTACAACCTATGTTCTGAATATTTCAGTAGCATGTTTGCTATTCTTGTTATTTGAAAGAATGAACAAACATATTTTTCCCACATTTATCACAGAGTTTCCCTGCCCAGGGGTATGACAAGAAGTAACAGGCTTAACCTGCAAGTTTAAGTGGTTAAGAATTTACAGTAACAGTACAGAATATTGGAAGAGGATGCTTAAGGAGATTATGGAATCTCATTAAAGACTTTTAAAATAACACTAGATAAATATCCTTTTCCAGTCACCCAAGTATGCTGTCCCCAGCTGGCTTTGGCTGACCATTTATTAATGAACTCTCTTCCATTATTCCTCACCATAGGTACTTTTGCAGCAATGAGGCCTCAATCAGCTTCTGCTGTGTTAAATGTGCATAGTAGTTCACACAGTTATGCAAGAACCAGGAACTTATCATAACATATAACTTAAAACTCACAACATTTGAAAGCTACCAAAACTTGGATTTAGGGAAATAAAATTAATATGACAAGCTGCATTGCAATGCTTTTGTATCTATAATAATGCTTTTGTATCTATACATTTCCCCCAAACTGGTACATGTGTACACAAACTACAGTGTAACTCTAGTAACAGCTTTCAAAGAGGAAAGTTAATATGTTAATATGAAAGTTAAAATACATCATAAGTATTTGACTAAGATTAGGTAAATAGATTTAGACAATTCTTTTAGCACGTGGGGATCTTGCCAGTTAAGGACTGCACGGAGTGTTTTTTGTCCCTGATACACAGAGTTCTTAAGTCAAGATCTGAAAAAATGGGAGCAGATATTGGAAGAGAAACAATGTACACAAATCTGGAAACAGACTGCATTTAGAGCTTGATCTTAAGATCCAGATAGAGCAAATTTGTGCCACCCCAAGCCAGGTATTTGTGAGATTACAGGCGGGATACAGTTGTCTAAGTACAGGCACATAGAGGCAGACAGCAGTTGTCTAAGCACAAGCATATCCAGGCAGCTTTTGTTCCCTTCAGCTGCTGCTCAAAAAAAATGCAAGTTTCCTGCAGCTTTGTGTCTCATTTGCCAGAGCCAAACATAAGGGTCTAAACTGGTACTAAGCATCTACTTTTCATCAGCTGAATTTCTCCTTTTGTGCCCTGCCTTGTCTGAAGACTTAGGTGACGAAGTATGTATGGCTCAGCTTGTTTGAACATCTAGAACTGCCAATTTGTTTTCAGAATTTACTCTAGCACAAGTGAGTTTCAAGATCTCATTCATGGATCTTATTCCCCTGGCAGAAGTTTCCAAAGAAAAGGATATTTCTACTACATCAGCAGCTAAGTATTCTGCTGCAGAGGTTTCAGAAGGATTCTGTCAGCCACAGTATATACTGAGGCTTTTCTTCCCTTATATATACAATAGGCCTTCTAAATCGTACTGTATTTCCAGTGTCCCTCAAAGCACAACAAAATAACAACCAAAAAAAAATCCCAAACAAATAAACAACACACACAAAAAAAAATCCCACAACAACCAAACAAAAAGCAAACAAACAAACCCAAACAAAAAACCACCACAACAAACAAACAAAGAGAAAAGTGTTTGCTTTGCTGTTCAGGTTAATTTTTAAAAGCAACTACCAGTTCCATTATGGTCCACTGGAGTAGAAGAAATTACAATGAATGAAGTCTTTCTCTGAGATGTGGAACACAACATCTACTACTAAGAACTCTCTTGAGCACAGAAAAGAGCACCTGGCTGAGTCAATGCATCCAGTAGCAAAGTCTGTTTGATAACTTGAGGCCACTGAAGACTCAAATTGCAGAAACATTTACTGAGTAGTCAGTACTGTCCCAGACTGAAGTTACAAGTCTTGTTTACAAAGCTTTTGTCTTGTGAGCAGAATATTTCTCCAAAGATGATTTGATAAAGCAAATCTTGTAGAGCCAGGACCTATTTTTATGCTAATGCTGCATAAACAGCATTTCCTAAACTACAAATCTCAGTGAGTGCTCTCCAGTAAATTAATTTCCAGGCTTGCCACTGGTTTCCTGTGCTTCTGTTTTCCCACCTGGCAAGCCGCCTTTTTAAGATCTGCCCAGGAGAAGGGCTATTTAGCAGTCAAACCATGAAACAGCCATGGATTTGTAGCTCTGTTTTCTAAACATTAGCACTACGAACATTCAGCAATGCTTTCTGATTATAGAAAATATAGCTAAACTTCATTGAATCAATACGATCAGTTTTTGTTACGCTAAAGAGTGCATTTTTCATTCTTTTCCAATGGAAATTATTCTTCAGTCATCATACAGGAAAAGGAACGTTATTTTAATCAGTCTTCTAGGAAGACTGAAATATCTACATTACAAGCAATAAACTTTCTTTTTAAAAACCTGTATACAGCAATGATTAACACATCAATAATATTAAGGGTTTAATTTTAAAACCTCCTCTTGTTTTAAGCTGTAACAAAACTGGGTTAAACTTCAGATTAATTCGGCTTCAGTTACACTGCATAAAATTAATTAACAGCTGCAGTCAAAGGAATTGCAATGACATAAAACCTACAGAAATCAAATCAGAATCTTTGAGTAATACACATTGGTTTTCAATACTTCCCACAACAATGCTGCTTCTGCATCAAAGCTATGTAACAATGTATAGGGACACACGTACAAGACAAACACAGAAACTAGGAATTTGACACATAGATAAATTGTGGGGTTTCACATAATGATCATGGGGTTCTCTGCCTAACAACCCAGGGAGTGCAGACATGCAGAGCATGCAGGCAGGATGTGTGGATCAAGGCGTGCACTTTTCCTCTGCAGGGGAACCATGAAGATGACAGCACAGAAGAGAAAAGGCACTTACAGTTGTTCTAGAGAGGCAAGTCCTTTAAATGCTTGCCTGTCAATTGACTGGATTTCATTCTTGTACAAATAGCTGAAACAAGAAACAATCAGTAATATTAGTACACAAACAAGAGCTACATGAAGGTGGAAAAGAAGAATTAAGTTGACACATGAAGACAGTTTTTCAACTATATATTAGGAAAAAAAATACAAAACAAAACCTAAACACATACACATAAAAATACTTTGTCCTTCACATTTCACTCCAAAATGTCTGCCAGGAAAGACAAGTCTGGAGCCTTGTAGGCTGTCACCTGGATGGTCTTGGGCTTCCCAGTGCTCACTGTTGTTACTTACTCTTTTCTTTGCCCCTTAGTTTCTTGATGGGCTTGCCAAAAGTCAAAATAAATTCAACTCAGTGGGACAGAATTGTATCAGAAGCTAAGTTCTGCCACCAGAACACGTGGGGATGCCATTGGTCCTTTTCCTTCTTTAAAATATCTGATCTGAATACTGGCACAAATATTGAAAATTTTGATGGAATAAGTCTTTTGACTGGACTTAAGAGGACAAACTGAAAATTTTTATAGCTTCACCTGTGTTACCTTTCAAATATTAAAAGAAAAAAAAAAAAGAAAAAGAGAAGTTAGAATATTGGTATTACTTCCACAGAACATGATGTAGAAGGGGGACATTAGGCCCCCACTGATAGCCTATCATGTAAACAGAATAAACATATGCAGCATACTGCTGTGTTTACATATGTAGTCTCCACTTTTTTCTACAGAGTTAAATCAAGATGGATCAGTGTATGTGCTCGTGCGCATCATGCTTTTAACAGCAAGGATGGCTTAGTGAGAGGGTGTTGGAATAAAAAAAAATCACAGTTAGTTGATGACTGCAGTTTCTGCAGGAGGCAGGAAATCAAAATAGTTCTGCAGTTCAGTGTCAGTCAATCCCTTTTTTTATGTTAGGTTAGGCACAGGTTTGCAGTTAAGAACTTTCTCACAATTATTTGACAAATGATTTGAAACTCAGTTAATGAGGCATGGAATTCTATGGAAAGGGGATGAAGAGACTTTGTACCACAAATGGCTTTATTAGAAGGCATTTTATTAGTAGTGAGTTTGGGTTTTCTGCTATTACAGTTTTCAGTAACTTCCTCCCCCTCTACTCTGCTTGGCTCTGGTGAGGCTGTATACGGAATACTCTGTTCAGTTCTGGGCCTTTCACTTCAAGAAGAACCTCAGGGCACTGCTTGAAAGAGTCCACTGCAGAGCCACAAAGATGATTAAGGGAGTGGAACATCTCCCTTACGAGGAAAGGCTGAGGGAGCTGGGGCTATTTAGCTTAGAGAAGAGCTGACTGAAGGGTGACTTCATTAATGGTTATGAGTATGTAATGGGTGAGATTCAGAAAGATGGGGCCAGACTCTTCTCAGTGATGTCCAATGACAGGACATGAGGCAATGGGTGTAAGATGGAGCACAGGAGGTTCCACATAAAAAAAGGGAAAAAAACTTTTTACTGTGATGGTGACAGAGCACTAGAATAGGCTGCCTAGAGAGGTTGTGGAGTCTCCTCCTCTGGAGACATTAAAAACCTGCCTGTATGTCTTCCTGTATAACCTACAGTAGATAATTCTTCTCTGGCAGGGGGTTGGATTAGATAATCTGTCAAGGTCCCTTACAACCCCTAACATTCTGTGATTCTGTGACTAGAAATATTTCAAACTTCTTTTGATGTAAAAGATAAAATACTGGCTCTTCTGGTGCTGGTGGCAGTTTTGTATTGACAACAGGCAACATTTCACAATAGATCCTAACAAGGAAAAAAATTGCATCTTTGATATTCAACTCATGACAATTTTGGGGGACAATATGGAGCGGTATCCTCCCCTTGAGTCTAAATACAATGTTCTAATGCATTGCTTGCTGAGATTCCAACACATGCAGAGACTCAGATGTTTAATTAACATAGATATATAGCTGAACAAAAAGCAGTTTTCCTTCCATAACAGAGTTAACAAGAAAGCAACAATTTCTGAGGTTTTTAAAACACTAAACAATATAAACACATTAGACAGAAAAAAATACTGTCATATGAAATTACTGTAAAAACTTCTAAAATAATTTGAAAGAGATTCATTCGGATGCAAAATTGGGTTTTATTACATTTGGAAAAAAATACTGCTTGTTTTGACTAATTCAAGGATCACAGTCATTACAATTTTGTCTCTCCTTGATTTTCCCCTCTGGATAATATTCAATTCCTATCTTATTTTCCAGTAAGAAATTTAAATCCACCATTTCTTCTCAGTCCTCAGAAAATCTGAAGGACTGAAAGGCTGAAGTGGTTTTCATCTTTCTTAATACCCTCAACCTGGCAACATGCAAATTCATCTTATTCCTCTGTGTACTAAATTTCTGATCAGAGCAGATTTTTTTTTTTTGAAAGTTTTAACAGAATCACTGATGTGACATTTATTTACTCTCTGCAGTAAGGCAAAGTGAAAACCAAAGGTAGGTAAAAAGAAACCTGGGATGATGACTGCAGTTTTGCAACTTTTTACCACATACTGCAGGGAAGGGAGCAGTCTTTCACGTCCCCTTTTGGAGCTCCAACCAAGCCATTGTGGTGGGAGCTTATTTGTGATTTGTCTTTAAAACATAATTATTTTTCCATCCTGATCAGAAAACTCTCAGATGCAGGACACAAATGACACCAATCCATTATGTTCCCTCTTCACAGAGAAACCCCAGCAACCCCACGGCTACAAAAATGTATGTCCTATGAAATATGTGCCAACAAGAATTTTATTTAATTGTATAGATATTTGTTTGAGGACATTAACAGAAAGAAACATATATATACATATTTGCCTAATGAAGAGAGATAGCAGAATACAAAATAAAAATCAGCAGCACTCACAAAGGAGTCTTTCTAGAGTGCTGCTGTGCCTAATGAGTAAAATTATGTAAACACCATACTAGTCTATAAATTCTCAAAATTTATCCTAGTTACACTAACTGAAAGGAGCTTTAGAGTATAATTAGGGGGAAAAAAACCAATTTATCATTTTATTTACCTGTAAGTTCTCTTACAGAATGGAATCACTAGAATTTTACAAAGAATGAATGAGGAGTGGATTAAGATGACAAAGGGTGATTTATACAGGAACGTAAAGGTGATGGTGGAAGCAGCAAAACAAATTACAAAAAAAAAAATAATCTGGAATCTTTGCAGGTGTTCAAAGGACAAAGTAATGGGACAAAATAATATGACCATGACAACAACACTGGTGGAAAGAACAGAAGGAAACATGACCTAATCCCATTTTTAGAAGGGTGAGGTCAGCAAATCTGCACTTCATCAAACCTAAAAAGTGTCCTGAACCACTACTACTTCATTTACTAAAGGTAAAACAAACCTTGCATGTTCCTTTTTAGTATTTCCAGAACAGATACATTTCATACAGTCCTAATTTCCATTTATCATGTTACAATTTGCTTCCTCACTTCTCCATTTCTTACTCAGTGAATATGTATCAATGTTGTTGACAACATATTTTCATTCTCTTTTTATGTTTCCTTCAATTTTCCTCACATTACCTGCTAGTTTATCACTCTGTAACTATCAAGTACCTTCTCTCTATCTAGAAAAGGCTTTTATAATTGCTGATCTAGAATTTAGATTTGGAAAAATACAAACTATTTCTTTTTAACATAATTTCTTCCACTGTTTCAAAATCTTTTGATATCTGGCACATTAAAATGGTAGATTGCATCTACCTTCAATTCACAATTATCTTCTCTCTTGGAGAATAAACTGTTGACTTTCAGGATCAAGAATGGTTATCTTACCAAGCTTCCACAAATCTGCCTGCCATCTAAGTATTATAAAGCTGGGAAGCTTTTTTCTGTTTTCCTTTTGTACTACCATCTCTAGTCAGCAAACCAAGTAACTCCCAGGAAGTCAATTAAACACATTCATTAACCCACATACATCATGTACACAGATATATATATATTATATATTTATGTATCTTGTATCAGGAGCAACAAATTACAAACATGCTACCAATTATTTTGCTCATATGAAGACAGCTTTTAAAGTTTGCTTTAGGCAGGAGATTTTTACAGTACCCTTTCAGAAGGGGGAACATAAGACCCATAAAATTATACAGAAGTGCAGAATGAAACTATACTATGGTTGGGTTCCAAGCTAGTGATGCATTTTTAATTTGTACTAGAGACTAATACTTCCAGTATAAAGACAGACAGAAAGACAAAAAGAAATATTCTCTCAGTTTCATAGCAAAACAATAACAATTACATTTGTTTCCTTCTAACTTTTAGCATGGAAATTCCAGACAAATTACCATAAACAGCATGGCGAGTTCCCACAAAACTGTTGATAGAACTGTCAAATATCATTACATAAAGAACAAGATAATGAGTATTCCTAAAACATAAGCTTCAAAGATCATGTGTATAACTTTTGTTTTGAAATGTAAAGACCAACTTTAAAAATTATGAATAGTTTTCATGCACAGAAAACTGAGAAAACATCAGTACTCTGTTGAAATTTGTTCTTCAGACAGAGAATTCTCAAAACATATATACCTCACACCTCTAAGCTTAATTTCAGAAAGAAACAGTACAAAGCAGCATTTGAAATATCCAGAGCTTGCTGGAAAAGTTTTGTCTGAGAACAGCAGCAGCAGAGATACAGGAATGGACCTTAACATCTATCTCAGACACCACTGTGATTTTCAAAATATACTGTATTATGTTTTATATAGAACTGTATCATTACAAATACATTATACATAGTTATACATTAATATTTACTAATAGTTATGAATTCTGTATTTACACATGCTGATGTTTTGCTAAATCAAAGCCACAGAGAAATGATAAGTCTCTGGAGCTCCCTTCCAGCTCCTAACATTTTTTGATAGGTTTTACTAAAAGTACTCAGTGAATTTTCAGAACCATCTGAACTCCAGCACTTGAGTTCTGATAAGAACACATGAAAAATCATGGATAAATTACCTCATTTTATGAAACCTGACAATACAGGTTAGGTTTGCAAATATCCATTGGATCAGGCCATAGAAAATCTCAATTATTCCAGATCCTTTGGCTTTCTAATACTGCCTCCTGAACAACATTTAAAAATTTTGGACAGTTTCTCCTCCTTTTTTCTATTTCAGTTGATCCTGGTTTGGATCTGGAAATGGTCTGGTTTGTTCCCTTTGTTACACAGAATGCAGTTAGCATGTACTTAGCTGACATTTGCTCAGCTGTACTGTATTTATTTGGCACATTTCAGCCTTCTGTATTGATTATCTGACCAGTACCAACATTTTTGTAATTTTAAGGCTCTACAGCTAAGCATTTACAGCTAAACCTTTTTATCACAGTTGTTGAAATAGGCTAAAAGATCTTTTTAAAGCTTATTTTAGTAAAAGGGTGGATGTCTTTAAAGAAGGGCTCTCTCCAGCTGAATGAACTACCACATCCAACTTTATTCAAATTTTCCCAGGAACAAGAGGAAAAAGAAAAAAATCCTCCTCTTCACAATCTAAATATAAATAAATGTCACTACACGTGCGTGTGTGTGTGTATATATATATAGGAGAACAAATCCCATCTCGGTTAGCTCTTTTCACTCATATATTGAGCTGAAGAGTGGATAGTAGAGTTTTATCTCAGGTCTACTACAGCTAGGCAAAGGCAAGCACATGAAAACAAAGGACTAGTCAAAACTAAGTAGCATTTTTGCACAGTTGCTGACTGTGTAAAGCTTAACCATTCTAAATGAAAAGACTTTAAAGTGCTCCATACCAGATCCACCATATAAACATATCTTGTAAGAAATACAATCATCATGGACTTTTAACAATTCATTGAGGATTGACTGTCAAGTATTCTCTTTCCTCCTATTGTATATAGATTAAAAAAATTTATTACTGAAAAACAATATACATGAAAGTGAAACCAGGAAATATAATCAAGGAAAGCTTGGAAAACCAGGTGATCTGTCTGCATAGATTAATGGGATTTTTATTTTCCTCCCTTCTCCCACCTCCTTAGAGCTATCCATGCTGCATTCTTGAAAGCTAGATGGAAAAATTAATCTTCTGAATTGTTTCCAAAACAATAGCATCTCAAAGTGGCTGTTAGTTTCTGCACAATATTCAAGCAATGACCAGTACAGCAAAACAATGGAGTGAAACGCTTCTAAATGACAATACGCAGGACGGATTCCAAAGACCGCAGCTTTGAAATAGTTGGCAACTTCCTATTCAGCTTTAGTCTTTTATACAGATAAAAATAATATTTTTGATACCTTGTTTATTTGGATAATTATTACACTATGATGCCCGAGGAGGAGGTGGAGTCACCATCACTGAAGGTGTTCAGGAGGAGACTTGACAGGGTGCTTGGTTGCATGGTTTAGTTGGTTGGGTGGTGTTGGATGATAGGTTGGACACGATGATCTTTAAGGTCTCTTCCAACCTGGTTTATTCTATACTATTCTATTCTATATGTTTGTTAAAATTGGGTGGAGTTTGTCTTAAAATATATGAGATGCCTGAAGATACAGAACTCATGGCACATCATACAGGTACTTCCCTATTTTGTGCTTGACTTAAGTTTTTTTCTTACAAATTTATACTACTGTCAGTGAACAACTTAGGAGCAGTTAAAAACCTTACATAGCACAAGCTTCGATAGACACATATCTTGAACTAGCTGCTTTTAAACCACTTTACAAAACACACAAATTACCTGTAATGAATGTTTCAGCGAGCCTTTAAAGACATGACTTCCTAGAACTTTCAATATACCTCTTTCTAAATTATCTTTTAAGTTGCACACAATAAACAGCAACTAGAAAGTTCTTTAAAATCTACTGCCTAAAAGTATCGTTTTGTATTCGAAAATCTCCAAGCAGATACTTATAGAAACATGGCTGGCCCATCCCATTAATACATTAATCTCACAAATTTTCAAAGCAGTTTATCTCCCAGTTTAGTGAGTCAGAGTAAAACATAAATCTCAGATTGTAACACTTCCTCACTGAAGGAGTTCAGTTATATATTGATGCAAAAAAGTGACATTCATTTAACTTACAGATATTTCAGATTTTCAAGGTCTTCAAATGCCCCACTAGGTATTCTTTTGATTTGATTGTTGTTTAGAAGCCTACAAAAAGAAACAAATAGTAACTTATTTTAACATAAAGCAACAGCTGGGAGGGGGGTGGGGAGGGAAGGAAAGGTGTAACAGCAGCTATAATATGGTATTAAAAGGAAAACTTCTTTTAAAAAAATACAGTGTCTTCCCTAACAGTAACTGTTAGAAGAAAGTGATGTGCTAACAGCTGTTCAGTCACTGACTTGCAGGAGAAAACTGAAAAAACATGACATGAATCAATCAGTCTAGAACCTGAAATAACAGAACAAGAGGACACAGTCTCAGGCTGCGCCAGGGGAGGTTCAGGCTGGATGTTAGAAAAAAGTTCTATACAGAAAGAGTGATTGCCCATTGGAATGGGCTGCCTGGGGAGGTGGTGGAGTCGCCATCACTGGAGGTTTTTAGGAGAAGACTTGACGGGGTACTTGGTGCTGTGGGTTAGTTGCTTGGGCGGTGTTGGATTGGTTGATGGGTTGGACGCGATGATCTTGAAGGTCTCTTCCAATCTGGTTTATTCTATGTATTCTATGTAATATGGCTTTTAGTAGGCATCTGAGATGGAGATGAGGGGAGGAAAAATAAAAATCTTTTTCTCAAGTCCACACATCAGTTTGAAACTGATAAAACCAATATTAACAAAGATTTGTCATTGGCAGGTGCATTACAGTGACTTTGCCCAGGTGCTGCTTAGAAATACTCTGTGTACGGGACCCTTTACGTTACAAAGGAACACAAGTATCAGTAGTCACAGCATTGCACCCATTCCTCATGCAGCGGTTTTAAGAAGAGGATCCAAACTTAATGAATCCTGTCTTTATTTGGGACTTGTGGATCTCAGAACAATTTGAAACTTCAGCCTGGATATCTAATGAATTCACAGCTGAGTATCAACTGCAAACAGAGGTATGATCAAAGGTGACTTGAAGTAGGGGTTGTTAGTAAAATGTCTTGATAGCACAGGTTTAGACAACATTTTTGGGGAGAAAATCTTATAATTTCTTCTGTTGTGCATATACAGTACAAGATGTATCAATACATTTTGTGTTTTGTGCTTGCAGGATACATAGATAACAGTGTTCCAAAGCTCACTGATATTACTACATTGCAGCTCTGTAAGAACAAAACCACCTGACTTATGCCAGTTTTGGAGAGCACACTAGAACGAGACACTTCAAAACATTAGAGCTTGTCAAATATTTTGTAACTGCAACATATTTACACACCTGAGCCTTTGACTAGCTCTGTAGTAACTCCATGATCAATTATGTGGTATTTTACTATAGTCATTTAGCACAATTTGGGGAAAAAAATACAGTAAAGGCCTGTATTTTTCATACCTCCAATTAAAATATGTTAATAAAACATCAGCACATAAATAATTTCCTTTTTTATTTTAACAGGCATCCACCTGGTTTGCTTTCAAATACTAAACCCCACTTCCCTCACCTGTGTAAATACTACAGCTCAAATTTGGGAGACTGCTTACCTGTGATGAGTGAGCAAATCTGGCACATTAACAAATTAACCATATTAAATCAAAAGGGAAAAGGGCCTTAGAGCAGCAAAAGAACTCACAATGTGTTCAGGTTTTTAAGCCGCCTAAACTCTCCAGGCTGGATTTCTTTAATCCTATTAAATCTTAGGTCTCTGTAAAAGAAAGAAAGAAGAATTATGTTACAAAAAAAATAGTTGTATTTTTTCATACAAAAAACCCCAAACTAAGTACAGGTCTTTTGTGATCACCTCTGTCCATACACCATAGCTTTTGACGAAACAAAACAGTCTGACAAGGATTGGCCAAATTTAGCCTCGGCTGGCAATACAGAAGCCTGTATTTTAAGTTGAACCTGTGGTCATGAAGTGAAGCAACTTGTAGTGGGATGCACTTCACTAAATTGAAGTGTCTCTGTATTTTAAAAGCTGCTTGTAAATAATGCAGTAAAGAAAAATACTTGGAAATAAACAGATACAGAAAAACTTACATCCAATAAAACACAGTAGAAGAAGGGCCAGCTTTCTAGACTTCTAAGCTGCTTCACTCTCGTTTTGAGTAAGGAGACTTAAGTACTTGATGTCATCCTGCTTTCAAAATCTGTAAATCTAGCTGCCTGAAGCTGTTTTGTTATTTAGTTTAACTTTCTCTAAGATTTTTATCATTTTTTTTAACCATCTTCCATTTCCTGTTAGATCTACAGAGCTTAATGAGAACTTCACCAAAGAGAATTAAGCTAATTTCTCAAGCAAGGTTCTGCAGAGTGAGCAGTGCCAGGGAGCAAGGTGAGAGCAGCACAGGAAAGTGGGGAAATACCACAGCAGTGCCAGTCTTATACCTCTGTGCTGCTGAAATAAGACAGCAGCACATCTCACCTATGCCCACATCCTGTCTTCCCCTGGCTCCAAACTCAAAGAGGCAGAGATGTGGTGCTGAGGAATGTGTTTAGCCCCAGACTTGGTATAGCTAGGTCACTTTGAGTAATACAGCTACAGTAGTATAGCTTCGAATCACTGATGTTAAAGGTCTTTTCCAGCCAAAATGATTCTGTTATAATTCTGAAAGACTCTGATCACACCTACTGCACTGTCCTTCCATTAATTGCTTTAAGAAAGCAGGACATCAACATGTCATAACTTCAATCTTCACACCAAAACCAGTCCTAATTACAACATAAATATGCACTGTGCTTTAACAGGTAATACGTTATCACGAAATCTCTCTGCAGTTTGTGTTTAGTCAAAGGAAATACAGAAAAGCAGACAAAAAGTCAGCTGCTTGCTAATCCCCTATAACCTGACTGGCTGAGGATGTACATAATGGGGGGACACAGTTGCCTGAAGTCTTTTGAAAAGAGCATATGTAAGCATCATTCTTCACAAATCAGGGCTTATTCAACTTTGGAATGATGGCTCTAGAAGGACTGTTTTCTACATAAGTGGTTTAGGATGTTTATTGTAAGGAAAGGATTAGACATGTGGTTCTGCTTGCATTACAGTCCACCAAAATATCTGATCTGTGACTGAAATAAATGAGGGATGTAAACTGCTATCCCTTATTTAGATGTGTTGTTAAAATGCCTATAGACATGCAGGGCAGCCCCCTTACTCAACCCCCAGCTGGACTGATGATTTCCAGATTTAGTAGCAAAAATTGGAGATTTTTCTAGATTATCTGGAAGTTTATTGTGTTTCAAGGGAGCATTTTAACTTTAGTTACAATGATGAAAAGTGCAAAAACTAATGAATGGAATACCGAAAAGTGCCTGATTTTTCAGAAGCCTTGAAATGCCATTAGCAATATTTAGCTCCTAAAACAACATGGGACTTCTCAAGTTTTAAAGTTCCAGGGATAGACAGAATGCAGAATGTCTTTTTAGCTATAAAAGAATATGCATTCATTCATTCATCTGAAAAGCAAGCCAATTCCCTACAGTGAAGAAAAACTAATAAATATGTAACTTTTATGAATGCAATGAAGAAGCCAGTCCTCTTGAGTCAGCATCAAAATGAGCACCATTTGATGTGTCAGATCCATTCTGCAGTAGCTCACTAGGAGAACTAGGGATTAGCAACATAATTACAATAGTTTATACTATTTTAATATTGCTGCATGTAGTGCTGTTTTATCCCAACTTCTGACACTATTTCCCTTCCCATATGATGTTTCTACGACTACATAATACAACATGTTTCAAACCCTACCCATTCACTTTCATTCTGCATGAAGATATTTAAAATGGGGCACAATAAAACACAGCACCCAATTTTTCTCTGCATTTAGTATCTGTAAGTAAAATATACTGTTGCCATTATAACCTTCTATGAAACAAAGATTAATTATATATTTATTTAAAAAAAAAAATAGCACTACATTTACATTAAAATTGGAGAAAAGAAAATGTTTAACAAACTGAAAGATTACATTTTTTTGGTACATTCCTTCAAAGAAGAGTTCATTCTCCAAAAGAAGTGCCCCTTCTAAGTGTTAACTTTTTTCATTCATTTTTGAGCATGAAATCACCCAAAATAAAGAGTAAGGCAGATGACAAATGGGGTCCAAGACAGAGAACACACAACATCCTCCTTTAATTTTTTTTTGCTAAATTAATTCTACTTCATGAGGTATTTCTTGTACAGAGAAGATAAAGGTTTTTAATTCGTAACCACTACAGACTTCTCAGGAAGAAATTCTGTTGTAATTTCCTTATGCAACAGGATAATGAGACAAATGGATAAAGGAAATAGAATATATATTGCATACATTAGTTTAAGGGGTTTGATACAGGCCGTTCACATAAACAAACCAGAGAATTATGGTTCAGAGAAAATTTCTGTAAACAAAGTGTTCTACTGGGGGAAAAAGAATAAACAAAGACCAGCTGTTAAACTGAAAGGTTGTAGGAAGTAGAGTTGGGCAGCAATCTACCGTAAGGTATTAAATATTAAACGTTTAAGGTAATAAATAGGGTTTAAAATATTTTAGTTCAAGGCTGCTAGAATTAAAAACATAAACTCATGAAGTTCACAGATGTTGGCAAATTTGGAGTGGCTGCAACTATGTTGGAAGATGTTTGAGATTAGAAACAAGCCTCAAGTAACAAGTCCCTGAAAAGTGGCAATAATTACCAGAACAGCAACAGAGACAGGGAAGAATGAGACAGCCACCAGTTCTGTCATAGCCAATTAACGTTTCAGTAGGTGAAATGTTAAAAGCCTTAGTCACCACTGCCATACCACTGCAGAAAAGAAAATACTCCGTACTAAGCAAAAGCACCATTTCTCAGGCTTGAAATGTCATCATCTCCAGCTTAGGAGAACATTTCAGAGGACAAGAGAAGAGCTCAAAGTGCGAGCCTAACAGCAATTGGAGCGCAAGGAAGTATCCCCTCTGAGAGCGAATGGCAGGAATGAGGACTGTGGTAGACTGGAAAATGAGTAAGGGTAGCTCAAGGAGTCCATTTGATACAGATCTTCAGAGGCATTTTGTGTAGTAGAAATACTGTGTACTTAATCACCATGATGATGTCTCTTACCTCTTTTTTTTTCCCCCCCAGGTTAGTTCCTGCCCAGCCATGCTGCCACACGACTTTTTACTCACAAAAGCCTCTACCCTGCCCAGTTGTTTCTCTTTCACTTTTGTCTGCGTTCTTCATTTTGCTCTTACAAGCTGACAGCTCCCCAGCTGTATGTGGGGCTTGGGGCACAGTAACCTTTACTTCCACTGACAGACCACAGTGCATCAAAAGCTTGTAACAGCAGATTGAGAAGGTCCACCCCAGTTGCTGATTGTCATTCTACCCTTCCCAATATCCAAATAAAAAATGAAACAACCAATTAAAGTTACATAAACATCTATGATGGTGGCATGTAATTTCAGGGCACTGTAATAGCATTTGCCTAATATTCCAAACCTAAATGTCAATTATTCAGTTCTCCAAACAAAAATCCAGTACACCTAACTCTTAATTCATGTTGTCTCCTTTGTTATGTGTGTCACAGTAAAAATATTGCTCATTAAGATTATACCTAGACAACGCATTAATGCTTTTAGGAGACAGTATGCTACCGCTTCTTTTCCTGTAGTGAATGGTCTTAGCTTGCAGTCCTACACCTAAACATCTTCAGAAAAATCACAGAACAGTGGAGGTTGTAAGGGACCTCTGAAGATCATCTAGTCCATCCCACTGCTAAAGCAGGGTCACCTAAATCAGGTTGCACAGGAATGTGTCCATGCAGATTTGGAATCTCTCCAGAGAAGGGACTCCACAACCTCTCTGGGCAGCCTGGTCCAATGCTCAAGCACTCTCCAAGTTAAGTTTTTCTTTATATTCAAGTGAAATCTCCTGTGTTCTAGTTTGTGTCTGCTGACCCTCTGCCCGGCCTCACAAAACACTTTGCTAAGAGAGTTACCTCTTAGCTCTCAAAAATAGCCATATGTACGTACATAAGTAAAAATACCTAAGAGTCATTACAATGAAAATGAACTGTTTTCTACACAAAGCCCTAACATTTGTTTGTCAGTTTGCAAAAGCATTGCAAATGGCAATGGTTTCCACTTTTTTCTCCTTTTTGCAGCCCTCTATGCAATAACAATTTAAGTTATAAAAATACACTTCAGCCCTACAGACTTTCACTGAAACTAAGCCCATCGTTTTAAAGCATTTTATCTTGAAAAGCACAAAGAACAACAGGGCAGATTTCTAGTAAAACCCATACTCTTCAGATTATTTTCCTGGTCCCATGTCATCTTCACTGTGATAATTCATGGAATGCTACCAGCAGTGCCAGACTGCCTGGGCTAAGAACGTGCCAGAGAGCATGCTGACAATTTAGCAATTGGATGCTCCTGAGAGTCACATTCCAGCATATGGGAACAGTCAGGGTTCCACAGCACCACAAACAGCCATGAGTTAGGATACATGCCAAGCAGTACACAGCAAAGGGGTTGCACATACAGAGTAGCTTAGGAAATCATTGTGCCCCTGTACTCAGCACTTGTTAGGCCTCACCTTGAGTACTGTGTCCAGTTCTGGGATCCTCAATTTGAGAAGGACATTAAGACTCTTGAACATGTCCAGAGAAGGGCAATGAGGCTGGTGAGAGGCCCTGAGCACAAGCCCTATGAGGAGAGGCTGAGGGAGCTGGGGTTGTTTAGCCTGGAGAAAGAGGCAGCTCAGAGGAGACCTTATTGCTGTCTACAGCTACCTGAAGGGAGGTTGTCGCCAGGAGGGGGTTGGTCTCTTCTCTCAGGCAACCAGCACCAGAACAAGAGGACACAGTCTCAAACTGTGCCAGGGGAGAGTTGTTAGCCATTGGAATGGGCTGCCCAGGGATGTGTTGGAGTCACTGTCCCTGGAGGTGTTCAAGAGGGGATTGGACATGGCAGTAGGTGCGATGGGATTGGACATGGCAGTAGGTGCGAGGGGATTGGACATGGCAGTAGGTGCCATGGTTTAGTAGTCATGAGGTCTTGGGTCACAGGTTAGACTTGATGATATTTGAGGTCTTTTCCAACCTTATTGATTCTATGAAAGAGATTCCTGAAAATCTTTAAGATCTACATGTAGGGCATATAAATAAATACAATACTGCTACATTGCCTTTCCTGTGACAAAGCAAGTCAGAACTGTGCTGCAGAACCTGTGTGGACAAAAATAACGTTCCTAATAAATTCTTTATTTGAACTTACTTTATCCATTTGTCTCCACTCTTGAGACTCTTCATTCTTAATAGTAAACTATATCCAATTTAGCACTGAAAACTGGACAGGCTAGATCAATGGGCTAAGGCCAATTGTATGAGGTCCAACAAGACCAAGTGCCAGGTCTTGCACTTGTGTCACAATAACCCAAGTACGAGGCTCTCACTACAAGAAAAACATTGACATGCTGGAGTGTGTCCAGAGAAGAGTAACAAAGCTGGTGAATAGTCTGGAGAACGTCCTGCGAAAAGTGGCTGAGGGAACTAGGGTTGTTTAGATTGCAAGAAAGGAGGCTCAAGGGAGACCTTCTCACTCTCTACAGCTCCCTGAAAAGAGAGTGGACTCTTCTCCCGAGTAATAAGTGATAGGATGAAACAGCCTGAAGTTGCACCAGGGGAGGCTCCCCAAGGAGGTGGTTGAATTCCCATCCCTGGAGGTGTTTAAAAGACAGAGATGTGTTTCTGAGGGACATGGTTTAGCACCAGACTAGGTAGACTTAAGACAATGGTTGGATCTGATGATCTTGAAGGGGTTTTCCAATTAAAATGATTCCATAATTCTACTGTCTTTGGTATCTTAAATCCTG
This sequence comes from Dryobates pubescens, assembly GCF_014839835.1. Classification (NCBI taxonomy): domain Eukaryota; kingdom Metazoa; phylum Chordata; class Aves; order Piciformes; family Picidae; genus Dryobates; species Dryobates pubescens. The sequence goes on from NC_071614.1 coordinate 39,751,351, forward strand.
AAAGGTTCTGAAATGCTAAGTGTGGATTATAAAAATACAACCCGGTGCCCAACCCCCTGCATTAAAGGTAGAAGCATTTAAAAGATCCAGGAAAACTATGCAAAGCTAAACCTCTTCTTCTATGTGTGACTGTAAATGCTACAGTAATATCGACTTTTAAACTACCATCTGACTAATTACAGGAGGAGGGGCTTTGGTCTAGTAAGAATCAGCAGGAATTATGAAAATTTTAAAAAACCCTAAAACTTTCAAAGGGTGGATATCTCCTTGTCCTAACTTTCTGATACTGAGAGATGCAAGAAGTCTGGAAAAGATGAGTATGTGGAAAGCAGTGCCCTCTTACTCATCTTATTTATCCATAAGGCTAGCTACGAAACGCTGATTGGCCACAAGAACTGACAAAACAGAACACCAACAATTCCTTCAGCTATGTGACATATACTAAACCTGGACAAAAGCAGTAATTAATCTGATTTTCCTTTGAAAGAAAGAGGATGAGTCTTGTTAGATAAATATTATTTAATAATCTAAATTAAAGAGTACTCTCTCCATCAGTTCTTTATTTATCTCTCTTCAGATGTTTTTATAAGGTGGGAATTGTCATCACTGGATCACTTTGCCATTGGCAAATTCAGAAGAACAAAATAAGAGTAAAATGCTATTTTTTTTTTTTCTAACCATTGAAGATTAATTACTACTCAGCAGAACTAACCTATACCATAAATGCCAAAGTGCTATGTTTCTCAACACGGAACAAAAGATGTGCTGATGCCAGCAAGACAACATTGCCTATGTCTACTTTATTCTTATTCTTTTTTCATTCAAGGTCATCCCAGCAGGAAATGAAAAACAGCCATCAGCATAGTAAAAACATTCAAACAGAGCAGAGCATGAAAATTGCACAAAAGAGGTTATATAATCAAGTCTGTGCAGTAACTGGATGATGTCAATGGCACTTTAATGCTACTTTAACTACAACCTTCTGAAAAAAGAAAAAGTGTCACTTTGTTGAACAAACAAAGAGAAGGTCACCACTTTAAACAAATAAAACCAAACCCCACTTTCAGCTATAGATTACTTAAAAGAAATCCCCACTGTCAGCAGGCCACATTTTCTAGAATATCAGAGGAACCAAGGTTTTATTTTTATGTGCCTGTTTTTAAGTTCTAGCCCTGTGATTATTTCAGAAACACTATTACATCATTCTTTATTTTTGGTAAATCATTTTCTGGATTAGTTCTTCCCTAGCCTAATTACTAGATACAATGTAACATTTTTCCCAATCTACATTGAGAGTTTTATTATCTGTACAGGACCACTAAGCACATAAAATAAAGCCACTGCATTTCTAAATAAGAAATTAAAACACAATTCTCACATTGTGAGTGTCACAGTCAATAGTATATAGTACACCATCATTTTATTAACAAAAGTAAACGCTAGTATGACAAAAATATTGAGATCTGTAGAACAGGATGCAAAACACTTGGCAATACTCATCTTAATCACTAAACCATGCTTACCAAAACATAAAAAATTAAATCTGGATGACCTATCAACTATCTAATTAAAATAATACCTAGTTCACACAAATATGTAAATTTGTTGAAGGGACTTCCAAGTTTATAAATCTTAAAAAATGTATTTATCAGGTGCAGCTCTGGTGAATGGAAAGCTTACAATGCAGCCTTTTCCAAGAGCTAAGGATTTGTTTTAACTAACAATTGTTTTGCCATTAGAGTTGAGAGGAAAACATTTAAATGTGAACTCAATGCAAAGCATGACAGTATTGTCTTACTAAGTCTGTAGATCCCTCTGATGCCTTTGACACCATTTTTTCCAACCAGCTATGCAGTGCCATTAACAGGATTCAAATGGGATTTGCTGGTTCAATGTTTTAGGCATCTAGGATTAATTGTCAAGAATTATACATGGAAATTTTACTCTGCAATGAGCGTGGCTCGCTCTTTCATCCACCTTCAGAAATCTTCTAAAATCCATCCACTATAGGAATACAGTATTTTGAAGTGATTAAGTTTTATTTTATAATTGCTTTTAATTCTCATGCTATCTTAAAATAAAGTGTATATATATATATATAAAGAGAGAGAGAGATAGATAGATAGAGACATAGATATCCAACACCACTCCAAACCAGAACCAAGATCCACTCCCAAAAATCCTTCTTTTAACAGTATAGGTAGAATCCCAAGAGATTTAGTGCTATTTCTGCAGTCTGACCCAATAACAAGAAAAGGTGAAAACTACCTTTACACGTCTCAGGGGAGGTCTGTTTCTAAAAGCAAGCAATGAAAAGGTTGTTGACAGTACAGTCATATGATTGTTTATGGATTATTTTTGACAGAAAGATCCTTTGGAAAGGGTTCCTTTCTTGTCCTTCATTTGTACCATGCCAAATAAAGTAAGACACATAAGATATGCACAAATATATGATGGTTAAGCCCTTAGACTGAGCAAATCTCTTTTTTGTTTCCCTCTCAACACCATTTGTTTCAACTACACTTTTCAGCAACAACAATAAACCAAAACAAAACAGCCACAAACAAACAACACACAAACAAACAAACAAAAGTTCCTCCTCTCTAGTAGTCTAAAGAAGACCCCCAAAAGGGAAGCTGACTAGCTTATGGCATACCATACACCACTGAAATGTAGTAAAAGTTTTGCTTCATTTTATAGTTAATAGTTGTGTGAGTAACTGCTGTGAAAACCCCCAGAGAAATGCTGCTTTTACACTGCAGTCATAAATCAGTCTTTTTTCTCACTGTGTCTACCATTTTGCAAAATAGGTAATGTTCTGGAACTTCTCTGTCTCACAGGGATGCTTAAGTCTAAACTCTATATCCATTAAATACTGATATTCTCGGAGGAACAAACTGAAAGCCAGAAAGAAACATTATCATCCCCCTGACATCCCACACAGGACAAAGCCCACAACAGCAGAGCAGTTCCCATTCTAAGGCAATTAATTGCTGCCCAAGCAGAATCATCCCTTTGAGAAAATAAAAACTGTGATTCAAAAAAGAAAACTTTAATAACTTGCTTATCATCCTAGTAGTTGACTATATTTTCTACTAAAAATGGGATGGTCCCACCCTGTTCCCAGCTTAAGTGTGTTTATCTTCAGTTTCCGCTGAAGTACGTAGTGATAAGTAAGGAGTAGCATTGACCATTTTTCTTAAAACAGGCCCAAAGGAGTTAAGCACTGAAGTTCATACCTTAATTTTTTTGGTAGTTTGTAAAACACCTCCCAAAATGTTAAAAATTCAAATATGAGTGGGCAGAAAAGTACACTCAGAGTTCTTTGTAATTTTTTGACTTTATTCTATCAGGAAAATGCATGCAGGTTCAATGCAAGCAAGTAAGCATCAATATTCATCAGAGAAAATACACACTGATACAGAAGAATCACCTGCATTTTACAACAGTGCCAGAGGCCAACTTGCTTCTTAAGCCTCCTTCTAGCTCCAACACTTCAGCCCCTCTTCTTCATCAGCAGTCTCCCCAACAGTACATTTAGAGGCTTTTCTTTCCTCAGGGCAGAAAACCTCATTCACACTGTGCATCCGAGCTTGCAGTGTATTTATTATACCAATAAATAACATCCAGCATCTACAATGCCAATGACCTAAGTAAGAATGCCCGTTTTGTCTCCTTCAGTTTAAAAACGAGTCTTGCAGTACAAGATCAACACCAAGCCAAAGGATGTGGAAAACTGAAGGAATTACTGCATCTAAAAATAACATCTAAATTTGACTCAAATGCCTTTATTCATTGCAAATCTATGCGTCACTTTTCCCCCTCTAATAGGCTGATCTTATCGGAACGTATTTCCAGCTGCTCTGCGCTTCCCAGTTATTTCCAATACAGAGACTGTCTTACTACATCCAAAGAGACTCAAAGGCGGTGTTAGAATTGATCCGGGTATTTGTTCTTATAGAACGCCAAGCACATTTTGCTATTAACATGGAAAGCACTACTCTCCCACATGAAGAAACACAAGCAGAAGTGCAGGTTCTCTATCATTTGGCTGCAGACAAGCTTCCTGGCTTCAGACAAAGCCAGGGCTCTTCCTTCTAACTTTATGGAAAATCCCAGGTCACCCCACTGAAAGGACTGAAGCTCTTGAAATCCTGTTTTATACTTCCTGAGGTTAACAACTGGCTGCCAGAGCAGATAAATTAGCTATTTTCTTGCTCTGCCTCCATCTCCTCCATCTCCTGGCAAAGCAAACTCAGAACAAGCGCTGGGAGTGATGGGGCTGCGTTAGAACTCCTCCAGTATTTATCTCCTCATTCCTCATCAGTGCAGACAGCCTCAGCAGAGCCATCTGTGAGTTCTTGTCTCCTGGGAGAAGAGAAGCTTTTTTCTGCCTACAACTAGCAATGGAAATGGCTACTAGAAAAAGACATTCAACTTTAAAATACTCAACTGATGACTTTAAGTAGAGGGAATCTCAGGGGGAAATAGTATAAATAGTAACCTCCAAAAAAAAAAAAGAATTTTACTACCTGTAGTCAAAATTTTTAAATTTCTTAGCTTCAATAACCAGATATATCTACTAATTACTTTTCAGCTTTGAATAATAGATTGTTGGAATGTTTCTTCTACCCAGAAATATATATTTACATGTCTTGGAAATGTGTAACTACTAGTACTCTGCTTGACTAAGAACATTGCCATAACACTTTCCCACACACGGTATGCACCAAATTCTGAAAATTAATCTTCTTGGACCCACAGCTAAATTATTATTGCTCCAGGACTGGTCAGAAGTATAAACACACCCTCTGACCCAGAGGCATACAAATGCCAATTTATGGCTGGGATTCCCGTAAATACTTAAGACATACTTAAGTAGAATTAAAGAGGCTGAGGAGTGCAAGCCACAAATTGAGCACTTAATTCTTAAGTGCATAAACCTCTATGAGTAAAGCTTCCTCAGGCATCAGATGTTAGACTACTACAGTACTGTGATGACTGAAATCTCTCCTGAGAGATTATACGCTTGACTCTGGTCTCTGGAGGGAAAACTTCTTCCCAAGTTCAAACTGTAAGGCTAAAGATAAGGCCAAGCTGAATAGATATTTTATTTCACATTCAACAAAATTTTGTTACTACACAGTTAAAAAGAACAGACTTATGGAATGAAAGAGACACTAAGAGAAAATAAATCAAATTTTAAAGGTATTCACCAATTTTTTTAAAAATCCTGATGCTGTTGGAAATTTCTTAAATGTGGGCTCAGATCTCAAAAAGATTTTTCACTTATAAGTGTCTACCACAATGTTCAATTTGCTCCAAAATTCAAAGTTTAAAAAAATAAAACTAATTATTTCCACTCTAGTCATCATATTGTTTCAAAAGCTTTTGCTTGTTTATTCTGTCCAGCAGACTGGCTCCTGAAAAATAAATTAAATATTCCTTCAGAGAAATAAGCATATTTTCAAAGCAAAGTCAACCTGCAAAAGCCAGTAAGTAAATGATAGATATTTTAACATTTAAGAATCCTATAAATGCAAATTCTACTTTAGTTAGGCTGTATTTACTAGTATAGACCAATAGTGAGATACATGTTTTGCTGATCTTCAGGAAAATAGTTCAGGAAAGTAGCTAATGGCTGAAAAAAAAAACAACAACCAAAACAAAACACCAACAACCAACCAGAATACAAATTCTGTCGTAAACATCTGACAAGCAAGACAGGTACATGCTCCGTGCTAATGCTACTGCAAAACAATTCCTCATGGATATCTGCAGAAAATAGGTATAGGAGAAGTAATGAAAAATTGTTACCTGAAGCATCTGAGTTGCATGGATATTACTAGTTCCATATATATTTTGGGAATTCAAAATTATACCAACACTGAAAAGACAAAACTAATTTGAATTCAACTTGATATTGTTGAATGGTAAGTACCAAACCACAACTAGTTCTTATTCTGGCTTTAATGAACAAGGGATGATAAACACATGCCATAGAGTTATGGAACTGACCTACATAACACACCTGGGTGGGAGGGCTGTACACAAATTATTTACCTACCTCTTATCTCTGTTCTGTAAGTGTTGGTCACTGAAAAATGGAAAACTTCTCCTGTATTATCTAAAGTCTTTGGCATACCACAGATTTCTTCAAAAGATAGTTGTCTTATATCCATTGATGGACAGAACTCTTTTATACAGATATGACTGCTCTAAGGATTGACACTGAATGCTGGTTAATATTCTTTTATTATAAAACTTGCTTTCTGCCACTTAAAATTACTTTGCCAAACTGTTCAGTTGGAAATCTCAATGAACACTGTGTCCCAGCATATTTTTACAGTTTAGACAGTATTTCTTCTGTTTCCACTACTTTTATGCAATTCTTCACACACAAGATGTATCCTAAATGTATAAGGAAAGAACACAAAGCCAACACATTACAAAACTTCTCAGAAAATACTCACATCATAATGGGAAGATCAGATTTTCTGATTAAGTTTTCAAAACTGTCATTCACTGAATCAATAAAGATGGTTTTGGCATGTATTCAAATTTTAGAAATTTCTTGTGACCTAGCTTATCCAGAAGAAGAAGAAGAGCATGAGTTTTGAAAATTACTTTAAGTACAGGAGATGTTTCTATACTAAGAAAGGTCTTTACAGCCCTTTAATCATTTCCTGGTAGCAATTAATTTACACTCCTGGCAGCTACACCTCCAATCCTCATGCAAAGCATGCTTCATGCACACAAAGTGAACATTTTAATTGACTGACTTTAGCTGATTCTACCCCCTGCATAGGTGTTATTACACTTACTTAAGCTTTGCCCAGACCAATAAAATTAAATCAGAAAGTTAATGACTTGAATTTGACCAGAGCAAACCACTGACTCACAGACTCAAATTGCTCTCACTGGCTCTTGCAGCCCTGAGCAGCTCTGCAGCTCTTCCTGTCCTAGGAAAGTCTGTCCTTCTCTGGTACTTTAAAAACAACTGCCTGGACCTTTTTTTATTGGAGACTGGGAATGCTACCTACTCAATTCAAGGATCTGAATGTCATGATTCTGTTGATGGCTTTTTAAAAATACCTTTAAATACTCCCACCTCTCAGATTTCTCAAAGTTTACAAAAATGCCAGTAAACCAAACTTTGTCCTATCTAAATTAGTTACTAACCCGAAGAGTGACAAAATAGTCCTTAAAATGCATCCTGCTTTGACAGGCAGGTTCCCAGCAGCAAATCACAGTGCATTTTTGGTATAGGTATGTCATACTATCTCACTGGTGCTCCAGCTTTTTGCACTATCTTGGCAGATAATGCAACGTGGCATGCATGTGTATTTATTCTGAGTTCTGAATGGCTTCCTAGAGTTATCTGTGCATCAGACCACACTCTGCCCCACACATGTTCCAACATCCTCATCCACCACTAAAATATTATAAGCCTTTAATTTCGATACACTTTAAAGATCTGAATATTGGTGACAGATTTCATCTGATCATCATGAAAATTATCAGATTATTATGGCAAATCGATTATCATGAATTTTATCTGATTATCATGACAATCAGTCATTAAATAGAAGCCATAATGAAATATCAAAGTGAGATTTTTATATCAAAGTAAAACCATGTAAAACCAAAATATTTACCATGTGTAGACATGGTGGACCTTAGAGGCTACAAGCCTCAGAATTCAACTCTTTTGAGAAGGCTGCACTGAATTTCATGCAGCCCCAGCTCTGCTGCACACTGACAGAAGATAACTCCAAGCAAGCATTGACTTGCTTATTCTGTAGTTTTAATCTTATGAAGGTAGTGGGCAGCCATATGACTAATAAAAGGCTATTAAATCCATCAGTCTGGCTAACACAATGCAAGGAACTTGACACTCAGCATCCTGCATAGCAAAAGCAGTCATTAGTTAAGGTAACACTATGTACCAACTCTCATTCTTTTCCTTTTTTAATTCAGCCAGGCAATAAGCAGACGGTTGTAATAAGTGATTTAAGGGGAAAGAATGCTGAAAGAAAATGTTTCTCAAAGATTTGGGGAGTGGCATCTGGAAAGAGAATAAAAGATGTGAAAGCCTGAACAACAAGAGAGCACCAAGAGAAAAAAGAGAAACGTCACAGGCCTTAAAACTAATTTTGAAGTTAAATATGTATGTTCTTAATTTTTATTAGTCAAGCATCAGAAAAACCCTCAAATCATAACACTACATTGCACCAAACTTCAGAGTTCTGAATCTACAAACTTTTTCAATGTTCAAGAAATCGTGCCAAGCACTGCACTATCTGTCCAATGTCCTAATCTTAAACAAAAAGACATGAAAACTGAAAGCTCACCATGGTCTCTCTCTCACGAGTATTTCCCAACAAGTTTGAGAATCTTTGTTATTTGCAATAATCAAACATTCATTCAGTTTTCTTTTTACAAGGATCACTTAACTCTCATTAGCAACAGTAATAACTCCATACCAAAAAAGAAATCAAATTTGGCAGTCTGATAAGCAAAGGAAGGAAAAGGAAATATTTGAGTCACTCCATTCCAGCTCGGCTAGCTCTTTGGATTGTCTTGAAACCCTGCCCATGTTTTCAAAAATAAGGACTGTAAAGTTATTTTTGTTTTGTTGGGTTTTTTTCATCAAATCCAAATGGAACAAATGATAAAGACAATTTGGCTCAGTTATTTCCATTTCACTGTGTATATATGCACACACACATACACAGTATGTATAGCGTGTGTGTGTGTATACATATCTAAACACAGACATACACACAAGTATTTAAAATATTAACCTTTTCTTATACATAAACATCTCTAGAAAGACAAGCAATGATAAATATTTAGCTTGTGTGATACAGATTTTAAATGTCAGCTTTATACATGGCCCTTTTCTGTTAAGTGAAGCCTTAGCCTATAAGGCAGTAAACACTTCAGCTCGCTGGAAAGAGACACTGCAAATGCCCAAGCCGAGAAAGAATCAGAAGCTTGGGGACTGCTCATGTATACAAAGCATAAGCTACCATTCATGAGATTGAGATCTTGAGTGCTCAAAATATTAAATCATACAGTAATAGATGAAGTCAGGAAAAGTTCTGTAAATACATTACAATAAGCATTGAATGTCCCTGAAATTTCAATCCAAAAAGAAAGAACTGAAAAAATACCGTTTGGAGAAGCAAATCAAGATGGGTGAAAGTTTACAATTTGGTTTTTTTAATTGTTTAAAACACCTTTGTGGCCTGAAAACATTAATCTAGCATTTTCATTTTACCCATGACACAGTCGACTATTTCTGTAAAAGCAAATTTTTAACTGAAAGGAAGAAAATCTTATGCAATTTTACATATCGTACATTTCTCTTCTAATTTTGTCATTTTTTGAATAGTTGTCTATGATTTTTTACACATTATGATAGCCATGGCAGTTTCTTCTACTGTATTATGGTATTTTCTCTCCACAGCTTCCTTCTGTCTTTACCCCAAGCTCTTATTTACTGGCTATACTTCCTCCCTTTTTATTTTTTTCCCTGCTGCTTTTTTCCCAATCTTTTAATTTAAATGGAGTTTACTTACAAGCCAATTGATAATCACACCTGGGCAACCTAATGTTTATTTGATATCCAAATGCCCAAGTTTTCCATTGGTTAATGACATCCCCATCTCATCTCCTAATAAGCATAGACCTTACCTGGAAAATAAATCACTAAGAGCTACTCAGAAAAACTGAGGAGGCTGGAAAATTTATTAGTCATATTTTTCTCTTCAGCATGTGTTTACCACAACATTAGATGAGACATCGCCCCTCTCCTTGTGCCACACATCCAGAACCTTCTGATGATGCAAGGGATAGGCACCTCCCTGTTATTTTTTCACCAACCTTCTTTGGGAATTAGAAGAGAAAGAATACATTTACTCATGTCCAAGTATCCATTTATTAATCTTTCCAGTGAGTAATCCTGTGTTTGTCTCTGCTACTCAAAAGTTTCTTACTCTGTGTCCTTCATGTCCCTAAATTCTGCAGATTTATGATGAAAACTGATATAACTTGTCACTTTTACTTTTGCTGTTATTTGGGAAAACTGAGTACCAGCAGAGGCACTGAAGGTGTTAGCATAATCAGGAAGACAGGAAAAGGTTTGAAGCTGTGACTTTGAACTGGAGACCTAGCCAGCAATACCAAGCAATCCACTGATTTGTGGCTTTCTAAAACGTTTCAGTAGAACAAACCAAAAAATACTCTGCTGACCACAGTTCAAATTCTCAAAGCTTTGGGAACTGGAAGACAATCTTTTTGAAATAGCTAGTAAGCAAATATCCTACACAGTCCAGATGAGCATATAAAGAGATCCAGATGAGCATATAAAGAGATGTGGGTAGTAAATGGCAAATTTTCATAGCAGTGGAAGGTCACTAGCACTTTCACAGAGAGCTGTGATGGGTTCTTCACTGTTCAATTTATTCATAAGAGGAAGACTGATGACAAACAGAACAAGTTTTGCTTATGATATTGATTTATTTTTAACAAGTCTGACCAGGAAGAACAGCAGAATGACCTCTCCACAATCCACAAATGGCTATCAAAGTGTAGATCTAATGCATATTAACATGAAGTAACATAGATGGCAAAAATAACCAAACTTTACAAGTAAAATGGTGGGCCTAGAACTGATCATTTCTACTTATGGACAAAACCTTGAGCTATCTGTGATAATTTCATGAAAGCAACAGTTCAGGAGAAGGAAATATGATCTTGAGAATTCTTACAATAGGAAGAGGTGATCCTAATGCTCCCAAATAAATCCCCAACTGGCCCACACACCAGATCTGCCCATCTAAATACTGGGGGAAGTTGTGTAATTATCTCACCTCAAAACACACCAGAGTGGGGAAGGAGTAATTCAGATGATGAAAGGTTAAAATTATCAATCTTTCAATGAGGAGACTCCTTAACTTTAAAAAGATAGGAATGGGGATTAAAAATCATTAATTTGTGGCTGTTATCAAGATGATGAAAAGGAATCAAGTATTCACTGTTTCTTCCCACAAGAGACATGGGGAAGTGTCATCAGGTGAAGTCAGCAACTTTCAGGCTTCAAGCAAAAGAAGAGAGCAATTTACACCATGCAGTTTGTGTAGTACTTGCTGTCATCACAAATTGACAGTGCAAGATCTGAATTAGTTAAAAAGAAGAGGTTAAACAATTTGTGGAGGAAAAATCCATTAAGATTTAGATATATATGGAAATAATCATTAGCTCAAAAAATCCTTAAACTGCAAGTTATTATAGGGATGAACAGCTATATGTTGCCTTATGCTGTCAAGCTGTTTACAAACTGTTCTTTCAGTCACCCCCAAAGAACAGGTATTAGGCCAAACGGATCTTAGGTTTTACTCACTGCAGACATCCTTCTGTAAATAAATACATATTTAGCATTTCAACACTCAAATGTTAAGTATTTACAGATCACTAATACATATAGCAAAAAAAACAAAACAAAACCCAACACCAAAAAAAAAAACCCACCCCACCAAAAACCAGAAATTGTGTATTTATTAACTTCAATACAAGACAATATATTCCTCTGGTGACAGTGTGTAAAATATACAGTAAGATACTTGCAGGAAACGATGAGTATGGTTTTGCTCCACATGTTTTGCCATTCCTCAAAAAATAATGTGATGAGGCTTAACTTTCTGCTGAGATGACAAAAATACTTTCCCACTAGTAGGTCTAATGATTTGAAACAGAGATTCATTTGAGCCTTCTGCTGCATCTCTCAGAAGATTTGCCTAATATCTCCCAGTAAATGCCATACAGTGTACCAACACTGTGCCCTTCTGCTCCTTACTAACAGCCAAGCACATTCTGCAAGCTCTACAAATGTCTCTTTAATACATTCATGCCCTGGTCCTGGCTCCTTCCATGAGCAGCAGACAGACTGCCTGGGAATGGTATCAGCAGGATTCACATCCTACACACCGTGCATGATTTGTTTTCTAGGGAGGTTTGGTATCTTTTGCAGTATCCATTTAATTTGTTAGTACTCAGAGAATGCTCCTCCTTAATGGAGGAGAAACAGTCTCATGTACCAAGAATTAACATACTTTCAGTTACTTTCTGCATTGTGCATAACTCCTAAGCTCATTTTTTCCTAGTTCCTTTCTGCTGAAAATACCACAAAAATTAAGCTGTTGTTTAGACAAATAAGTATCAACATTTGCATAGAGATGTTTAAAGTCCTTTTATTGTCAACAGAAATACAAGTTAACACACTCATGCTGGTGAATGAATAAAGTGTCCTAACAGTAGCAGCCTGACTCAGTTGTCTTAACAGTGGTGCCTTCTGTTGATTTAGATGTCCTAAGTTATCTGATACATTTGTTGGAAGCAAGCAGGTATGAAACAACCTCAGTGGGAGACTTTTATCTTTTCTATTTTTTTTTGGTGAGGCAGCTGGAGGCTAGAAAGCATTTTTTCAAGGGAATTCAAATGGTGCTAGATACCATAGTTACCCAATGAACAAAGTCCTAGGTCTCCTTTTAGATAAGCTGAGTCTTGCTCCAGGCATGATGGGCTGAATTGACTAAATTGCTACTCACTAGATGGGAAGCTTATACTCCAAACATGGCTACAGTCTCCTGTGCATAGAGACCTAAATGTAGGTGGTTTAATCTCAAGAAGACCTAAAATAATTTTTATTGAAATAATCTTATGCTTTCCCCTTGCTTTGTGCAATTTCAGCAAAATATCACTGGCATCTAACACAGTCTGCTGCTTAGACATGAGTCTATCAAGATCTGTGTCTGTATTTAGTTACTCCCACATCAAGTAAACCTTCAGCATCTGTCCTTTAGTGAATAGTGGGTATATACAAATCTATGTGTCTTAACTAAAATCTTACGTTAGTGTCATGTCTCAGCTGCCTCTGATATGTAAACTGATGCTCAGCAGTTAAACAGCGGAGTATAGTCAGTCCAGACAGCACACTACAATCCTGTGCCCTTCACAGTGTCAAGATGAATTTATTTGTTGTCTTAATTGCTTAATCTATTGGAAGTTTTCTCAAAGGGTTTAAAAGGTATGATCAAAATGAAGGATCCTGCATTTTTCAGATGAGAATGAGCTGGTGGTTTGCTGACTGATAATGCAGCCCCCACGAGCGGCAGATCTGCAAATAGCATGTATTCTCCTTCTAGGATAGCCCAGAGACTCCTGTGTTGACAGAATTCATACATATCACCCATTTCTGTTCCCTAAATGCCTCTGTTGAGAGGCATAATATTATCACAAATCAAAACAGAAATGCAAAATGCCATTATGTTTCCCTTACCCCTATCTTCTTGGCAATTCATGTACACTCCAAATAGACATGTGATTTGTGGCATTCCATAGTTTTTTCATTTTAAATTATATTAAGAGAAATGCTCCTGAAAAACCATCAGTAATGCTTCTTACTGGCATTGTGAGTGTACATCAGATTCCACAAAAATTCTCATGGAGAGATGAAAAAAATACAGGTATATAAATCACATCATTCTTCTGTCTAGAAAGTCAGCATAGAATTAAACAGCTAATGCTTTCCCCTTTCCTCTCGGATGGGTATTTGACAAAGTAGAAATCTATACAAATAAATACATAGCTATGCACACTAAACTAACCAATTTTTACTTTTTGTGCTTAAAACAGAACATTAGTTTCTATCCTTATTCAGTCTTTGAGACTCAACTGCAGTGAAGTCAACCATGCTAGCAAAAAAGCCAGAGCATCCAGACGCTGCCAAGAAAAACTTTGAACAAATGTTAGTATTGGTCTGAGTGTGTCACTAGTCCTGGAGACAGGTTTGGAGTGTGGTCATCCTTAGGCAAGATACAAATAGCAACAGATTGCATCAATACTCAAACGACCTCTGTCAGAATCACACACACCATGAAATCAGATTTGGTTGCAGAATACAGACATATCCCAAATAAATGAAAGGCAGGATACAATTCAGGGTAGAGAAGACATCAATAGTCCTGTATCTAGAATTTTACATTCCTCGACTATTTAAACAGTCTACCATAAATATGTTCAGCAATTTCCGTGAATACATGAACACTCTATATTTAGTCAGAGATGAAAGGAAACTTCCAGGATCGTACTTAAGGCATGAAGTGGTTTTGCAAACCACTTTGGAGGTGGGTCTCCATTCTTAAGGGAAGTCAGCACAGGATCTGCTGACTGGGATTCTGGCCCTAGCCTTATCAGGAGCCCAGGCAATAATCTCATTTTGAGTGAAACCACGTGCTCATGCAAGGCTGTGTGAGCACTTTCGACCCTGACAGAATCCACCCTCCAGAAGAAATCTAAGTCATGGATCCCAGCCTTCAGCAGGGAAGGGAGAAGTGCCAGAAGTGGGGGAAACAGAAGAGAATGAGAAAATGTACAGCCAGAAGTAGCACTGGTAAGGTCAACAACCAGTAATGTTATGAACAGCTTTCAAAAAAGAGACTGAGATTAGGGGTAGATGCTTTTGATATGTGGGGGAAAACATTTGGCTGCACTGTTGGTCTGGGCCCCACACTGGTTTAATTCATATAACAAATTATATGTGAGACAAGCAGAGCAAAGTCAACACAGCTTCCAATATGGGACAGTTTTGAGAACCCATGCTCAGCAAAGAATGACATAACTATACACTTACAAACAAGCAAAAACTTAGCAGCGATGGTTCTCTACAAAAATACTTTGCTTGGTCAATCTATGTCCTAAGGAAGAAATAAAACAGACAAGAATGTGGAATTTACTGATGCCAGTAAAAACAGACTTAGCTCACCATCAACACACTGCAGGATTTTGCAAGTACATGTTTCCATTGAAATTAATTCATTAATTTTAATTATCTAGCTATCAACACTACTACTAAAGAAAATAAATTTAATAGCCAGGCTCCACAGGAAAGACAAACTGTGAGAGTCAAGCCAGAGATGAAATAATTGCTTCTCCTTTTCATGCTTAAAAAAGAAACTATTCTGGAGTGTAGAAAACCATCTGTGGGTGATGGGCTACCTCCATGAAGCTTAACATTGCTGTGTAGACCGGCAGGTCTACATTACAGTAAGGTAAAAATGAGAAGTAAACCACCTGGTAATTCAATGAGTACCTCAGGTGTAACAATTATGCTGAAAGTATATCCTGCAGTTAAAGGTAGGCAATTCATGTAGGTTAAGTATTTATGTATAATTGGTACCTTCAAACTACTGAGTACTAAATATATTGTACCATTGTTCTTTGTCCCTGAGATCCCTATTTCCTGGCTGGTAAAAAAGGAGAATACCCATTACCAGATGACAAATAAGGCCACCAGCAGGCTTGGAAGAATATTGGTCGTCCACAGGCTTATTTTGAGAATTACTGTTCTTTGTCAAACTGCAAACTTTTTTTTTTTTTTTCTCCTTCTGCTGCAGTGTAGCTTGCACTATATCAGGATGATAAGCCAAATTTGAGATAGCAGACAATTTGATACAGTAGCGGAGACAGATGACTATAATGCTGGCATTGTACACACATTCTCCTCTGGCTCACTGCAAGATTATGAACACCCACCAAAAAGGGAGCTCCACCCAGGCCAGCGTTTAATACTTTCTGCTGTTTGCAGGCCCTTCTACCTTTAACACAAAGCCAAGACACTAAGACTTGACTCCATACTCTAAAGAGTTTTTCTTTCTGTCATTTTTCACATTTCATACGATTCACACAACTAGCTCTCTACACAGGTTCCTGTAATCCCATGGCAAAAGGTGTTCTGTAAATGTACTTTGTTACAAATGTAAGAAACATTAACCACCCACTTCCTGTATTGTTCCCTAAAAGGTTTACAAGTACTGCAGGACTAATCCTATCCTGCCAGAAGGCTGCACTTCTTGCCAAAGAGGGACTCAGTTAATGGTAAATGACTGTACTCTTCACATTAAATAATACTTGGAAGCTGAAACACACCAGGGCGTTAGAGATCCTTTTTGAAAATACCTGACAAAGTCACAAGTCAATTTATTACAGGAGGCCCTGCAGAAAATTCCCAGGGCCAAGTTCTGCTCAGCTTCCACGGCTGCATGTGTGTAAGGGAAGGACAGGGCTGGTGCCAGGGGCTGTCGGAGCCCAAGTAACATTTAATCGGGTCAGTGGAACAAATCCATTCCTCACAGAAAGCCCTGAAACACAATAGTGTGGGATGCTCATTTAGAACTTCACATTTACACAGGCAACTAAAGCTGGGAAGATAACTGTTAGCATAAAATCAACATAAATTAAACAAATGTTTATCATAATCAATAGTGAATTTTATTACCAACACTATACACTCAAAACAGTGACCAGACCCTACAGAGGAATGGGTGGGCACTCCAACTGACATATTTTGGACAAGATGACATTTAAGGGCCCCTTCTAACCCAACACATTCTACGATTGTAATGAAAAAAATGGACATTAAATATCTAAAGAGCGTCAGGAGGATGGAGCCAGGCTCTCCTCAGTGGTGTCCAGTGACAGGGCATGGAGCAATGGACACAAACTGGAACACTGGAGGTTCCACATAAACATAAGGAAAAAAGTTCTTCACTTTGAGGGTGGCAGAGCACTGGAACAGGTTGGTCAGAGATACTGTGGACTCTCCATTTCTGGAGGCATTCAAAACCCGCTTGGACGCGTGATTTACTGTAAGTGATCCTGCTCTAGCAGGGGGTTGGACTAGACGACATCCCGAGGTCACTTCCAACCACTACCATGATGTATTTCTGTGAAATAATGTCTACAAGTCTCTGCAGGAACTTGAACCGAGTTCGTTCTCAGTAAACCCAGGGTCTGGGTCCCAGTTGGCTCACACATCCCCACCACGTATGTCTCTGCACTGAACAGAAAGTGCTACGCACACATATGCCAGTCGATCCTCCCGCCAACTCCATAAACTTTAAAGCAGGATACTTAAGGAACCGGCAAAATCCTTCAAGGCACGACTAAGCTGGAGACACAACGCCCGCAGGTTTACCACAATATCCCTATCCAACTGCCCCCCGATACCCAGGGGTACCAGGCAGACCCCACCCGCCCCCGGCGCTGCCGAAGCGCGCAAGAACGCACCGGGGCACCTGCAACCCCAGGTACTGCCACCCGGCAGGGACAAGAGCCGGGACCCAAGGGGCAGAAGAGCTGGGCTGCGGGGCGGCGAGCCCAGCCCTGCCAAACCCAGCCGCGGCAGTCCCGGTCCTTCCAGTCACCAGCGGGTGCAACACCCTCCCACCCCTCCCTCGACCGCAGACAAAGGGCTGAGGCTCCACCACTACCAAAAGTGCCTCCCACCCCAGGTACATTCCCTCCTCCTCTGCCCTCACTCAGTTCATTCTCCCTGCCCAGTGGGGGCTACTCACAGGATGGTGGTCTGGGGGGACACGGCGGGGACGCTCTCCAGCATCAGATGCATGCAGCGCACGGTGGTGCGGAAGCAAAGGCAGCGGCTAGGGCACCACACGCTCCCGCGCTGAGGCGGCGGGGGCTGCGCGGCGGCTGGGCCGAGCCCCTGGCTGCGGAGCAGCAGCAGCAGCAGCAGGCAGAGGCCGGGGGCGGTCCCCGCGTCGCGCTGGGCCATGCTGCGGGGCAGGAGGAGGAAAGGGGATCCGGCAGGACCGCGCCGCTCCCGCTTCGCTCCCCGGCCGCAGCTGCCGCTCTGGTCGGCGGCGCGGCGATTCCGACCCCGCGGCGCAGGCTGGAGGAGGGGACGGCGATGGGCCCGCCCCAGCCGCGGAGGGCTGGGCCGGGCTGGGCTGGGCCGGGCTGTGCGGCCGGTGCCTCGACGGGAATTCTCGGAGTCCCCCGACCCGGGGAGAGCGGTCCGGCCTCAGGGCCAGCCCTCCCAGGCGGCTGCTGCTGCTGCTCTCTCTCCTCCATCCCTGGGAAGGGAAAGGGGTGGAGGGACCCTCTGAGAGGAACGGCCGTGGGCACCTCGGAAGTAGAGGGAATGGAAGGGGAAATAAGTGGAAGGGAGAGGAGCTGAGAAGGTAAAATGGAGAGAAAAAAGAATGAGGAAATAAGAAAGAGGAAATGAAAGGAAGCAAGGGGGGGCGGGGAGGAAAAGAAAAGAGAAAAATGTAAAAAAATATAGGAAAGGGAAAGGGAAGGGAGGAGAGGGACAGGAGAACAGAAAGCAAAGAGAAAAGATACAGCGGGGGGTGGAGGGGGAGAAGAGGAAACGGGATACTTGGATACTTACAAGAAGAAGCAAATTAAGCAAACTAAGCCCTATTTCTGCCGTGGTCTAAAAGACATACACACAGCACTTGGACTACACCTTCTTAGTGATTCAGCTTCTACTGTTGAGCTACGAAAATCGGTCGGATTTGCCTTGAATTACATCCAGCTGATAGTTCTCTGTGTGTGTGTATACCGGCAAGGGGCTGTAAAGAAATCACCAGCATGTAACTGTACTTACAAGAGTAATGGTTGTAACCTTAGCTCCTGTGACCTCAACACTTTCTCAATACTAATCTTGCATGAAAGAACAAAGCTAGCTTACCTTTGAGATTTCTAATGCGTTGTCGTGTGATGTCATGTCCAGCCCTCTCCATGCTGTGACTATCCCAGGTGAAAACATTGGAATGTCATTTTTATGATTACAATGGCAGTGATCACGACTAACATATTGTGTTAACATATTAAGTCTCTTAAAAACGATGGGTGCCAGCACCCTAGAAATAAAAGACGGCACTTCTGCAGGGTTGCCTGGATGCCTTTTTCTTCGAGGAACAAAACAGAGGCCATTCTTGCCTGCCACATAACTACTAGTAATCTTCTGAATTTCACTATAAAAACTTGGGTTTAGTGCACAAGTCAGCTAATGACTTTTGGGTTTTCTTTGCAAACATCCCATGTAGGTAATCAGAGCCTGGAAATGCGTTACAAATGCTGGAAGTCACTTACAAACCCAGAATCAGGATATGCAGACATGAGTCATTATCTGTAACTGGCTGCAGAAGCACTATTTGACTACATGTTTCTTGAGCCACTCTCTTCTCTAAAGCAGAACTCCTTGTATCCTAACAAGGAGTTAGCTAACAGAAGCTTAGTAAGTTTTTTGTTTGTTTGTTTTCTCTTGTTCTAAGGAGTCCTGGCTCCTTTAAAATTTCCTTCAACCTCCTAGTGAACTGGAGGTAATCTTTTGTCCCGGAAATGCCACTCACATTAGAGTGTCTTGGTGGTTGTCAACCTGTCATCCTGCAGCACCCATGCTAGAAACAGCAGAACATCTGAGGTTAGATAGTTAAACATAGTCATACAGAGATATCACTCACCTGGGAAGTTTGTAGCATTTAAGAAAAGATGATGACTGTTTATTTTGTGACATTTTGGTGCCTTATGACAACATCTTTCAGAAATAAAGTACATAGTCAAACCTGATTGCTTTCTATAGGAAATAAAAGTTATTCTGAAAAGTTTGGGGCATTTGGAGACTTGCTAGACTGTTGTGCTATGCATTAGAATTATCTGTGCTATACATACATAATTCTGAGAGTGAGAGTAAAGGGGCATAGATATTTAATTAATTAGTCTTAACATGCTTTATAGCATTCTTGCCATTTAAGTTACATGTAACCTCCAGGCTCTCGGTTAATATATTAATGCCTCTTTTAAGTTAGACTTTTTTTCATGTCCTGTGGAATCTGATAGAGTATGAGGTGTTCAGTTTATGGTTGGACTTGATGATCATGAAGGTCTTTTCCAATCTAAACGATTCTATGATTTTGATGTTCATTGTATGCTACTATAAATTGGTGGCAGAGAAGGTTTCTGATAACTAAGGCTTCCAAATGGTTTCGATAGGCCTTTCTATTCTTAGCCAGTTTTCATAAAAGAATTTTTATAAAATGTGTAGGGTCATTTTGTTTGACTTTGATTGTAAATATCCATGGAAAATTTCTGTTTCCAATTTCTGTAGTTGAGGAGCTGGCTTAACAACAACAACAAAACCCAAACAAAACCCAAACAAAACAAAAAGAGAGAGAGAGAGATTTATGCTGCAAGTGAGATATCTCTCTGAATGCTAAGAAAAATGCTCACCTTATAGTTAGATATAGTATAAATCTCCATTTGCTTTTAAAAGTTCCCTACTTACCTCTCAGATTTTTGTCAAATACTGCCACTTGCTGGTTTTATTCCATATCAGTAATTCACTTTTACAGCTTTTGCTTTGCTGAAGTAAAGAGAAATTCACTTCTAAAATAACAAATAGTTAATACTTTTATCTTTTGTTTGCTAAAATTTCAGATGTAAGAAATACAAGCTCAAGTCCTCTTTGATATCTCCATTGCATATAAAATGAGGCATTCAAGATATTTCAATGTGTCAAAGCAATAAATCTTCAGGTACCTGACAATGGAAACATTTTGCATTGACTCTGACAGACACAGAATCATTGACCTGGTTAATCATTTAGGACCATTTTTCTCAACAGTAAGAGTAACAGGTAAGAAGAGCAAATTGTCAAAATATTTGATAAAAGAGGACCACAAATGTGTATATTTAAAGTGGTTTAATTATAATACACCAACACAGGAACCTAAAAGCTTTAACACATCTGATCTTTACTTTTTTTTTAAGGCAGAAGGATAACTGAGACTGATTTTGAAAGCCTATAATCCTGCCTTTTATTTCTGTCATACAGGCAGATTGAATGTCATGGGATAGCTGAACAGCATGACAGCAAAGGTGCTAAACTCAGGGTATCAGCCAAATCAGTTACTTAATTTCATAAATGCATACCATAAGCTTTTCTCAACGACCCAGGAAAGTTTATACTGTACTCAGTATACATAGTTCTTGAAATACCTCATCCTTCTTCCTAATCAGATCAATTGGAGGCAATATATGCCTGCCCTGGTGGTCAAGAAGGGAAAAGGTATCCTGGCATGTGGCCGGCAGGTCAAAGGAGGTTCTTCTCCTGCTCTGCTCTGCTCTGCCCTGCCCTGGTGAGGCCACAGCTGGGGTATTGTGTCCAGTTCTGGACTCTCCAGTTCAAGAGGGACAGGGAGCTACTGGAGAGAATCCAATGGTGGCCACAAAGATGATGAGACGACTGGAGCATCTCTCTTATGAGGAGAGACCTGGGACTCTTCAGCCTGTGGAAGAGAAGGCTGAGAAGGGATCTACTCAATGCACATAAATATCTAAAGGGTAGATGTCAAGAGAATGGGGCTGGGCTCTTTTCAGTGGGGCCCAGTGATAGGACAAGGGGCAGTGGGCACAAACTTAAACACAAGTTTCACTTAAACACAAGGGTGCTGCAGTATTGGAACAGGATGCCCAGAGAGGTTGTGGAGTCTCTTATGGAGACTTTCAAAACCCACCTGCCCATGTGCCTGTGCAATCTGCTTTAGCACGGTGTTTGGACTAAATGATCCCTAGAGGTCCCTTCCAACCCCTACCATTCTGTGATTCTGTAATATAACTTCTTTTCTGACCATGGGCATTTAACAGTTTATATCTGTTGGCCCAGCAAAGGAGATTGAGGGTATTCTTTCCAGACAAGCCAGACTCACACACCCTTTTTCCCATCAGTTGGGCAAGTGCTGCCATTAAAAGCTGCCATTCTCCTTTCCTGAATGTAATACGAATTTCTGGGGAAAATTAATCTTTTGTCAGTTACATTATGAAAAAGATTCTTTGCAAGTTCAATCAAGAGTGTACCTAGCACTGGGATGTGAGAGGGCATCGTTATTGGTCCTGTGTCTTGCAGGCCACCTGAACATGCATTTTTAATTTCTTTATGATACACAATTACTGGAATATGTTCTATATAAACTGTTTATAAAAAGGAAATGTTGACCTTCAAATGATCTTTGAATCTTCTCTTCAACCAGGCTGCCTGGTGCTACTGTATGTCTTTAAGGGAAGATACTCTTCATATTTTAAATAAGACAGTATTTTGGGGGTTTCTTTATTGATCCTACACAACTGTCACAGGTAACAAGTTGCAGATAAAACATTTATCAGCCTGCACTGACTAGTGAAGTCAGGCTTGAAAAGTAAACAGCACAATAGGATAATCTGGTTTTCATACTGCTGGCCTTTTAAACTATATGCTAAGAAAAAATATTAACTGAAAATTAAAAATAATATTAAGGCCTGCTTTGGCAAGCTACTTAAAATGTAAGAAAAAAAGTTTTCCTCAATAGCCAGCTGATATACTTAGTGGAAGAGTTGACCTGTAATGATAGAAGAAAATAAAAAAAAACTCCCCTGAAGAGATTTTCCTGAAGGAAAATGTACTCAAACCAATCAGCTTCTGGTTTCCCACAGAGTAATTTTCCTTAATATCAGCATAACGGGAAATTGGGTGTTATTAGTTTAATCCCTTGACTACACTGAGGAAATACCTCACCCAGAAACGATTCCAGGCTATTATTTGTACTACAGCTGTGCCTGGAGGCCTCAACCAGGACCAGAGCTGCCCAGTCACATGTTTTACAGACATAAATAAACTCGAGTGCCTTCTCTGACAAAGGCAAGAGCACTGTGCCCATTTTCCAGATGGGTATTGTCAGGATCCTGGGCACCTTGATCTGGGAGCCTGGCAGGTGGGATACAGGGGCAGACTGGGAGAGGCAGCTGCTGTGGAGAAAGCTAGGACTCCCTATGTGGACAAGCAGCCCTACTCTTAGGCTGTGATTTCCATCCTGACCTCAACTCAGGTCCATCCCCACAGCCCTACCCAACTGTCCCATGGCTGTGTGTGTGAATCCCCATTCCCCCAGTGAGCCTGATTACAACCCCCACTCACAGGTCACAATCCTGACCAAACCTTGTCTTATCCCATTCCACCCCAAGGAAATAATGTCTGGAGCTGGGACTGCTACAGTCCCCCCAAGTTGTCCTACTTCTGGCTGCCAGGTCCCAGGGAGCCCTGTCTACTCCTGTCCATGGGGATATCAAATTCTAAGAAGGGTCCTAGAGACAGTGTTGAACAAACCATGTTGAACTCTCCAGAACAGTGTACATGTTTTCTGTGCTTGGTTTTAAAAGAATAGCATCATCAGGAGAAACATAGCAGATCAAGGGAAGCTTCTTTCTTCCTCATCTGGTGCATGTGAGATCCCACCTGGGAGGACACATTGGGTTCTGAGCAAGGGGAGATGATGAGAAACTGAAAGGATCAGCAAGATACCCAGGGATCTTGAGTACATGACCTGTGGTCACAAGTTTGTTCTTGGTCTGAGAAACATACCACAGAAAGGCTCTCCTGATCTATCTTTTCTTAGGAAACATGAAATTTTGTGGTATCAGCATTTTTAATCAGAGGAGATTAACTCTAAAAATGTGTCTGGGTACATGAGAGGTGAATAGATACTGTGTATTATAACCAGAAGAGCTGAAATGTCTGGTTTAGCAATAAAGATTAGGTATTACTCATGTCAGAGTGGAGGCCTATGCTTAAACATGTCTATTGGTGGAGGTGCTAACATTGATCTGATTAAATATGAATGTGGCTCACACATCTTGGGCATCCATCTGGGCAGAACCTGAGGGCTCTGGGGAATGGCCAAGAATTTTGTGAGGCAACACTCTTCACAGTTTAAGATTCTGTGCACGTACGCGCATACCAATCTTTTGTGTTAATGCTACAAGAGAAAAAGAAATCCAAAGCTTCATTGCCTGTGGGGTATCAATTGCTTTAGAGTTGATATCTCAGGCATTGTCCATGCAGAGAGAGTTTTAAATGTGTGACAATCAAACCTGTTTCCATTTTGACACATCTCCTGAATGTGTAAACCCAGTAAAGACTTGCACACTTCTGTTCTCTGTAAAACCCATGGTCAGTGAAGATAGAGTAGAAGTCACGTTAGGAGGGTCACTAAATAGCTTGGGTTTTATAAACCGTGTTACTTACTAACAGCACCTGTTCAGATCCCATTGCCTATAACACATTTACTTATATTAATTCTAATAACAAAACCATTTAAGAATAATCACAGCCAGCTCACAATCACCACAACAATGGAAAAAAATACGCAGCTAACAGTACTGGTTCCAGTGTAAGTAGGCTCTGCATATAAATTGATGCCTCATTTTAATGACAAATAACCATAGTAAGGAGCTAAACTAAGAGTGCTCTCTAAAGTTGAAGCAGTTGTTGCTGTGGTCACCCCAGTGACCTCTCTGCTGCTGCTGGTGGTGTTCCTGAAGACCCTAGGATTACTCAGTGCCCA